>NC_060138.1:717702734-718075234 GCF_021461385.2 Schistocerca piceifrons
ATCTTGTGTTGGTAAGACCGGTCTTAGGTGTGCTCCGTAAAGACAAAAGAATGGAGACAATGGTATGTATGTGAAATACTTAAGAGTAGTTTGGAATAATTATTTCTTTATTTCAGGAACTTTTGGGGGGAGAATTAAATGTCAGGCAGGTAATATTAAGGGGATCGTAGTAATCTTCAGAAGTGACCAACGGTCACAATGAAACCACATGTAGCAATAAGTTGAAATACTTCCGTGTGCTTAAGTTAAGCTGAATTACTAGCGTGTGTACTATAAGTTGAAATATTTAAGAAATGGCGTGTGCAGGACTTGAAATTAGAGATGAGTACTTCCACGTGGTGAGTACTGCGTGAGTCTCAATCTGTGTATGAGACAAAGGATAAAGATAAGTTCTCGTCCAAGGTATCAGTTGAGGACTCATGTGCGTGACGAATATGTTCGTAATATTACTTTGCGTGTTATGTTTCCGTGTGATGTTAGATTCAAACTCTAATACTCTGAGAGAGAAGCAAGGTGAGTCAGCCGTCTATCCAGCAACGCCAATTGGATTGAATTGCACAGGAAAACGTGTATATATCTTCCAGAGTTCGTAGTAGAAAAGAAAAGTTACGAAGTGGGGCAGTGTCGTGTGAAACTGGGTTGAATACTAATTGAAGTGGGAAAGCTTAAAGTGAAGTGATTCTAGCGTTGTGACTATTCTCTGTGATGTATTCTATGTTGCCAGTGTGATGTATTTCATGTAATTTAAGCATGTGTGGTTTGCATGGGAGAGTAGCAAGATAGGTTCAGAGGCAGTGGGTTATGCATGTTCCTTTTCGTACCGCTCGGTCTGGAGGAAATTTTCGTGATGATAGGTGTGAGAGTCAGAGCGTGAGATATAGCAAAAGATCCACCATCCTATCCAGAAAGTGCACTGTAGCGTTAGATAATTGCGAGGCCATAAGATAGAGAACCACCAATGCAAAGCCATGCCCACTGGGAGGAGTTTCTCATGTGTAATTGTTGTTTAAAATGTAATGGTGTGTTTAGGTTATCTTTGAATCATAATAGAATTTATCCGAATAAAAAAGATAATGAAAAGAAAAAGATTTGTGGCCTTGTTCTTCGAATAGTGTGTAGTAATGATATCCATAATTTATAATGTGTGCGCCATTCAAATTCAGTGTGATGGCCACGTGTTGAACAAAAAAAATGTGGTATTGCCAGAGCGTAGTGGGCAATCAGAGTTGTGTAAATTACTAATAGTCAGCAGTGCGTTATCCGTTTCCGTTGCGTAATATTCAAACAGGAGAATAATTTGTAGCTTAATTGTGGGTACTAGAGCTCATAATCAGTCATTGATATTACTCGAGAAAAAAAAAATCCACTCGCTTGGCAGACCACTCATCTTGCAGACCTGACTGCTTGATGCCACAGTATGAGCAAGGCATTTCGGTGCCTCTCAACATATACACACTTTCGAGATGTTACCTAGTTTATTACCACCATAAAACATGACATGAGGATGAAATACAATCTCTAAGTGGTGGTTCACTATTAAAATAAAATATAGAAACATATCATAAGCTATACAACTCGTCGTTAGTCCATAAAAGCAAGTTTGCATGACCAAATGAATATAGAAATAGTACACTTTTTTGTTGCAGTGATATAACAGTGACATTGCTCTGTGTCCACTATTTGCTTGCTGCAGCACATATGTTTTCTCGTGGTGGGGGTGGAATAAACAAGAATACAATTATGTTGTTTGCATTGGACGAAATTTGTAGGCTTTCCATCTGTATCAAGAACTATAGTGTGGAACTTATTCTGGATATCACTCCACCAGTTATGGAACAAATTTGAATTTGTGTACATTGTGTCAATTAATTTTCATCTTACAAACTACAGTTTTGCAAACCAACCTAATTCTATATTACTAAGCCTGTAAAATTTGTGACTGCAGTTGGTACTGTAAACTGGGTGAACTTTACTCCATTAGGGCAACTTTGTGCCACACACAGGAAAAAAAATAAATTATCTTCCTCCAGAAATTATGCTGAAGATGCTTAAAATCCAGGTGCTCTTTACTCTTTGCTAGTAATCTAAGTCGGTCACACTGTTTTCCAACTGTGTTTTCGTGTTGGGAGCATTGTTACAAGTAATACTCCCTCTCTTGCCATGGTAAAGTAGTGTAACAACTTTCTTATCTGTGAATCACCTTTAAAATTCTAGTAAGTGCCAGTTTCTCTCCGTTATTTAAAATAAAACAGCATTATCCCTTTAATAAAGCTTAATTTCTGTGTAGTTTTGTACAACATTTCGAACTTACATTTGATGTTATGAATATGTTATCTTGGATAATTTTGTCCCATGTCAAAATTGTCCCAAATTCAATTAAATACAGTTAGGCACGTACTCATGGTGCAAACTTCAAGTGGAGAATATTTTAAGACACTGCTTAAGGATGTGTTTCCAAGCTTGCTTCAAGGCAATGAAGAAAACATTTTAGAGTTTAGATGTGGTATATATCCTTTTGATACAAAAGGAGTTCTGAAAAGATTGCCTGCTACTGAAATGTCTGTGAATGTTAAATGTAACAGTGAAGCACTCCTTGAAATGATAATTAGTAAGAGAGCAAAGGATACACCGGCTGTAAGAAGAAAAATGATATTGGTAAGAGTGGAGTCTGAAAAAGAAATCACCCTTGCAAATTTGGAACTGCAAGCGCTTGACTCACCTGTAAATAAGAAGAGGACAAAGGTAAGAAGGCTAAGAAAAAATCACTGGTGTATCAGCTCCTTTAATGAGGAGTCTGACTTCAGTGTTCATAATTCTACAAGTGATGAAGTGGACTGTGGTGAGGAGGACTGTGACTGTAATGAGAACCCTACACAAAAAGCCTATGAACCATGGAAAGAAGACCTGAAAGAAAGTAGCTATATTGCTGTCAGAGGTATACTTAGTTGTTGGGTACCACCTGTCTGCTTTGACCCATGACTTAGTTGCACTGTGCCACAGTGTGTTGCACACTGTCATCGAGCCACAGTGTGTTTGTTTTCAAGTGGAAGTGAAATGTTGTAGAGTGCGCAGTGTACAAAGAAGTGGCATGGTCTAGCAGTTCAGTTATGTGGTGGCAATGTGTTTGGGAGATATGTTATTTTGTCACTTAGTATGCTACAGTTGTCATGATGTGGAGTGCACGAAATTGTGTGGTAGCACAATCGAATATATTGTGTAGGATGTTATTATGTAAAACAGAACATTTTATAAAATTTTAAGTGTACTCTTAGGTGCCTGCATAATCACTGAGTAAGTGGATAAATGTTTTTAATTAAATCGTGGTAGAAGGTAGGTGGATAAATGTTTATTAATATATCAAACATGTAACTCAATTATTAATAAACAATGATTCACCTACCTTCATCCATATTTAATAGAAACATCAATCCCTCTAGCTTCTCCCATGTTTTAATTAGAAACATTGATCCACTTACCTTCTCCCATGATTTAATTAGAAAAATTGATCCACCTACCTTCTTCCATGATTTAATTACAAAAACATTGAACCATTTGTCATGTTTTATAGAAAACTGCTTTTTCCTGGGTTCTGCCTTCTTGTACTACCCGACTCATCATTTCTCATATTAACTTCCCACCATTAACCATACATACAATTTCTAACTGCAACACACAACACAAAAGCCACCGACACCATAAATGCACTTTTACTGTACAGTTAAGGTATACAGGTGAACTGGAAATTGGAATACCATTTTTAGTAGCTGGGTGGGGAGGGGGGAAGAGGGGAGATTTACTGGCATCCTGGTGTAGGATTGAGCTATGGAGGTGAATTGGAGATGGGGATACTGGCTTTTGTAGCTGTGTGTGTGTGTGTGTGTGTGTGTGTGTGTGTGTGTGTGTGTGTGTGTGTGTGTGTGTGTGTGTGTTGAGTGTGATTATTGGTATCCTGGTCTAGGATATAGCTATGTATGTGAACTGGTGACCGGGATACTGGATTTTGTATTTGTGGGGAGGGTTTATTGGTGTCCTAGTCTGTACTAGGGTTGAGATGTATAAGTGAACTGGAGATTAGGATACTAGATTTTGTAGTTGTGGAGGAGGGGGTTATTAGTATCCTGATGTATGGTTGAGCTATATAGGTTAACTAGAGACTGGGACACTGTGTTCATATAATGTTTTTGTATGGTTTGTCGTTTTTTTCGCAATTTCGAAAATTTTGTTTTTTTTCAGAATGTTGCATCTTGAAAGGTGTTGTTTCTGTAAATGAATTTTTAGTTTTCCCCTGCCCATAACCCCATTTTTTCCTGCAGTTGTCCCGCAAATTTCATTGCATTTTGTCAGTGTGTTGATTCACGTGGTATTTTTGTAGGTGTTATGATCGATGTTTTGATTGCCATATTTGATATTCTTGAAATAGGGGTTTTTGGCATGGTGATGGCATCATTGGTCAAGGCAGATGGATGGTTTTGTCACTGAAGATGGAACCAAGAAAGTTAGAGTGATATGCATTGACAAAACTACAGAGTTTTGGAAGTGGCTAGCAAAAGGGAAACAAGATGCAATGACAATGATTTTTCAGATATAAAAAGGAGAATAAATGAACCCAGACCAATTAGGAGAGGATATTACTCTGTTTTGGTACTGGCTAGCTTTATTCTTTACCAAACTCATAAAGATATTTCCCCTGTTTATGTTACAATTCTATGTATAACATTTTCATTCAATAAAATATTCAGTGAAGTACCCGCACATTAACATTAACTGTTCTTTTCCTGCTTTACCTTATCTTAAGGAAATTGCATTAATGTTACTTCCTTATAGCTTATGAATAATTTTGATGAATAGATCAAAAAATATTTTCCAAAAAATAAAAGTGTGAAAGTGCTAAAGTTGTGTTACAGTGGAGCAGCATTTGCCCATTTAGGAAAACACAGGTTTTTTCCAAACAATAATCATTAATCATGCCCTCTGTATCAATACATACACAGAAAACCATCATTTTTACGAAAGAATTTTTTGCATTTTTGGGAGTGAAAAGGAAGGACATAAAAACTTCACTATTTAAAAACCACAAAAAGTGGGCCAAAAGTCGCCTAGTTTATGGCACCAGTTCACAGTTGTCACCAATCTGCTTTGTTAATACAGGGTGTAACACAGAACATGTAGTTACTTTGTAAGTGACATACTATCAGAAACTTTATAATATTAATCAACTAGAGCATAAGTTATAAACTATGACTTCGTTTGAATAAAATATAGAGTGGTAAAAGTTACAATGGTTTAGTGGTAATTTAACATTGCCTCCTTCCCTCTCAAACTTTAGCGTTCTAGGGTTAAAGACCATCTGATCCCAATAATCAATCATTTCTCCTTGTCAGTGCTATTTCACTGCAGCAAGATCGTGTACTCATCTACAATACTAACAATAAGTCACGACTGCAGTAAGAATGTGAGTCGACGAGTATGAAGCAACTGCTTCGCCACAGTTGTCAGACGCATCTTTCTCGCAGACTGAAGGAAATGCAGGAAGACTCTTCGCATTGCTGCAATAGCGGCGCCTTGATCTTTTAAGTATACAGCCCGAACATCAGACTTGTACTCTCTCCCTTTCTGATCTTTTATAACTAGAGTTCGGATTTTGCGTATCATTTTATTACAGTACCTGGTGTTTTGTCTTTACGAATTATGATATTTTGGAGGTTCTAGGTTACTTTAAATTCAAATTTAAAAAGCATACATTTGCATATTTTTGGCGTTTGAGCATATTATTGCTATATTTAGAGGAAATGGCCGTAAAGATGCATATTTTTAACATTTAGAGATCATAATGAGGCTCATTTTGTTCCCTGACAACCCAAGGACCTGCCAGAGTATTAGGCCAATAAATTCCCAAAATGAGATAGTATGGGACAAGCCATCAGAATAAAAGCCTTTCAGGTAAACGTGGGTAGCTTATGGAGGGACATAGTCTTGTTTTTCCACTTAGTTAGTCTCTTGGATAAGGATGCTAAAGACTTGTGATTGTCCACTGTTGCAAGATGGGTTATCAGAGTAGAAACGTGCTTCGGTATTTGTTGCCCGCAGTTAATGTGTGTTCAGGTCGCTCATCTGATCTCTGCAGTGCGCCAACAATGTCCTACTAGTTACTGTTGACATTTCGGAATATGAATCATTCTTGCATGTGTTTCCGTGCTGTTCACATCGACTATTTTCTACCTTCTTCAAATTACGAATATACGCAGGCCAAAAACCAATAATTTATGGAAATGGATTGGGAGCGATTGTGCTTTCACAACAGATTGAAAAATAATATTCTGCCAACTATGTGAAAAGAAGTAAGATCAATTTTGTTTTTTTCTTTTTCTACAATTTTCCAAGAAATTAAAACAATTATTAAGTTCGTTTGTAAATTTTCGTGCACGTTTCTATGTACAAAAGGGAAGGAACAAAAAAACCTTTAGGACTTACTTTGGGCGTTCTTGCAGATTAAAAAAAAAGAAATGTTGAATGTTGTGAGAGGATCGAAGTTCCAATTTTCAGAAACTTATTTGCAGCCTTAATTCACTTTTTTGAGAGACTATCTTGCAGGTACACACTGTTCTCTTACGTTTTTGTACTTATTGATGTTTATTCACTTCTCCAACGCTTTAGGTTGGAAAAATTTTTAACTGGATGAGCATAAAGGAACAAAGTAACCAAGACACGGTTAAGAACTTCACAGCAACCATTGACCTGCTCATTTTCGAAGCATATGGACGACAAAAATGAGTTCAATGGAGATCTTTGCGAGGCTTTAATAAAAGCAAACATCCCCTTGAATAAGCTGGAGGTCAATACACAGGAAAAGATATTCCTCAGGAGTGAACACTCAGAATGAACTATGTGGACCCATTCTATGAAAAGGTAAGGTTTTCGGTAATTTTTATGAATTTAGGTATGTGAAAGCCAGTGGATATAATTTGGCATATACATGGGCCAAAATAATAGTCGTTTAATTTAAAAAAAACTCGAAAAATAAATTTAAATTATGTTTGAGTGTTTATTTTGGTACTTGAATGTAAAAAAAATAAGTTTAAAGTGAGTGAAGTTTTTCAAGAAAGGAAAAGACAAATGAAGAAATGACTTGAGAAGGAGCACATCATAGTTGGAACACTCTGCTGACGAGGCTGCACGAGGACACCCTCGTACTGTGCAAAGAAGTGGAATGAACGACACACGCCACAACTGCATGCACAGTGCAGGAAGCGGTGTGTAAGTTATGCCAATATTGAATAGTTTCAAATAATAGTTTTTCACATCATATCTCGAGCCAGTAATTAGTTTTTCACATCATGTCACGAGCCAATAATAAAATAACAAAAATTTTTTAAAATCTTTTGATTTTCTTTCAAGGTGCACTCTGGAGAAGTGAAGATCAGAAACGTGGGGAGAACAAGGATTTGGCTATTGTGACCGATTGTATTGTATTGTATTGTATGGTAACCGGGGACCTAGAAACAACGGAGAGGCTTCGACCCCACCGCAGCTGCAGTGGTCCACAACCCCATGACGACTACCACAGTCCAATTCGCCCCTCCGCCACCCCACACCGAACCCAGGGTTATTGTGTGGTTTGGCCACCAGTGGACCCCCCCCCCAGGGAACGTCTCACACCAGAAGAGTGTAACCCCCATGCTTGCGTGGTAGAGTAATGGTGGTGTATGTGTACATGGAGAACTTGTTTGTGCAGCAATCGCTGACATAGTGTAACTGAGGCGGAATAAGGGGAACCAGCCCGCATTTGTCAAGGCAGATGGAAAACCGCCTAAAAACCATCCACAGACTGGCCGGTTCACCAGACCTCAACACAAATCCGCCAGACGGATTCATGGACCAGGTGCTCCTTCCCGCCCGGAAAGCCATGCGTTAGACCGCACAGCCAACCGGGCGGGCTATTCTGACAGATAGTGCTATATATATGCTGAAGGCCGCAGAGTGTCTCTGGGTGTTTGGCCCTAAAATTATTCACCTCATGTGTCTGGCTCATGGCATCTATTGAGTTGCTGAAGAGTTCTGAGGCACATTGCAAGAGGTCAACAGCCTTATATCTTCGGCAAACAAGGTTTTCATCAAGGCACTAAGTCGAGTGATAATCTTCAAGACTTCTCACCTGACTGTCATCTGCCAATGAACCAGTCTTGACGAGGTGGGGAACATGGATTTCAGCTGCAAACTATTATGCAGAAAACCACAGAAAAGTTGAAGAGGTATGGATGCGTCTGTAGTTCTGGATAAATTGAATAAGCAAAGAAAACAAACAACACAGAATTCCATTATTAAGCTTATTTCTCTGTACAGCAGTTTTCAGCTTGAAACCAACATTCACTAGATTACTACTTTCTTGTTCCAGTTCCTAAAGGGCTTTGAAGATACCGTAAATGTAGCCATACAAAAAGCCAAGGATGCTCTGAAGAATTCCAGCCTACTTTTCATCCGAGCGCACTTGGGTGGCCTTCCAGACCTAATTGAGAAACATGAGACTAGTAACATGGAAGGCAGTGGCTCTCGTCGAATGAATCAGGACACAGAGGAAGAGTTGACCAGGTCTGATTGCTGAGAGACTTATAAGAAAATTGGACGCAGTTCTTCATAGAAATCCTGGTTGGCCTACGATTCGGAAGATCACTCAGTTACTGGAAGGAGAGAAACTCTCCGAAAATCTAAATGGTTTCACGTCGTCTGATGCCGCTGCTCTTTAATTTCTATCTGTAGTGTCATGTGATGTTGAACGATCATTTTCAAGATTGAAAATATTATTATCTGACCACAGAAAAAAATTTCATATAGAGAATATGGAAAAATGTCAGTAGGTCAAACAAATTCTAGTTTTTAGAGTTTACCAAACAGATCGTGGAAGTACATATGTTATACTTAATTTTATTTATTGATTTATAGCCATTATAGAAAGTAATTGATGATTATTCGTTAATTTTCTCAAGTAAGATGCTTATTTTAAAGAATTTATCTAAGAGAAACTCATAATTAAAGGATTTTATCTGCATATTGAAAGGCATATACTGGTAGTAAGAGCCTATTTTAACAGCATATTTCGAGGAGTTTTGGCGCATATTTCGTGGGCGTTAAGTGCATATCGATCCGAACACTACTTATAACAATGCAAACTTACTGTAGGAGATAATCATTAGCAATATATCTAATGCTTATCTGAACATCAGCTGTTCTGTCTCATGAAACGATATGACACTCTCTTTCCTCCTGACTATCACAATGGGTCTTCCGCATTTTATTTTGAAAGTGTTGGCCATTTTTCAGTTTCACCTTTGATATCTATGTCCAATAACGTTGATGATAACAGCAACGACAATTTTTTTCTAATGTCTGTGTTTTGTATTTACAGTCACTTTAAAATTTTGTTTTTACCAGAGTGTGATTCATACCTATGATCAAAAATCTGAATTTCGAATGCCATGCTAAATCTGTGGTAGCTAGTTTGGATTTGTCATTCGATCGCTGTTAATAAAAGGGTGTATTGTACCTTGTGTCTTTTCTTGTGGGAAATTCATTTAGCTGATAAATTTTATTAAAGTAGCTTTCGAATGGCATAAAATTACAGTAAGGAAAACGATATATTCGTCTTATTATTTCATTTCGTTCCGAAGACCTTCCTACGAAATTTTGTGTTAAATCTCATGATTTTCGACATTTGACTTATTTATTATGTCTTACATCATGATTCAATGTGAGAGTACGACCTATGTTCAGTTCTGGTGATCTACGTTGATAAAGGTCAACAAAAACAGGCGTTACAAGGCGGGAAGCCGAATCTCGTTATCCCACTTTGCGACTATTGTTTCTGTTTCTATTCGTAGCTTCATGTGCCGTTATATTCATCAAGTTGCCGTGTTTACAAGCCTCCAGAAATAAACAAGTTATGAGTGTACAGAAAATTAAAATTTTACTTAATCGTCGTATGTTCTTCGTAAATACAAAGTTACGGTAAAGAAGACGTCGTATTATCGTTATTGTGCTGTAAGACTTTTGAACAAACAATTACTTTAACACTTGCATTACGAAATAAAAATAGGCGTTAAAGGTTTTCTCCTTGCTGTTTATCCTTGATTTCCACCAGTGATCGAGGTAGAGAACATTGGTGACGCATGCGTGTCATCTTTATTTATGACCTCTTTGAAGTGTGGTGATGATTGCTGTAGCGTTGTTGCTTGTTAGGTACTGCGGCTTAAGATTGTGATTTGTGTAAGTATTATGTAATTGATATAAACAAATACATCTTTGTGATGTAAGCGGTAGAATTATCATCTTATTAAGTTTATTATTTCAGCTTCTACCATATAAGTCGACAGGTTGTATTGTGAATAGCAGGATCTGCGGATCCGGTCTCCTGTACACTGCTTGATTATTGTTAAGTTACAGGTAAAAATAAACTGTAAATGAGTACATCAGAAGTAAGCAGCAATGAGGGTGCGCCCCAGAAACTTACATCTAAGGTAATTATGTCAGCATTGAGTGGAAGGAAAACAATTTGATGTTAGCCGCTTTCATGGATTACTGTAGAGGCATTGGCATGACTAACCGAACCATAGCTTATTTTTTTTCTGCCAGAAATTGTATATCCTTATGCGGTAAAGATTTTCAATATTACCTGCCGTTTTTTAACTGTCAGACATTGTAAAAGGGAAGTCTTTCGCGTTGAAATTTAGAGATTTTTTACACTTTCGATACCAATGTTTTACTGTGTGCCAGGCCTTACATTTAAAATAATCAGCCATTTTGTTGTGTTTTTATTGGAATGGGTATATTGGTGTAGGGTACTACTTACAGGTTTTACCCGTTGGTCTAGTTCCAATTTGTACATAGGGCGAGGAAAAATGACTGTATATGCCTAAATCTCACGTCATCCTCCAGAAGCCAGTCTAGTGTATATCGGACAAACAGTAATTTGTGCGTAATTTCACCTGTTCTCCAAATTTTACGAAAATGCCGCATTCTTCCCAAAGATTTTATCTATCCGTCTGTTCACATTTTCGTATGAATTATATTATCTTGGTTTGTTTTCAGAACCATACTTAAACATCTGCTATCATGCATGGTGGTTTAAGAATCCAAACACTGTAGTATTCTATAATTGGTAGCACGTGTGTCCAATTTGTGATTTAGCACTGATGCACTGCACTTTTCTAGAATATTCTCAACAAATTGAAGTCCTTGATTCACCTTCCACACTAACAGTTTTACTCTTTCATACTATTCCATTTTTACTCTTTCATACTATTCCGTGTTGCGTAGCATTGCATATATGAATCATGTCAAAAGTTCGAAAAGTTAACTATTTCCAGTCTCATAATCGTGTATAGTTGTCTTCCTAGATGAATAGTGGTTCATCAGATTAAAGGCCTTCACCTTGTTTTTTGAAAATAAAATTATTTCTCACAAACATTTTCTATATAGACAATGTGTGTACTTGGAACATTTGCCGGAAGGTGTAATGTCAGATGTGGGCGTGTGTCTGCCAGCAACTATAGAATGCACTGAGTGGAACTGGATGCTTCTTGTAGCTCTTGTTTGTATGAATCATGCTTGCCTCCTAGTTTCTGATACGATCTTAAATTCCTTTTTACCTATATTGGCAATAACAGTTATTAACAGATATTTGTTTAATGGAGAGCTACCACAGCAGCAAACAATAAGACGTAAGTTTGGCCGTGCCTTTTTGTGTTCAGTGAATTGTCATATCTCTCTGCTACCTCAAAAGCTGGTTACCATAGCCAGTTGCAGGCAACAGTAATGTAACAATGTGATTAGTTGTGATTGTGTTGTTTCTCTGTATGGTGTGTGTGTATTTTGTGCGAGGTAAAGCCTGAAGCTAGTTGCATAAATGTGCAACAGATTGATTTTGATAGAACCTTCCTGGCAAGCAAACTTCATATTGCGCAGTGACAGGAAGCATGTGAATTTATACAGAACTGAAATCACAACTGTTACTGCTGCAACTGTATTGTGCTTACTGGACAAGGCGAATATCAAATGTCGCCCACTTCCATGTTTGACTGCCAATTATTTTCTCTTAAGCAAGGGATAGAAAGATGGTTGAACGGGTGATGGTAGCTAATGTCATATGGTTCACTGTTTATGGCGTCACACTGTGTATCGAATACAGTCCTGTGGTTTGGAGATAAGTATGTTGTAAAGAGGTTCAAATGATCTTGCGATTATATCGGATGCAATTTCTCAAAATGTGTAATTTTGAAGATCAGAGAAAGATTTGCCCTGTTACTCTTGGAAAAGAATGTATATTCTTGCAGATTGATATCATGTTGCGTTATGTTACTGAAGGTAAACATGTTAAAGTAGGGGTAAACTGAATTGATTTGATACAACCCATTGGCTTTCACCAGTGATGTCGTAGTTTACTTATAGATATTAATGTCTTTATTCCCGAGCTGTAGATGATAAATCGTTCATCTTCTCTGGTATAGCGTCATCATTGACAATGTAAAAAATGAATATGTTTTTAAAAGATAGGGCTAGATGTTGTGTACAATTTTTGTTGCTTGTGTTAAGTCATTTGTTCCAATTCATTCGGTACTTATTTTCATTCTTAATGAGTTTGAGATATTTTGGAAGAATTGTTTTTCATTCTGGACAATTTTTACTTTTGTGTTTTTGTTTGTCAGTATGGATTTATCCATTCCTATGAATATGGAAGGCTTTAGAAGCATGGTTTGCCAACTGCACTATGGAATACAAATTTTACAGTTGTCGCTTTTTTTCGCCTTTCCTAGCACTGCTATTGCTGAGATATCTTTCAGTTGATACTTGTACTATTGGAGGCGAAAAGACAAACATACTAAAAGTTTGTATCCTATACTTCAGTCAACCTATATAGATTGACAGAAGAATATGATACTAATGCTAGCAAAGATGAAAAAAGCGACATACGTAACATTGGCATCCTGTATCTTAGTTGAACTAAGAAGGTAGTATCCTGTTCTTCATTTGACCTATACAGGTTAACTGAAGTACGAGACACAAATCTTACGTATGTCGCTACTTTCACCTTTGCCAGCAAGATGTAGGTCAACTGAAGTATGGGATACAAATTTTTCTTGCGTCGAATTTTTCACCTTCACTAGGACTAGTATCCTATTCTTCAGTTGACCCCAACTCATATATGTCAACTAAGGCACACCATGCTAACATTACTTCTGTCCCTATTTTTTTCTTTCTTATTTGCATTAATATCTCATTCTTAAGTTGAGCTATGTAGCTCAACTGAAGTATAGGATACTAGGACTCAAAGAAGCGATATACTTAATGTTTAAAATATGAATGTACTTGATATGTTTCTACCATCTGATTTCTCTTTCCTGCATTCTTTTGTTTCTCAACATTCATCTTTGCTGTTAAATCTGTACAATACATCATCTGTGGTAACTTCTGACATCATTGGTAAAAGCCGATGGACTTTATCCAATTCTTCAGCAATCCGCAAAGTAGGATAGCAGTCGGAAAAGAAAGCAGGCTGAAACCAGAACTGAATAGCAGGTCTCATTCTTGCATTTCTTGGGACATGTGTAAGATCCTGGTTGGATTGTGGCTTCCTTGTTTATGGATCCACACGAGCCTCATACCTCAAGATGCTAGAAGCTGTATGTCATGAGTATCAGGTTGTGACATGTGGCCCACAGACTGGCCCAGTTTTGAATCTGTGTGCAGCAGTTGTGTAATCTCCACTCCAAATGTAGTGATAGCTCCTCGTGGCATGACAGGCCTCGTAGATACTAGCATTACTTTAGACATTGGTATCAGTTTGTCAATTGTTTAGGCTTTGAGCAGTTAAGGAATAGGTCACATATCACCAAGCCATTCAGGATCCGCACTAAAGAATATCTTGTGGATCGGGATTCATCAGACATCAGGGTAAGGAGCCTGGGCTCGACAGAAGTGTCCGATCCCACGTGTCGGCTTTGACCCATGACGTAAGGGTGTTGTGGTGTGACGTCATGACGGCGCGGAGTTTGGTTTGTGAATGTGGCATGTTTGTAGATGTCATCGTGTTGTGGTTTGTTGTACCCTCTGGTGGTATGTTCAGGGCTTTCGTTTGTGTGGTGTAATGGGCTGTTTGCTCTTGGCTCATTATCCAGAATTGTTCGAGTGTTGGCTGTGTTTGTAGTGGAATTCGTTTCAGTGAGTTAACGATTTTGTGGTTTTGTGTGAAGGTTAATGTAGTGTTGTTCGCTGTACGTCGTGTGGTAATTTTAGTAAAATTAATTGGTTGTTGTTTTTGTTCAGGAATGGATATGACGGATAAAATCAATAGTGTGTGTCTGAGGGATATGATGGGGAACACTGCTTTATAACTGAAAGTTTTTGCAGCTGTTTGGTTTCATTGCCGAGGTCATGACGTGCTCTTATTTGTTGTCGAGAAATGAAGTTGGCTAAAGTTCCGGCATCTCGGACCAGGGGACGGTTATATGTGGCGCTGTCGAAAGGATGACATTTGGCGTTCCATACGGCGTGTTTCCTGGTTCGAGAAGTCTAGGTTG
This sequence comes from Schistocerca piceifrons, assembly GCF_021461385.2. NCBI lineage: Eukaryota > Metazoa > Arthropoda > Insecta > Orthoptera > Acrididae > Schistocerca > Schistocerca piceifrons. Next base: position 717,717,302 of record NC_060138.1, read on the forward strand.
GGCATGCGCGAGATTGTTCTGGCGAATTATTTTTGTTATAGATCCCCACACAGTTTTTGCGCACATGAGACTCGTGTGAGTGAGAGGAGTGTGTTTGATATGTTTTCTTTTTGCCATGAAGTGTGTTCAGAGTTCATTAAGTACAGGGGTAAGCAGGGGGGGCATGGGGTTGTTGTATAATGTCAAGGGAAGTGTTCGATCCCAATTTATGGGATTGATAGCTGCTGTTGAGCTATATAGGTCAAGGGAAGTGTTCGATTCCAGATGATATTGTGTTTAGTGGTATTTGGGGAGTTTTGTGATGTCGGTTTTTTCGTCTTTTGCGTGCTTTGATATGGGGGTGGCTGTCAAAATTTGTTTATATTTAGTTTGTCCCCACCCAAAAAAAACCGTTAGTGTCATTAGGCTTTTTGTGGAACGTGTGTGTGTTTGTTTTTCAATGTATTTTTGTCCTCAAAATGTGTACGCAACGTCTTTACATGTGCCATATTGGAATTGTGGTTTATGGTCGTTTCCGCCATCTTTGTGACGTCATGGGTCAAAGCAGACGGGCGGGGTCAGACCCTTACGTATTTCCGTAGCCTGGGATGGAAAAAACTCTCATCTTCTTGTCTTCAGAGACCAGAAGTGATTTTTAAACTTGACGGGATGCAAGAAATTTCGTACTCTGGAATACATTTTTAAGCTACTTTTCTTCAATTGTAAGAGATTATCAAAAGTTAGTCACATGTACGGATGGGTCTAAGCAAGGGAATAGACTCATTTAGTGAGCTGTTTTCTCTGGTAGTGTTTTCAAGAGTTTCCTCCCAGAACAGTAACACATGAGGATTTGTCACAGTGCAGATAAGGAGTCGTTACAATAGAAAGTTTCTCACCTTCTCTTAATTTTTCGGTACCCTGCAGTTTGTATTAAGATATACTCAGTAGAAAAAATTCAAACTCTCCAACTTGTCTAATGGCAGGTGCAAAACAAAGGCAAGGAGGTGGTCCTCTTCAGGGAACTGTGACTATCAGAATGTGAGGAATTGATGTAGCTAACATAGCAGACAAGGAAGTGTGTAGTTAAGGTTTTTGTGATTCAGTGTCAACTGCTTGGACACTGCCATCTCATTTTCTGAGAGAAGAATCATGTGTAGGGGTAAGAAACGTGGTTGGAGGTGGTAAACCACTAACTGCAGTCAGTCCAATCGACCACTTGGATGTGGTGAATTTAAGCCAGCCACACCAATGGAAGGATGTGATGCTCACCAGTTTGATTGTAGGACTCTGTCCTTTGATAGTAGGGTGATTCACCAATGTGTGGAATACACTTCCTGTATAACATATTTTGACTGTTTCATATGCTGGTGTAACAGCAACCCTCAGCTTGCCTGGAGATCTGTCTACCATACTAAACAACAGAATAGTGTAAGAAATAATTCAAAATTTTGTGATGTGTTGAGTGTTCTACTTAATGTGCAGAACAGAGGATGTACAAGAACCATGATTAGGGGGCTAGGCCTCTGTTTTTTTTATTAAGTGGACAGCCATCTACATGTAACAAGTTGTTTTAGCAATTTTATGCCATTGATTTTTGTTCCAGTAAGTAGCATCTCATGTCAGATCAGTGCAGTTTTCTTCGGCAACAAAGACACTAGTGAGTGGAGGCACTAATTAACTACCGCTGTGAAAAAGTTAGCTGAATATTTTCATTGTTACAAGGACATACATTTGAAATGTTTGGTGGTTACACGACAAGCTGACAAATTGGTTTTATCAGTGATGAACCTCACATTCATGTCGACATAGCATGGCATTGTGAAGGAAACAGCTTACGTGTGCTTGTGGGGAATCGCAACAACAATTTGGCTTGCGAAAACAGCCACTGTTAAACTACAAGATCTGTCTGTTGATATCTGTAAGGACACTGACCATGCTCTAGAGCTGTCATCAGGTGAATAGTAACAAAATATTGAATTCATATTGGAATATACAGTGTGTCAGTGACAACTGTTGACACTGTACTATTGTGACATAGGTGAAATAAGGACGAACACATTGATACAGAATACTTGTGCTCTATCAAGCCAGGGAGACTGTCAAAAATTGGCCCACTAAAGCCACGGTTATGTTTGGATTGCATTGTAAATGTAATTAGTTTTTGTGTAATATTTACAAACATTGTTTTCTTTCATTATACTCAGGGAACCTGTAGATGAATAATGTCAATGAAATAGCCAAAAAATCTGGTGGTGTAAGATAGCAAGAGGATAATGAAAATCTCACATGGCAAGTGTGCACTGTAGCTTGGTGGCTTTTGCAGGTCAATGTGAGACTTGTTTCCCAACTCAATAGGTAGCAGGTAGTCATCATCATCAGTTTTCTGCTATATTAGCAGGTTCTTTGCGTCTCCATTTTCTGCGATCCATTGCTTCCTTCTTAAGGCTGCTGTATGTTGTACTGTCCATCACGTCATCCTGTATCTGAAATCTCTTCCTTTACTCGCTTCCTTTTCCCTTTTACATAATCTTCTAAAACTCTTTTTATCAGTCCTTCGTTCTTTCTTAATATATGCCCAATCCAAATTCTTTTTCTCCTTTTTATTACATCTAGTAACTGTCTCTTCTCTCCCACTCTCCTCAGTACTTCTTTATTTTTTACTCTGTCCATCCAACTTATTCTTTCCATCCTCCACCATGTCCGCATCTCAAAAGTGCCCTGTATCAAATTGTTAACCTCAATTTATGCTACACCACGGTTTTTCATTGTAGATTAGTTATCTCTTACATGCTGTATATCACTAGATACTATACAGGGTGGAGGAAACCACCTCGTAATATGGGCAAAGCAGGGAAGGAGATGTCAAAATATGCAAAATTTTCTGATGTCACAGAAATGAACTGCTATGGAGCTACTTCCATAAAATGACCGCGAATTTGCGATGAGTACTGAGAGGTGTGTGCATTTGAATCAAGTTGCTTAGGCTAATACCTATTGTGCTAAAGATCATACTTGAAGATAATGGTTTCAGCTGGACAGTCAAGAGTAGGCAAATTTTAAATTTTCTGCACAGTTGGGTACATTAGACACACATTTCTGCGGTGTTTACCAGTTGAAGCTATAAACACTGTAATGCCATTAATTTATCTCTATACAGGTTGTTTCCGTAAGAGTATGCAAAAGTTTAACAGGATGTAGAGGATGCTCCATTGAACAATTTGAGGCTGGGGACCAAGGGTTGGAGCAGCCAACTTAAAGAGATAATAGGAATAAAATCACTTTACTGTGTACTTTTTTATTTATGTTAGTTACAGTTAACTGCAAATAACATCATTGGCACAATGAATGTACCGTTTGTGCTGTGTCTTTCAAAATGTGCTGAAACTGATGGCTATCAACCTCAATGCAAGCATGACATTGGCAAACAAGATTCTGATTTACCCTGACAAATATCCCTGGTGTGCTTCATATCATATCACATGGAGCTCCCATACCAGCAATTAATTCCATCTCCATATCCACTGGTTTATCATACACAAGTGACTTAAGATGTTCCCAAAGGAAATAATCAAGGGGATTCAGGTCAGATGACCTTGCATGCCATGGAATAGGATCTCCCCTTCCAATCTAGTGACTAGGAACTACAGCATTGAGATTGTTGTGGACATCCTCATTGAAGTTAGGCAGTGCACAGTCATGCTGTATCAACATCCTCTCGCAAACAGCTCTCTGCACAAACTTCAAGTACAGGTGGCCATTTAGATGGCCAGGTAGAAGATATGGCTCAATGAGATTGTTGCCTACAAGGCCGGGCCAGATATTCACAGCAAAGCATACTTGATGTTGTGACAAAGTGAGAGGGTTTTCCTTATCCACCACATGGATATTCCTGCTATTAGAAATACCGTCACTATCAAATGAAGCTTTGTTGGGTCCGCTGCAACATGTTCCAGCACCACCTCTTCAAAATCGAGTGTGCGAGTGGACCATATATTGCCAGGTCCATTGTTTCTTCTTTCCAATGAACCAGTCTCCCGCATTTATCAATAGAGAGAAATAAAAACTTGTTGTGACAGATGATGCCTGTTAGGAAATCATTACCTGTGCACTCTTTCAGCAGCGAGAGCAGCCTTTCAGCAGTGAGAGTGTTGCGATGTACTTCTCCATACACAAGGTGATGTCATTGGGTTCTGTGAAACTGCGTCAGCACTGCTCCATCACATTGTACTGTACGTCTTTGAATAGCACTGAATAATAACTGGGTCTGTCGTTGATTTGTAGCATGCTCTGCCATGGATGTAATTACGATACAACAGACCACTTTATGGACAAGTAAAGTAAATGAAACGTACATCATGACTTCCTAGTAATCAAGTCGTCTTCTTCTTTCTTGCGGGAAATAAAGAATGTACATGTAAATAAGCAGCACATGATGTGTTAACTTGTACGCATGTTTGTTGTAAATAAGCTGGAAATCAGTAATGCTAGACAAAACAGTAGACAAGTTTACTTCCGTATCTCTTTAAGCTGGCTTTTCCAACGCCAGATTCCCCACCTCAGATTCCAGTGGCTCATTCTCTATGTTCTCTTACATTTTTATATGCTCTTGCAGAAATACACTGTATATAAAGGGCAATGTTCTGGACTGATTGACTGACTGACTCACTCACTCACTCACTATCGCCAAGCCTGAACCACTAAGGGTAGAAACTTGAAATATGGAGAAGGTCTGGATGTTATACTGCAGACATAGTTAAAGAAGGGATTTTTTGAAATTCGAACCCTAAGGGGGTGAAATAGGGGATGAAGTTAAAAAAAAATCGCTATTAAGGCGATTTTGAAGCTAGACCTACAGAAATTGGTGTTTGGTTTCTTGGTAAAAAAAAAAAGAAATACACATTTCAGCATTTTTGGAAGGTTGAACCCATGGGGATGAAATAGTGGAGAAACCTTTTTTTCTTTTTGAAATATATCATTATTAAAGAACTATTAAAGTATTTTTAAAGCTACATCTATGAACATTGGTTTTTACTGCTTGGTTACAGATTTTTTTTTAAAATGCGTTTGTGATTTTGGGAACTGAAACCTGAAGGGGGTGAAATAGGGGATGAAATTTTTATGAAAATATTTTATTGTGAAAGCATTATAAAATCCAAATCTATGAACATTTAAATTTGGCTTCTCAGGTTGAAATTAAAAAAAAAGTGTTTCACTGTTTTTTGGAAATTTAACCCTTGTGGGGGTGAAGCTGGAGCTGAAAGTTTTTATGGAAATATTTCATTGTGATTGCATTTTTGAAGCTAAATCTGTGAACATTTGTATTTGGCTTCTCTGTTAGAAATAAAATGTACACTTACTGTATTTGGAAAGGGGTGAAATAGGGTGTGAAACATCTTATGAAAATATTTCATTGTGAAAGCATTTTCAAAGCTAAATCTTTGAAAATTGGTGTTTGGCTTCTCAGTTAGAGATGGAAAAAACTATATGTTCCATTGTTTCTGGAAATTCAACCCCTAAGGGAGTACACTAGAGGGTGAAAATTTGTAAGAAAATATTTTGTTACATAAAAAAAATGTTAAAGGTAAATTTATGAAAATTATTTTACTTCTCAGTTAGATATAAAGAAATATTTGTTACGAGAAGATAGTTGCTATGGAAATATCTCCACAAGAATGCAGAAGGCATGATTAACAAAAAGTTTGTACTCTAGCTACCAGAATGGGATTTTGCTCTAAAGTACATTTTGGAAAAGACCGTGCTTATTATGGCCTTAAATAGTGAGGTGTGGCAATTTGTGAAAAACATAAAAACTTGATTAAATAAAAACAAAAAAACCTCTTCAGGTTATACAATCTACATGGCCGCAGCAGCAGGTGCCAAGATAGTTATGATAGGAAGTTGTATTGCAGAAACAATGCTCTAAGAAGATTGCTGACATTTGATACTGTAAGGTACAATGTAGTTGACAGTGAATTATTGTAATTTTTAGTGATGTACAAAGAGAATTAAAACAAGTGAAGATCAGTAAGTGTGAACTAAGACAATGATGGAAAAAGAAAACAAAAATTAAATTTTAAACACATACTTTCTCAAATCACATTTTTATAGCAAATGCTTGAAATTCCTACATCCAACATTTCTACATCATTGAGAGAAATTACTGGCACACTCTCTTGAAAATTCTGCACTGTAACATGCACCCAAACATGTTTGCTTACTGGACAAACTTTTGCACTCTTGTTATTTTATGGCCATAGTTCCACAATGTTGCATTTCTAACCTGTGTTTATCGGAAAATTTTTCTTTCAAAGTCCTCTACTCTGCTGTAATCATTCTGTAAAGTTTTACATCTACATCTATACTCTGAAAACCACTGAGAGGTGCACGACAGGGGATGTCCCATTTTACCAGTTATTAAGGTTTATTCCTATTCCATTCATGTATGGAGTGTGGGAAGAATGATTAATTGAATGCCTCTGTGCATGCAGTAAATTACTCTTAATCTTTTCCTCATGATCCCTGTACGAGTGATATGTAAGGGGTCACAATATATTCCTAGAGTAATCATTTAAAGCCAGTTCTTGAAACTTTGTTAATAGACTTTCTTGGGATAGTTTACATCTGTTGTCAACAGTCTTCCATTTCAGTTCCTTCGGTATCTGTGACTCTTTCCCAGGGATTAAAAAAATAACCTTTGGCCATAGTGCTTCCTTTCTCTGTTTATGTTCAATATCCCTTGTTAGTTGTATGTGGTACAGGTCCCACACACTTCGGCAATATTTTAGGATGGATCGCACAAGTGATGTGTAAGCAATCTCTTGTTTAGACTGATTGCACTTCCTCAGTATTCTACCAATAAACTGAAGTCTACAACCTGCTTTACCCATGTGATCATTCCATTTCATATCCATACAAAGTGTTACACACAGGTATTGGTATGAGCTGGCTGATTCCAACAGTGACTCATTGTTATTGTAGGATATTATGTTTTTTTGTTTTGTGTAGTGCACAGTTTTACTTCTCTGAACATTTAGTGCAAGTTGCCAATATGTGCATCATGTTGAAATCATCTGACTGAATATTTATGCAGCTTCTTTCAGATAGTAATTGCATCATCTGCAGAAAGTCTGATTTTACTATTAATATTATCTGCAAGGTCATTAATATTCAGCATAAACAGCAAGGGTTCCAACACACTTCGCTGGGGCACACCTGAAGTTACTTCTACATCTCACAATGACTCTCCATCCAAGATAACATGCTGTGTCCTCCCTATGAAAAAGTCCTCAGCCCTGTCACAAATTTCACTTGATACCCCATATGATTGTACTTTTGACAATAAGCGTAGGTGTGATACTGAGTCAGATGCTATTCAGAAATGAAGAAACACTTAAATTACCTGGTTTCCGTAATCCAAAGCTTTCAGTATGTCAAGTGCAAGTTGGATTTCACATGATCTGTGTTTTTGAAAACGATGCTGGTTGGCATAGAGGAGGTCATTCTGTTAAAGATACCTCGTTGTGTTTGAGCTCAGAAAATGCTCTTAAGATTCTATAACAAATTGATGTGAAGTGTACTGGATGGTAGTTTTGTGGCCAGGGATTCAATTGGGGTGTGGAGTTTCATTCAGTTTTAATGATTTCAACTGTTTCTCAACACTACTGAAACTAATTCTTATTTCATTCATTTTTTCAGTGGTACAAGGATTAAATTGGGGCAGTTGTCCTGGGTTTTCCTTTGTAAAGGAACATTTGAAAAAGGAGTTAAGCATTTCAAGCTTTTGCTTTACTACCCTCAATTTCAGTTCCTGTCTCATTTGCTAGGGATTGGACCCTAACTTTGGTGCTGCTAACAGCCTTTACATACAACAAGAATTTCTTTGGATTTTGTGAAATGTCATTTGACAGTATTCTGGTGCAGTAGTCATTGAAGGCACCAAGCATTTCTCTATTGATAGCCAAATGTGTTTCATTCAGCATTTCTCACTATAGCCCTACAGTTTGTTCTACACCTATTATAACAGTAATCTCTGTTCTGTAGAGGTTTCCTTACAGTGACTGTATACCGTGGAGATTCCTTTCCATTATGAGCTGTTCTACTGGTACATATCTGTCCAGTGCGTGGTCAGCTATTCTTTTAAACTTGCGCCAGAGTTCCTCTGTGCTCCTGACCTGTGCTGAAAGTTTCAAACCCCTCATTGAGCTATGGCATTACTGATTTTTTATTTAGTTTACTGAACATACATATCTTTCTGCTTGTTAGTTGACCTCCGTCATTGTTGCCCCAACTGCATCATGATCACTGTTACCAGTGTTGATGTGGACATCCTCAAATTTGTTACCATTAGATCCAATATATTTCTATCATGAGTTGGATTCCTGTCTGCCTGTTCTAGTTTTCAGAGAAGGCATTTAATAAAGCTTCGCAAGATGTCTTGTCATGCCCACCACTAACAAAATTGGGATTTTCCCAATTAATTGTAGGATGATTAAAGCCCCCACTGATGATTACAGAATGATTGGAGAACTTAGGTACAGGTGAACTGAAGTTTTCTCTGTCACTTAGTTGCGAACACTTCGGCAGTTTACCATTATGATTTTAATACTCTGGTCTGCGGAAGGCGTTTCTTGCAATCTTACGCCGATTCTCTTGGATTTTGTACAGCTATTGTTACATGAATTGGGTGGAGGGTCGCTTAATCTAAAACACCGTTGTGTGCACCCAGCACTCTATCTGCTACCTGAGTAGCAGCATCTGATGGGTAGTGCACACCTGACCTATTAAGGGGGCCCTACAGTTCTCAACCCTATGACACAAGTCCAGGAAGTTGCAGCCTAGCTTTTCACGGAACTTTAGAAATCTCTCGTTCAGTCCTCCTACTCATCTTGGAACCAAAGGGCGACGATCAGTTCTAGGGACAATGCTACAAATTTTGAGCTTGTTGAAACTCCACGCGCAAGGCTGATCTTCTCAAACTTCTCTGCCAGTCACTGGAATGACCCAAGAAAACTTTGGAGCCCAGATCCTTCTCTGTCAGTGGTTGCCAGAATAGCATCTTCAGCATGTTGAATGAGGGTGGGTGTACACACTGAGTGCAGCTGGTGTCCTTTACTGTCCTTGTGCCATTTTCTTAAGGGTTACCATCATTCGCCGTATGTTTGAACTGCCGACAATTAATAAACCACTACCTTTTTGCATTTGCCGCCTCCTGGTAGCGGATAAAACAGGTTTCCACTAAACAGGTGAAGTGAGTCCCACTGGCTCAGTTTCAGTGAAAGACACCACCTCAGATTTGTTGGTTAGGGGGCCGGTACAACACATTGAGTTCTCTCTGGTCCCTCTGCACCCTGTAAAGGACGCCTAGATCTACCAGTGACTCTCCACTCAGTCATTTGGATGAGCAATGGCGGATCCTGTACTTTCTGCAGAGGAGACAGGATCCACAGGAGACGATAGTACTTGAGATATCCCTGGTACAGGTATCACAGGTACATGATTCTCGGGAGCTTTTCAAACATACTGATTCGTAGCAGCTGTCAATTGTCTGACAGTAGCCAGGGCAATTTCCAGCTGCTTATGAACATTAACCAGCTCATTCCGTGTTTGAGAACAGCATTAAGTTCTTTATGATATACGTTGCTAACCAGTAGCATCTAGCCCAATGCTCATTGAACATTCTTGCTCAAGAGCCAGTACTGGCATTGTAGGGTCGCACCTCATGCCACATGTGTACCACTCTTTATTGGTAACTGTGATAAATTAGTGCTTTATGAGCCCCCAACAGACTAGCTATAGTAAGGGCGCTCTAAGTTGGCCACTGACCCCCAAATGCTGATTTGTTAAGTCAGCGCCATTCGCAACACTTTGCAAAAGTTGTGATACTGTAATTGCTTGATGGTGTGTTATGTTGTTTGTGTGAGCCGATGGCTGATTAATAACAGTAAGTCTGCTTACATTTAAATGCATTATGAAATGTGACACAGAATTACATGTTCACTAAATGTTTTGAATGTCATTTTTCGTCTACTAATTGTGTTTTATTATATAACTATCTTTGTTTACAATTCCTTGGTATAGATAAGTACCACTCTTGAAGATGACCATCTCGGCAAAGTGCATTTATGAATCTACGAGGGTGATTTGAAAAGTTCTTAGAACGGAATAGGAAAAAAGTACTTACATCACTGAAACTTTTTTATTTTTCAATGTAGTCTCGTTGTAGATTAATGCCTTGGTGTCCAATGATGTTCCAGTGTCTTGATCCCACCTTGAAATGAGTTTCCTTCAGGTCTGCAAAATAGTTGTCAACTCTGGCCATCAATTCTTCGTTTGAAGAGAATCTTCATCCACCAAGAAGAAACTTCAGTTTTGGGAAGAGACGAAGTCTGACAGAGCCATATAAGGTGAAAACGGCAGGTGTGGCAACAATTCGTACCTTAGTTCGTGTAATTTTGCCATGGCGGCATCATGTGCTGGCGCGTGTCAAGAGTCACGCACCCATCTTGCAGATAATTTTTTCATTTCTAATTCTTCAGTTAAAATGTGATATACCCTTTTAGATGACATCTGGCAAGTGTGAGCAATTTCATGCACTTTCAGTTGGTGAGCCTCCATGGCACATTTTGTGCACTCTTACAATGATTTGTGGAATAGTGGGACATCATGGCTGACCACTGCGTGGATCATCATCTAAGCTCTCCTGACCAAATTTAAATTCATTTGTTCACTTGGCAACAGTTGAGTATTAAGGAGCAGGGGCCTTCAGTGTATTCTGGAAATTGGTATGAATGTCCTTTGCTTTCGTACCTTTCTTTATGAAGTACTTAATCACTACTCGAATCTCGATTTTTATTTTATTTTTTAGCAATCTTTGCAAATCACTACTTAGGAACAACAACAGAGCCAGGTCACTGCCACAGCTCTCTTCCAAGAGCACTGATGTGGCACGTGCTTAACAGGCAACAGTCCAGTGAATATCACATAAACAACTCGTTGCGGTAGTGCTGACCTTTCATAGGGATTCTGAGAACTTTTCAAACCGCCATTTTATATTAAGTGCAAAATTTTATACCACAGCAGCTGAATACTATGATTTGCACACACTCGTGAATTATTGGTACTGGAAGACAAACAATAAAACATTCCCTCTCTCATATCCTCTAAGCTCGCAGTGGCTGTACTGATTACCCTTCTGTCCCTGAGATAAATGGTTAACTTTACTTGGCTCATGGCTGAATTCACCAATGTCAATGAAAATTAAGCACGTCTTAAAATACACTACTGGAAAATGAAAATTTTATCAACCCGACAGAAATTGTATTGAAGATGTATACAGCAAATGATCACTCCGACATTCATATGCATCTGAATACAGTCAATAGTGCATATGAAATATCAGTGCTAGTAACCTGTGTATCCTCCTTTGCAATACTGCAGTAATGTGGGATACAGTTCTACAATGGAGACAATCATAGCATGACAAATGTAGTCTTGCACAATTGCTTGCAATGCTATTTTCACCTGGTGCCTCAATTGGACCAGATCTCGCCTGTCTTGTCTTGCATATGTTTCAGGCAGTGCCAAACAAGCTCAATGGATACACGGATATGGGGATTGTGATGGACAGGGTAGTTCACGTACACCTTGGAGAGTATGTTGGGTGACATGGAATACCTGTGGACATGCAATGTCATCTTGGAAAAGTATCTCTCCATGTTGCTGCATGAATGGTAGCGTGATGGGTTGAAGGACATTTTTGATGTACCGTGCACTGTTCAAGGTTTCCTCTCATCACTAGAGGAGAGGGACCATTTTAAGATACGGCTTCTGATGCTGGGCGTTGACTCTTTGTGCTTCTGTCGTATACACTCCGGATGATGGTGCCACACACATGTACAATCATTATGGCACCAAGGCAAGTAATGACTCTCATCACTGAAGACAACTAGTCTCCATTTGTCCTTCCATAAGCACCTATTGTGACACCACTGGAGGCGGGCTACACTGTGTTGGAGAGTGAGTGGAAGATGCCTTGATGGCATGCAGGATCATAGCCCTGCTTCATGGAAATGGTTGAGAATGCCCCCCCCCCCCCCTCCTGGTACTGTACAAAATGCACAAGAAGGCAGCATAGCTGTGTGTTAAATTACCATTTCCTGGCTGAATTTGCCCACAAAATTATGATTTATTGCTGGTTATAAATGACTTCTCCAATGAATTTTCTTCTATTTTAAAGAAGTACAACTGTCACCAGATGCATTTGAAAATCTAAACAATAATATATTATTATTCAGCACAAAAGCTGTGTAAGGATACACAAGCAGTGGCTTGTAAGTTAAGAATACCTTTCATAAAAGTTATCTGAAGTTCGAACTTTGGCTAGGGCTTAGGAGGTACAAACTTGGGGCCCATATCTCCTACAGGCTGTATAAATAGAACCAAAGGAGATATCAAGCAGGAACTTTGTACATGTCCATTCAAGACATTGTGGAGCCTTACCATAAAATTTAATTAGTTTCAGAAATGGTCAAGTGGGAACCCCAGGTCCACTTGCGTGGAATGACCCTAATGCCACGATTTTGGGAAAACAAATGTAGCAAATTCAGACTTCTTAGGATTTCTGGTCAGATTAGTTAGTAAAATTTTACTTTTGAATTCACTGAACATTTTTCACACTGCTCTATGTCCCTAATTTGTTGTCAAGTCATCATGTGGCCTGATGGCAGTTGTGCCAAGTTGTTCTTTTTTTTTTCATTTTCCAGTAATGTATCACTGTGTAGTGTATCACTGCAAGTATTTTTGTTTGTTACTGAGCAGGAAAACTACACTGTTACGAAGTTCTCAACATTAGTAGATGCTTATGGATTGAGCTGTTAGTCGCAAATATGGCTGCGAACTGTGGGTCGCTGTCTTGACAACCACTGTGGTAGCCAGTGGTATAGTGTGTAGTTGAGGTTATTTCAGAGTCTAAATGAAAAAGAATCTGAGTGTTGGAAGCATAAAGTGTGGGACAAACATAATAATCAGTTGGTTTTTGTACACTACCTACCACAGGATCTGTAGTGGCAGAGTACTTACGAGGGAACTTAAAATATCATGGGTACATTTTGTGACAGTGCTGCTTTAATAGGGGGCTGTCAAGCTGACAAGCTGAAGAATGTACAAGCTGAAGAATGTGAGAGACAAGATCAGAACTGGTCCATGTGATGATATACTTTCTCCTGAAAAACACTTAGATCAGCTACACAACTGACTAGAAGGCAGCATCTTATACCTTTCATGTAACTGACAAGGACTTTTTGAAACAGTTATTACCTTTCATGTAACTGACAAGGACTTTTTGAAACAGTTATTACCTTTCATGTAACTGTCAAGGACTTTTTGAAACAGTTATTGTAGATAATTAGTGTTCATGAGGCAGTTATAACATAATTGTGAGTATAGCTGTTACAAGAAATGTTGAGGGAGGTATTAAAATGTTTTGACTTAGCAAGAGTGGCAGGAAATAATTTGCAAAGTATCTGGGCGACACCATTAAATATTCAGTTGTGGTAAAGATCTTAAGAAGAAACAAGTAAAATTTGAAAGCTATGTGAAATGTGCCGTAGCCTGGTATATGCCAAGCAAGATTATCAGGGCTTGGAATGACACACTGTGGTTCAATAAGCTATGTTAAAAAATTGCTCCAGTGCAGTGAGACCTGTGTCAGGCTTTAGGCAAATCAGTCTGGTTGACAAACAATAGCCAAATGAAAGCAAAGTAATCATAAGGAGAGCAGTGTGAAAAATGTTCAGTGAATTCAAAAGTAAAATTTAACTAACTAATCTGACCAGAAATCCTAAGAAGTCTGAGTTTACTAAATTTGTTTTCCTGAAATCGTGACATTAGGGTCATTCCATGCAAGTGGACCTGGGGTTCCCACTTGACCATTTCTGAAACTAATTAAATTTTATGGTAAGGCTCCACAATGTCTTGAATGGACATGTACAAAGTTCCTGCTTGATATCTCCTTTGGTTCTATTTATACAGCCTGTAGGAGATATGGGCCCCAAGTTTGTACCTCCTAAGCCCTAGCCAAAGTTCGAACTTCGGATAACTTTTATGAAAGGCATTCTTAACTTACAAGCCACTGCTTGTGTATCCTTACACAGCTTTTGTGCTGAATAATAATATATTATTGTTTAGATTTTCAAATGCATCTGGTGACAGTTGTACTTCTTTAAAATGGAAGAAAATTCATTGGAGAGGTCATTTATAACCAGCAATAAATCATAATTTTGTGGGCAAATTCAGCCAGGAATTGGTAATTTAACACACAGCTATGCTGCCTTCTTGTGCTTTCTGTACAGTAACCTCTGTCGTCTTCTGTGAAAATGTATGCACCTGCAGATTTGATGAAAACATTTTGCATGGTTCTGGGGGCCCATATCTCAACTGTGTGTTTTTTCATCTTATATCCTGAAAGAGAATGCTTTAAGCTTCAGTATATAGTTAAATTTTAAACGCATGCCTCTGTATGGATGACATTACCCCCAAATGGTTTTGTAAATTCATTATTGAATTTTTTTACATTTACAGTGTTGAAAACATTGCCAAAACATTTTTACGCCATTGTTGAAGGAATGTGTGTTTTCTTTAAACTTCCAAATCCTCTCTGGCGTTCATGTGATTAGATTGCATTTAGGAAGTTTTAAGTGTGAACTAATTTGTGTATTGTCGGTTTTGCAAAATGAATGGAGAAGTGCTGGATGCTTGTTCTTTGGTGGCCAAGATGGCACTGACTGTCATAAGTCTTTGGCATTTTACTGTGTTGCGTGAAAATGCAGAGGCAATTTCCAAAGTGAGTTGGATGTTGGCGTGCTATAGATTGAGGTGACAGTGGATGTTGTGCATCTCTTCTTCACTCTTTGAAAAGGTAACAAAAATGGCATCTACCTACTGAAGACAGTATTTGGGGCAAAACAATACGACCTGGTGGTGTACTGATCCTTCAGCTACTTCCCCAAGGATTTCTACTGCTACTGGTGGGAATGGTGATTCCATAGTTCAACCATTTCTCTGTTCATAAAAATTTTGTTTTCCACTTGAAATAGGTTGTTGCAAGGCAGTGATGCTCAATCTCACAGATGTCAGAGGTCGTAAATTACTGTGGAGTATTGACAGTCTCCTCTACTGGTACATTTCTGAACATGGATGTGATGGTGAAGCAAACTATCAGACCAGGATTATAGTGGAGCAGCACAACTTAGCAGATGAAAGCTGTGAGTTGGCAGGTGCCACAGTGCTGCTTTGTGCCCAGTTACAGTGGGGTCATGGAGCAGTGTGGCAGCCAGCAAGTTCACATCACTGCGTGGATGGCAAATGTGCAAGCCGGCCAATCAGTGGCCTTTCTCAAACGATATTAATGACACTGCATGGTCAAAAAAATTAGTTTCTCATAGCTTTATTCATTAGCCTGCACGATGAACTGTGTATCATTTTGTTAATCATCATAGTTACATTAAACTACTGCAAGAAAGCCAAATAGTTTGCATTGAAAAGTAGAGGTTGGTGTGAATTTGCGTTCGGTGCTCATTATGTCATATGTTGCCGTGTACCAAATGTATTTGAGATATTGAACCTATTCTTTATAAACTGTGGATGAAATCTACAACTCACTCCATTCTGGAGAAAATGGATTGCATATAGCACTCCATTCCACTCACATGCCCACACAGTAACACAAGAATGAAATAATCATAACACTTTTGTATCTCATAAATGGTTTGAGGTACTGAAACAAGATTTTGGCAGTAAGGAGAGTAGGTTGCCGTATGGTTACCATGTGTAACTTCCTCACCTAGTGCAGTAAAATGCAAGGTGCTGCAGATGTATGTCAGGATAATGCATTTTTCTAAGGGTCATTGACAGCTGGTGAAATGAAAATTGTTACAGGTTCTTAGAAAGATTCACAATAGGATTCACAGCTGTTGTAAGAATTGTGGAGTCAATTACCAAAGCTTAGGATTGCCTCCACCCACTTCACATGAGAGTGTCTTCTAAAAATTGTTTTCCAAATGATTAATGGAAAATCTCATATAAGATGTGAAACAAATACTAACAAAGAGATAGAGGGGCTGGCCAGTACTTACCTCAGCTCAGTACAGCCGATAGATACACATAAATATACATAAATGTGTATCTATCGGCTGTACTGAGCTGAGGTAAGTACTGGCCAGCCCCTCTATCTCTTTGTTAGTATTTGTTTCAAAAATTGTTTTCCAAGTGTTGTAAATTATTTATGTAGCATACAGAACTTTCCAGATACAGTCAGTGAAGTTGACAGAAAATACATTTGTCTAATATGCCCAGAAAATTCTGGTACAATGTTATATAGTTATAAATGCTTTCAGTCGTATTACAAGTAGTTGCAGGTTCCCACAGGAAATTCATTATAATCGATGTTGGGGGAAGGAAAGCGAAAGTGGTAGATTTCAGTTTAGTGTGTATCATGTGGTGCAAGAAGGGGAACTTTAAATATAAAGCCAGACTCCCCACTACCAAAGGCATCAGTTGTGTTGCCTTTTGTATACATTAAAGATAAGGCATATCCAGAGATTAGGCAATCCATTGTTGAGGCATTTGTTTCAAATATTACAGTCGACATGGTTTAGGTCTATGAAAGAACGTCTCAGCAAATGATTTTCCATACTCCTATAATTAATTGAATGTCCCTTTGGACTAATGAGCACTAAGTGGAGCATATTTTGGAAGCCAGTAGAAACTTCACCAAATTTGCTGATGATATTGTAATTCGTGCATGTTCTCTATTACACTGTCATTGACCTAGAAGGATCTGTCAGTGTTGATGAGCAACATACGGTTGAAATCGAGCATGCTATGCAAGGCACTTATCAGACAGAATGAAACTTTTAACAGGGCTTCTATGAAGCTGTCGGAATGAGACGATTTTGAAAACTTTTTCTCAGATAATGAAACAAGATTTTCATGTGCATATCAGCTATGTACTGCAACTTTGTTACCACCTCTCGTTTTAAAACAATGAAAGAAATGAGAGAGTAAGGAAATGTATGTGATTGTAGTTTGTAATTCTGCTGCACCTCATTACATAACTTGTCCAGAATGAATTAGTTGATAATTTTTTCATGGGTTGCGCAAAGGATGCCAAGTAAAAGCAGCTGCTATAAAGGCTTCTGCTGATTGCATTTTTTTCAGCAGTACAAGAAAAGAAACACGAGTGCCACAATGGTACTGACTTCAGCAAGAGCTGAATGCTGCCGTTGTTGCCCAAATGCAACCAGAGTAGCCCGAACTCTCTGATCACCACTCTCAGAACTGCACTGCTCTGCTTACAGCACTACTGTAATAATGCACACTTAATAGCACTGATTTGTTACGCCAGTGCTGCTCTGGTAGTGCCATGCCTCTCCACTATGACCACAGCGTAAGGTCCATAGAGGTGACATGCTAGTCTTGTAGAATTAGAATGCAGTGGAGTCCCTAACAAAATGACTTTGTCGCTTACAGACCAAGAAATGCATTTCTGCAGGGAAGCATCCGTCGTATACACTCCAATAATGATGTCAAAAACAGATGCACTTTTTCATCACAGGAAGATGAAGCAGCAAAGTACTAAAGTTAGACAAGCATTGGACAGTGGTGTTAACATTTCTAGCTATACTCCTAGTGACATTGCCACAGAAATCCTGTCCAAGGGTGAGAGTTTCACCATAGCATCTAAATGTTTTTCTAAACATGATATGTTACCAACTGAATCTTCATTAAACCACCTCTGAAGCTGAGGTAGAAAAAGTTTGTCAAGACACTGTGATAATCGTGACTCGCACAAATCTACCAAAGCTAGCCTCACAAAAGGAGGCCAAAATGATGTGAAACTGACAAGACAACTGTGAACAATATAAGGAAAAGATAAATTGCCACTTACCATAAAAATGACATGTTAAATTGCAGTCGGTCACAATGAAAAGACACTCCCGCATCAGCTTTTGGTGGAAGTCTTTGTCAGAAAAGGAAACACACACACACACACACACACACACACACACACACACACCTTCATTCACATAAGCAGGGACACCTCACGCACACGACCGACATCTCCGGACCGGAATGCATTCTGGCCCGAGTTGGTGGAGATAGCGGTCATTTATGTGTAATGTGTGCTTACTTGTGTGTGTGTGTGTGTGTGTGTGTGTGTGTGTGTGTGTGTGTGTGTGTGTGTGTGTTCTCATTGTGCCTGTTCGCAACTTAATCTGTCATCTTTGCAGTAAGTAGAAATCTATCTTTTCCTTATATTGTTGATATTCTGACCTGTCATTTACATTTTTTGATGTACAACTGTGGTATAGTTATGATGCAAGCAGACAAGGGCAACTCTGCCATTGTAATGGGCATGACTGATTACAACATAATTGGGCCTGGTGGTGTAGTGGTAGTGTGCGCTGGAAACCAAAAGGTCTCTGGATCGAATCCCAGTCGGACCACTTTTTTTTTGTCTGCCTTTAACCTAGCATTCATTTCTCAGTAATGTGGAGATTGGCCAGAAAGGACCTCTCTCCTCAAATGGTGACTGGGGTAGATTAGGGAAATGCAAGTCCCAAAAGGGAGACTTGCAACATGCCATTGAAAGTTTATGTTCTAAGCCCATAAATTTACATCTGCATTCATTGGAATAGAACATGTCTTAACAATCACCGCGCTGATGGTAAAATTTAAACTCCATTGCTGGATCAGGAGGCACCGTGTAGAATATTGAACTAAAATCCAAAAACAAGAACACAGTAAGGTACTGGTGGCAGAATGATGTTTTAAGAGAAAGTCTGTAATATTGGGCTTGAAAAAGAAACAGATTGAACTCATGTTAGGTCTAATGACAAGCCATGGGCACTCGACACTTTAGAGAAATAAGCTGGTAAATGCAGACTATGTGGTGTGGGGGGTGAAATTGCACCACATTTAATCTTCCAATGTCAAAAACTGGAGATGAAAAGACAAAGGAATATTTCGGTCACTAATTCCTGAATAGAATGTGTCTAATAAAGACCTAGTATTGGGTTTCTTACTACTATTAAAGGATACTGGCTGGTTTTAGTAGAATGGCGGAGTGAGATACCGTACAATAAACATAATTTTTGTGCAGGCAACATGGGGCAGGGACCACTGACGACTGTTTTGTGTCCTTGATTGAATTTAACCAAACAAATCTATCACATACATGTGGAGACCTACCTGCTGATGATAACACTAACTAAAAAACTCTATCATCTGGTAGGCCTCAATTATTTGTCTGGAACTCGGTCTACTTCATTGCACTTTTGTGATGAAAAGATATGAGAGGTGTTAGAAATTGTAAAGAAGCCTCTCAGCAGAGTCTTGTCAACTGGTATTGGCACTAGTCATCTTGGTTGCCAGCAGTAGCACGCCTGTGGACCAACAACATTCGTGAGGTGCCCCACCAATTGCAGTAGTATACATAGCATCCAAAGGCACATAACATACAAAGTTGTTTCGGATGCCAGCTGCCACCACATTTGTAACATAGTAGTTCAGTGTGGTTGTAGACTTGCGGCTACCAGCCGATAAGAATTAAAATAAAAGTCACTATCAATTAAAGTTGCCAATTCCTGCCTCCGTACAAGTCATCCAATCAAAATAATCCAGTGATCTTCCTGACAAACTGACTCTACCAGAGGAATGGAATTACTCCTATATAAGATGAGCCTGGCACTGACCCAGCAGTAAAAAATACCTGATGAAGGCCACTTGCATGAGTGGCCAGTATGTTAGTTTTATAGACATAATTACCTACCTGGAAATGTTTTATTCAAGGTAACACATAATTTTGTGTTGGAGGTCAAGGATCTGTTTCTCATTCCTAATCTTCATGTTGACAATGTGAACTCACCAGTCGTTATCAATTTTTTCTTCTACATAGATAACAGAGTATTCCAAACTGCGTAAAATACGCCATTCTTTGACCTCATGCATGTTGCGGGGTCACTAGAAAAGAAATTATTTCGAAACAGCATCACTTTAATGAAATGTTCTTTCATGGCTGTAGTTGCCCTTGTTTATGTAAATACATACCTTCCCAAATTCTAGGAGGATCATTTTTTCACGCCAGTTAGAATTAATGGAAAATGGTCTCTTGAACATTTTAATATTGCAACCTGTCAATAAGATATGAGCACAATTGCTGTTTCGTAGAGCTTAGCATTGCTGCCTTTTTCTATGCTTTATAATAGATGCCTGTTTCTAAATAAATAAAGATTTTTTGTGGCATGAGTTAGGATCTTGTTGTGGTATTTTTAAGTTTTTATAAGTCTATGAAAATTTTAAGGTTTACAGTTTGAAAAGTGTTCTTCGGAGTTGGATATTGTATTAGTAAAGTGCCTGTGTTTGCCAACAATGTGTTTGATTTAAAGCTGTGACTCTTTAAAACGTTAATGTATTAACAAGTTCTCTTACGGCCATTACAGATTTTTATGAAGTTTTGTATGAACAATCACACATGTTCACTATAAACATTGGTAAAGTTTCATGATCATTAATTCAATACTCACGGATACATAGTCATTTGTTTGACCCCATAGTGCAGCCTATCAGCATTGAACCCACAAATTTTTAGCCACTGTGAAACATAATGTCTCCAGTAATTTTTTTTATAAATAAACAAAACTAGGTAGTCTTTTACAACTTTTTACACTCTGTTAAGCAAAATAATGACAAATATTCCCTGAGCAATGTGCGTATGGATAATTTGAAGCAAAGTAGGCCACGAAATAATCACTTGAAAAAAATGTGAAATGTAGCTTTTGCATCTCAGGAAGTGATTGTGGGATAAACCTGAAACTTTGCACACTTGTAGAGCTGAATGCTGTTGAGATGTCATCAGACCTTTGATATTGCCTTCCTCACCCCGGAGTACTAAAGAGTTGCAGAAAATAATAAAAAATTTCAGATTTGAGTACCTACGGAATGTGGGCCCATTTTCAACACACCTCCATGGTGGTGGTCTTTTTTTTTTTTTTTTTTTTGGGGGGGGGGGGGGACTTCCATTCTTGCATTGCAAAACCAAGTAGCTTTTTAGGTGGGGTAGAACATGGTCTTTCTAATGAAAACTGTTTATAAGAGTTTCCAGAAGACTATTATTTGTAAAAAATGGGCTAAAAACTGTCATTTGTGACAATTTTTAGAAAACTGTCATTTTTGCCTTCCAGTTTGTAAACTATTGGAAAACAGTAGGAGAATGAAATTTTATATTCTAAGACCTTGTATCAGTAAGTTATTATATACAAAGTTTCATGTGTCTCCCACAATGACTTCCAGAGATGTAAATAGGTAAAGTTCTCAGGTTTTTAGAGTGTCTGTTTTTTTAGCCGACTTTGCTTCCAATTATCCGTATGCAAATTGCTCATGAAATATTTATTATTTTGCTTAAGAGAGTGCAAAAAGTTGTACAAGATTACGTAATTTTGTTTCAAGAAAATACTACTGGAGATATTATGTCTCAAAACTCATGGGGGCACTGCTGATAGCTGCGTTTTATAGTAAAAAAAATGGCTGTATCTTAGCTGATATGAAATTGGTGAATGTAAAACTTTCCAATGTTCATTGGGAACAGGTGCGAATGTTCATACAAAATTTCATCAAAATCTGTGATGGTTATGTGGGAACTTTCCCGAAATTAGATCACTTGTCATGTAATGGCCCGGTTGGTTGATAATGATAAGTCATTTGTGTCACCAGGCTTTAGACATAATTCAGTTTGAAGACTGCTAAATGTCTCACTCTTTAGAGCATTTGCTATGTTCAGCAGTAGACAGATTAAAACTGTGATATGTATGCTTATAGATCTTTAAAAATCACATTAGTGCTAGTATTGAATATCAACTTGGTGAAAAATTATTTTCTGTGTTTAAAGTTACATTCATTTATCTGTATGATGCATGTTTATGCATGTTAGTGTATGTGACATATAAGAACAGCTGCTGGAACAGCTACATAATTTGGGTCATGACCATTTCTAATTGTGCTTTCTCTCTTTTAGGCACTTAAGGCATCTGCAATTGCAACAATGGACATAAAATCCTTTCTTCATCATTTGTGCAACAAGCGAAAAACTGAACCTCAGTTTGAGGTTAGGTTAACAGGTACATACACTCTTTTACACTTACGTTGCTTGTTGAAATTTGCAGAATTACTTTGATTTGATATACTGTAACAAAACAGATCATATGTTGCGTCTTACAGGTAAAGTCTCCTTGCTGCCTAGTAGTTTTATGTAATATCTTTGTTAATTTGACTCTGTTATATTGGTGTAAATCTGAGGAAGGGTTGCTCTTAAGCAAGTTGGGTGAAGGACACAGGTGATTGCTTGATTTGAACGTTAGTGTTATGTCTATACTAGTGACAGAAGACTGAGAATGCGTTAAAACAACTACTGCAAATAAAATGAAATGTGGGAAGAATAACGTTCAAAATGCAGAAAAACATGCATATGTTTCATAAATACAGCGGTACTGCGACCTCCATGTCACCAGATCAGAGGAAACATTGATGCCAACTAAGAACAGGAACAACCATCCCACTGACCATGCCTTAAAGTAAAAATGGCAAAAAACATCTGGGAAAATAAAACAAAGTACAGCGAAAAAAGGCGTTTTTATTTCCAAACAAGCAACAATCAAATTTATACCATAGAGCACAAGCTGGTTTGGTTTGTCAGTTCCGTTTGAGGGCGCTAACTATTTGACGCCCAACAATATGATAAATATAATTATAAATTTTCTCACAAAATTTACCCCCTCAAGTGCGCTGTACGCCTCCGTACCTTCCCCCCTCTCCATATCTTTCCCCCTCCACACCTGCCCCCCCTCCATACCTCGCCGACCCACTCCCCAACTCCCCCCCCCCCCCCCCCCCCCCCTCCATACCTGCCCTGTACCTACCCCTTGCTCGGTACCTCCTCCCCCCCTCCGAACTTCATCCCTACCTCATCCCTCCATCTGTACCTCCAACACCCTCCGTACTCCACCCCCCCCCCATACCTTGACCCCCATCTGTATCGGATCCCCTCAGTACCTTATCCCCTCCAGTACAGGTTCCCCTCTCCCACCCTGTCTGCACCAGACCCCGTCTGCTGCCCAGTCTGCACCGCCCCTCCATACCTCCGTCCCCCCTCCGCCATCACTCCTTCAGACCCGCGCCCTCCCCCCCATGCCGTCCCTTGCGCCCCCCATGCCGCATCCTGCTCCCCCCACATCTCCTCTCATTCACGCCCCCCTTGCTCCCCCCACATCTCCCCTCGCTCCCACGCCCTCCTCGCTCCCCCCAAATCTCCCCTCACTCCCACCCCAAAGCCCCCATCACCCCCCCAAAGCCCCCATCACCCCCCAAAGCCCCCATCACCCCCCAAAGCCCCCATCACGCCCCCTCCCCCCAAGCCCCCATCACGCCCCCCCAAAGCCTCCATCACCCCCTCCCCCCCAAGCCCCCATCACCCCCTCCCCCCCAAGCCCCCATCACCCCCTCCCCCCCAAGCCCCCATCACCCCCCACCAGCCCCCATCACCCCCCCTCCCCCCCCAAGCCCCCATCACCCTCCATGCTTCCAATCACCCCCTCGCTCTCAGCCCCATGCCCCCTTCGCTCCTCCCCAGCAAGCCTCCCCTCATTCACTCCTCCCCAGCAAGCCTCCCCCCATTCACTCCTCCCCAGCAAGCCTCCCCCCATTCACTCCTCCCCAGCAAGCCTCCCCTCACTCCTCCTCTGCAAGCCCGCCTTAAATCACTTACTTTGGTCCAGAAACGGGTTCAATATTCAGGAGCATACTTTTTCAAAAAATTGGCAGCAACCATAAAAAACTTAGTTTCATGTAAAGCACAGTTTAAACATAGTTTGAAACACTTTTTGGTAGGCAGCTCCTCCTACTCTATAGATGAATATCTTGACAGCAACCCTTAGACCAACTTAAGTAAAAATGTCTTTTGGATATCAGTTTTGACAGCCTTGGTCACAACAGTCAAGATTAGGTATTTTGTGTATGATAAATTTATTGAAAGTGCATAACGTGTTTTATTCTGATGTATTACCTCTGTAAATATTAGCAGTTCCAGTTTATGGTAATGTATTCACATATCTTTACTATCTCCTGATCAATGATCAGGGAAGTGTGTATTATATTAAGATGTTTTAAGTTTTTTCTGTTATACTTTCTGATGTTCCACGACCATGCGAATCATCTCACTTTTGGGTCTATAGAATTGAAAGTGAATCTAATCTAATCTGCTTGATGTTTGATGTCTTCCAGGACCTAGGCACCGGCAAAGGTTTCTTTGTGAAGTCCGTGTTGAGGGATTTGATTATGTTGGTGCTGGAAACTCAACAAACAAGAAAGATGCACAAGTTAACGCTGCAAGAGACTTTGTACAGTACTTAGTACGTCAAGGAATTGTAAATGCAAAGGATGTCCCTGCAGATGTAAGTATGAGAGCTCACCATGATATTCTTATAAAGAAATAATGAAACAGAGATCAGAGTTTAACAACAACGTTTAAGAACAAGCACACGCATGCCATTCAGGAGGTGGTAAGAATGAAACTAGAGAAGCATTGGTGCAGTGCCTTATTATAATGTGTGTAAACACCACCATTCGTCCAAAACTAAAGTAGCATTAGATAATACCTGGCAAAAGAAATTGAAGACATGGTGTGTTTACACTCTTGAAACAGGGAAGGGAACCAGTAATAGCATATGAGCCCACATTTTTACAAGTGGAACAGTTTCGCATGCACACATTTACATGCCAATGCTGTACATAACTAATTGTAGATGGATACTCACAGTTACTTTGTCACCATTTGCTGTGCATTAAGTGGGAATCCACATTTTGTCTGAATAAACCACTGACAATTTTAAATCTTATGCTAAATTTTTGATACAAATCTGATGTAGTTTGCCTTCTTTAAAACTGATTCCTCATTCATACATGAAAAACTGTGTATTCTGGCACCTTTAAATAATTTTTTCTTACAATGTGGGGAAAACAACTCGATTCAGGGGATTAGAGGAAGAACTTATTGGTGGTTAGTTTAAAGTGTTGGCTATCTCTCAGTAAAACCATTTACTGTGGTGGACCTTCATACAGGGGACATTCTCAAAAAGCAGACACAATGGTTTACTGACCATCCACTAAAATGTATTGATCTTTGGAAAGATGAGATAGCCATGAAAGCATGGTATTAGACTGGCATGCTAGGGGTGTTGGGTTCGGCACAAATCGTGTGGTAATTTTTAGTTCTGTCAGTTGTGAAGGTATAAGGGCATTTGATGAAATACACAAAATTTTGGACAGCAGTAGTTCCCTCAGCAAGTGTACAGAGTTCAAATTGGGATTCATCACAGTGAAGTTACTTTTTATTAATCGAAATAGTAGTAAGATTCTGGTTTCAGTTGGTCGTATATTTTATGTTTGAGGTATTCCGGGAACTTATTGTGACAACGCAAAGTTTCTATTCGACATGCTTGCAACATCACCAGTACTTCCTTAGTCTGCAATGCCTTATGCTTTGTCATGGAGACCCTGGTGAAATTCTGTGGTTTGGGCTTCCCAACAATAATCAACATGTCTTTGATGTATGTCCCAAGACATGAGACAGTCTGCATAGAGACTGTACAGAATCACCAGATTGTAAAATCTAGTGTAATACTATAAATGAGTTCTCCTGCTGATAGTAAATCCAGTCAGTGTTTGACATTTGGCCTTTCACATTGTAGTCAATTTTATGCTATGGAGTCTGTTCAAAAAGTTCTGGAATATCCGTAATTTTGCACCAGTGGTGTGTTGGAGGGAAATCCGGTTGGCATCCCTGCACACATGCCTGTGTTTAATGTGTTAGTGCTGGAAATTCCATTGTTATATGCTGTTAGTTATTGTTCAGTGCTGTATTGAGTAGAATGTTGTGTTGCACTGTTTGTGAATTTAGAGTTGGCAGAGTTAGAGGAGCAGTGCGTCTGCATTATGTTTTGTGTAAAACTCAATAAAACCTTTACAAGGACACACCAAATGATGCAGAAAGCCTACTGTGATGAGTGCTTAAGCTGTACTCTGTATTAAAGTGGCTGGACATTAGTTACAGATGCTCCTCATTCAGGACCCCCTTTACACGTCTAACGATGATGCTTATTCAGGAATATCAACAAAATTGAGGATTTCACTGTCAGAGAGATTGCAGAAGAATGTAACATTTCAGTTGGATCATGTCGTGAAATCCGGATACAGCATCTAAGAATGTATTGCGTTGCTGCCAATTTCGTCCCATGGTTCATGAGTCAAGGCCTTGTTGGTGTGTGACTAATGCACACAAAACAAAATCACTGTGCTGCCTCATCCTCTGAACTCTTCAGACCTGGCCCCTACAGACTTTTTTTTATTTCCAAAGTTGGAGAGCATGAAGATTTGCAACCATAGACGAGATGAAAGAAAATTTGCGTACAGTGCTCAGCATAATCCAGCAAGAGGTGTACCAAGACTTCTCACGGAAGTGGAAATGGCATTGGGAGTGGGATATCATTTGTAGAGGAGATAATTTTGAAGTAGACTATGCACAGTAAGTAAAAGGTGAGGGTAGAAAAATTTTATAGACAAAGTCCCGGAATTTTTTTAACAGACCTCATATGAAGATTATCTGGTATTTGCGGAGGTCTTGTCCGACTCAAGCTGCAGTCAGACTTCAGGAAATTTTAAAGGAAGATGGGACTCGTACAGTGTTAAAAAGCATTGGTGTATATGATCAAAAAGAAGGCAGAAGACAGTTGAATGTAGAGAAGAGTCTGGTTTGTGGCAGCAGAATTAATATATGAAAAAAATTACAGAATGTTAATGACATCTGTTTCATTTTAAATTAATTGAAAATGAAATGCCACTCTGACAAGGCATCCTCCATGCAGTGTTCATGATACAAGGACAGTTTAGGTTTCTAGTGTTTCTGTGACAGCTGGCACTCTAAAAATTACAAGTTACGATATAATAAATAATTAGTCACCTGCTGCTAATTCAATGTGAAATAAATTGTATTTTATTTCTGTGTCAGTTATTTTGTAACCAATATTATGAAAGTGATTATTAGCTGTTACCAAAAGTGAAAATAGAGGAAGAATAAAGATAAAGAATAAAAACAAAATTTTCCTTAGACAGTGTGATTTTACGCCCCTGATAATCCTTGTTTGGAGTTTGGGAGGGGGGGGGGGGGGGGCGGGGCAGCGTGCATGCCCTTGTTGTGTAGGCTCAGCAAATTGTTGAGAGCACATGTAGTACTAGGCCACAATGTCTTGCTGCAAGTTCACACAAAAGTTCAATAATATTCATTTAAAGCACTGAAATGCAGTAAATAAAATTTACAACCATTGGTTTATTTCGCCAAATATTTACATTCATAAATGATGGCTTTTACAAAACATAAGTTGCTCTGCACTGGTATGTCCTAATACTATGTCCTGCCATTCACTGCTAAAGCCATGCTCCAACTCGGTTGCAAATTATAAATGTAGTAGAATCAATACGTAAGAGGGGTTTTGATAAGCGTGGTGAAAAGTAAGAAAAAAATGTTTGTTTCATAAACAACTCACCATACTTCTTGACATGGTGTTTAAGGGATGTACGCTTAATGCAGTGATCCTCCGGCTTTTTCATCCCATCTGAAAAATAGTTTCTGTTAAACTTGCAAAATACTCATTGGTTGCTACTATCACTAATTCATTTAATGCAAATTTCTTCCCAGGAAGCCAAAGTTTCAAGTTTGGGAACACAAAGTAGTCACTTGGCGGCTGAGTGTGTTCAGTTCAGTGGGTGAGGAACCAGTTCATGCACTTTTCACCATTGTTATTGCTGATGTATGGGATGGTGCATTATCCTGGTGAAAAGTACTTTTTTGTGTGCCAACCTTGGTCCTTTTCTTCCCCTCCAGCCAGTGCAAGTTTCAAATGATCCAACATTGTAGCTTAATAGGGTCCAATAATTGTTCTATCTTTTTCCAAGGAATTTGTAAGGATTATTCTTTGGGACTCCCGAGAAACAGTGGCAGTCACCTTACCAGCTGACAAAATGGGCTTTGTATCGGCCTTTGTCCGTTGTTTTGATTGTCGTTTTGAGTCTGGTGTGTAATGATGGATCCAGGTTCGACCAACAGTCACAAATTGGCTGGAAAAGTCCTGTGGATCGCAAGTAAACATTGCTGACCAGAGTGTTGAAATGTTGTCCTGGATGAGCATTTGGTTTACTGTGAGCAAACACGGCAGCCACATAACGCCCACAGCTTCTTTGTAGCCAATTGTCTGTGCAGGGTATTATGCACTTGGATTAGTTAAGATGCCTACTTTCTTAATAATCAGGCAAATTTTTATTCGATGATGTTGCATTACCATATCATGGATTTTGTGAATGGTTTCCTACGTGGTGACCGCAATTGGATGGCCAGTATGGGCTTAGTCTTCAGTCCTTGTCTGACCTCATTTAAGTTCATTAACCCAAAAGTAAATGGTGCAGAGTTGCACAAACTTCATCCAATTTCCAATTAAAATGTTAAATAACAGCACGAAACTCTGTTTCCTCCATTTTCACTTGCAGTCGACCCACTGACCAACTCATATGGTTGTCAATGAACTGTATGCTGTACATTGTTGAAATTCTTTATGCTATCCTAGGATTAATCAAGCTTGCAGAACAGAAGGCGCAACAAAAATGCTCCATTCTTTCTTAACACAATTACTGAGCCATCCTCGTGACTAAAAAGTCCACCTCATGAAACATAGTTACACAGTTCCTTCACCAATGAAGTTACGTTAGTGACAGACCTAGGTCTGGAACCTTTAATTGCGTCACCATTCAGTCTGTTCTCCAATTCCCATGCTCAGTGTCATGTGCTCCCGATGTCAGAGTTTATTTGCTAGCCTTGAAGTCATGTTCTATATGACAATCTGTGCATTTTTTGCAAAGTTAATATTTCCTTGCATTGTTATAATGTCATAGTAATTGCTGCCTAGTAACACATTTATTTTTCTCATCAATGGCATATTTATTGTGTGCACTTAGCTGCTTTTCAGTTCTACTCATCTCAGCAACATGTCTCTCCTACTGTAATTTGAGGAACATCAACTTACTCAGGTTTAAAATTTTGCTTGCATGTTCCACGTGGATTCACATTTGCATTGTCATTGTTTTCTCCTTACAATTACCAATAAATTTATGTTCATTATCAGCAGGGGATGGGGCTTGGATTAACTGACCAAACCAGAGGTTGTACAGAGTTTTGAGGAGAGCATTAGGGAACACTTGACAGGAATTGGGGAAAGAAGTACAGTAGAAGAAGAATGAGTAGCTCTGAGAGGTGAAATAGTGAAGGCAGCAGAGGATCAACTAGGTAAAAAGACGAGGGCTAGTAGAAATCCTTGGGTAACAGAAGGAATATTGAAAGGAAGACAATATAAAAATGCAGTAAATGAAGGAGACAAAAAGGAATACAAACGCCTCAAAAATGAGATCGACAGGACGTGCAAAATTGCTAAATGGGGATGTCTAGAGGACACATGTAAGGATGTGGAGGCTTATCTCACTAGGGGTAAGATAGATACTGCCTACAGGAAAATTAGAGAGACCTTTGGAGAAAAGAGAGCCGCTTGTATGAATATCAAGAGCTCAGATGGAAACCCAGTTCTAAGCAAAGAAGGGAAAGCAGAAAGGTGGAAGGAGTATATAGAGGGTCTATACGAGGGCGATGTACTTGAGGACAATATTATGGAAATGGAAGAGGATGTAGATGAAGATGAAATGGGAGATACGATACTGCGTGAAGAGTTTGTCAGAGCACTGAAAGACCAGAGTTGAAACAAGGCCCCAGGAGTAGACAACATTCCATTAGAACTACTGATGGCCTTGGGAGAGCCAGTCTCGACGAAACTCTACCATCTGGTGAGCAAGATGTATGCGACAGGCGAAATACCCTCAGACTTCAAGAAGAATATAATAATTCCAATCCCAAGGAAGGCAGGTGTTGACTGTTACCGAACTATCAGTTTAATAAGTCACAGCTGCAAAATACTAACACGAATTCTTTACAGACGAATGGAAAAACTGGTAGAAGCCGACCTCGGGGAAGATCAGTTTGGATTCCGTAGAAATATTGGAACACGAGAGGCAATACTGATCTTACGACTTATCTTAGAAGAAAGATTAAGGAAAGGCAAACCTACGTTTCCAGTGTTTGTAGACTTAGAGAAAGCTTTTGACAATGTTGACTGGAAAACTCTCTTTCAAATTCTGAAGGTGGCAGGGGTAAAATACAGGCAGCAAAAGGCTATTTACAATTTGTACAGAAACCAGATGGCAGTAATAAGAGTCGAGGGGCATGAAAGGGAAGCAGTGGTTGTGAAGGGAGTGCTACAGGGTTGTAGCCTGTCCCCGATGTTATTCAATCTGTATATTCAGCAAGCAGTAAAGGAAACAAAAGAAAAGTTCAGAGTAGGTATTAAAATGCATGGAGAAGAAATAAAAACTATGAGGTTCGCCGATGACATTGTAATTCTGTCAGAGACAGCAAAGGACTTGGAAGAGCAGTTGAACGGAATGTACAGTGTCTTGAAAGGAGGATATAAGATGAACATCAACAAAAGCAAAATGAGGATAATGGAGTGTAGTCGAATTAAGTCGGGTGATGCTGAGGGAGTTAGATTAGGAAGTGAGACACTTAAAGTAGTAAAGAAGTTTTGCTATTTGGGGAGCAAAATAACTGATAATGGTCGAAGTGGAGAAGATATAAAATGTAGACTGGCAATGGCAAGGAAAGCGTTTCTGAAGAAGAGAAATTTGTTAACATTGAGTATAGATTTGAGTGTTGGGAACTTGTTTCTGAAAGTATTTGTATGGAGTGTAGCCATGTATGGAAGTGAAACATGGATGATAAATAGTTTGGAAAATAAGAGAATCGAAGCTTTCGAAATGTGGTGCTACAGAAGAATGCTGTAGATTGGATGGGTAGATCACGTAACTAATGAGGAGGTACTGAATAGAATTGGGGAGAAGAGGAGTTTGTGGCACAACTTGACTAGAAGAAGGGACCGGTTGGTAGGACATGTTATGAGGCATCAAGGGATCACAAATTTAGCATTGGAGGGCAGCGTGGAGGGTAAAAATCGTAAAGGGAGACCAAGAGATGAGTGCACTAAGCAGATTCAGAAGGATGTAGGTTGCAGTACGTACTGGGTGATGAAGCAGCTTGCACAGGATAGGGTAGCTTCGAGAGCTGCATCAAACCAGTCTCAGGACTGAAGACAACAACAACAACAACAACAACAGGCTACTGCAATTGCCGACGAAGGTATTTTCCCATGATCATATTTCATATTTACAGTGTCACATACATAACAGTGCACATGACTTTGAACTGGAATGAGGCTGTTGAGCAACTGGATAAGTATCCACTACAGCTGAATATTCAGTTTGCTTTATTGAGTAATGCAGAATGTTCATAAATTGCCTTTACATACAGTTTTAGCTTTAAATAACTTTAAGACTATACTAGGCAGTAACTGGTTGTCAACATGAGACAACTTAACTCATAGTTCTTTTCTATCATTCATACGTGTCAGTGCATGCACTCCAAGTGACATGGACAAAACCTTGTTGGTATTAGATTTTTGTCTGTGTGTGACCCTGGAATTTCATGGCAAAAAATGTGCAAATGCATTGCAAGTATACATAATGTCATTTATGTCTGTAACTTTGCTTTGGTTCATCTGATACTTCACCCCATAGTGACTAGTCTAGTGGCAGCCAACAAATCAGACATCTTGTCCGAAAACTTGTCATTCAGAAATTGATTCTTAGAGACCAGTGGTGTGGTCCCCATTCGGTCTGAATATGATGTCAGGTTGCTCGTGTTAGTTATGACACAGCAAACTCTTGTAAGGTAGACCTGCTGTAAAAGAATGGACCAGTGATACTGTACAAAAGTCTAACAACACAAGGATCTTTGGACTATTTTTCCATGTAATGAGTAACATGAGAACACACTGGTCCGCATATGCAGACTTCGAGGGCTGAGTTTCCTGGTTTCCTGGATACTCGAAAATTGACTCATCGGAGAAACTTATCTTCCCAAAAAGTTATTGTTCTTATTAATTGTGGCTAGCACACTTTTTGCATTGAGTCTTACCTGTTGGATTTAGTGCACGCTGCAGCTGCATCTTGTAGAAATAAAAATGTGTTACTTTGTGCACTGTTCCTTATCACATTTATAATACTGTGGCTGCCATATACACTGATTTTGATAAGCTGCACTCAAATCTCTGCTGCATCTTGTCCACATTGGCATCCGAAACATTTTCATGTTTGTTGTTCATGGAGAATACTACCTGTTTCCATAAATGTTGTGTGCTAAGCTTGAATAGTTGACTGGGATTGGGGTCTCCATCCTTTCTCTGTCTCAATAATGTGAAGTACTTAGGTATCAGAGACTTTAACACTGGACACTTGAGCTTCCTCCTGTGGCATCCACCTTTTTAGTCAAATCCATGGTACCTCTAAAATAAAAAGTTCCCACATTTTGTAACCCAGTTAATTCCTACCCCTCCCCTCTTTTTCCTACCCCTCCCTTCTTTTTCCTACCCCTCCCCTCTTTTTCCTACCCTTCCCCTCTTTTTCCTTCCCCTCCCCTCTTTTTCCTTCCTCTCCCCTCTTTTTCCCTTCCCTTCCCCTCCCCTCTTTTTCCCTTCGCTTCCCCTCCCCTCTTTTTCCCTTCGCTTCCCCTCCCCTCTTTTTCCCTTCCCTTCCCCTCCCCTCTTTTTCCCTTCCCTTCCCCTCCCCTCTTTTTCCCTTCCCTTCCCCTCCCCTCTTTTTCCCTTCCCTTCCCCTCCCCTCTTTTTCCCTTCCCTTCCCCTCCCCTCTTTTTCCCTTCCCTTCCCCTCCCCTCTTTTTCCCTTCCCTTTTCCTCCCCTCTTTTTCCCTTCCCTTTTCCTCCCCTCTTTTTCCCTTCCCTTTTCCTCCCCTCTTTTTCCGTTCCCTTTTCCTCCCCTCTTTTTCCCTTCCCTTCTCCTCCCCTCTTTTTCCGTTCCCTTCTCCTCCCCTCTTTTTCCGTTCCCTTCCCCTCCCCTCTTTTTCCGTTCCCTTCCCCTCCCCTCTTTTTCCGTTCCCTTCCCCTCCCATCTTTTTCCGTTCCCTTCGCCTCCCATCTTTTTCCGTTCCCTTCGCCTCCCATCTTTTTCCGTTCCCTTCGCCTCCCATCTTTTTCCGTTCCCTTCGCCTCCCATCTTTTTCCGTTCCCTTCGCCTCCCATCTTTTTCCGTTCCCTTCGCCTCCCATCTTTTTCCGTTCCCTTCGCCTCCCATCTTTTTCCGTTCCCTTCGCCTCCCATCTTTTTCCGTTCCCTTCGCCTCCCATCTTTTTCCGTTCCCTTCGCCTCCCATCTTTTTCCGTTCCCTTCGCCTCCCATCTTTTTCCGTTCCCTTCGCCTCCCATCTTTTTCCGTTCCCTTCGCCTCCCATCTTTTTCCGTTCCCTTCGCCTCCCATCTTTTTCCGTTCCCTTCGCCTCCCATCTTTTTCCCTTCGCCTCCCATCTTTTTCCCTTCGCCTCCCATCTTTTTCCCTTCGCCTCCCATCTTTTTCCCTTCGCCTCCCATCTTTTTCCCTTCGCCTCCCATCTTTTTCCCTTCGCCTCCCATCTTTTTCCCTTCGCCTCCCATCTTTTTCCCTTCGCCTCCCATCTTTTTCCCTTCGCCTCCCATCTTTTTCCCTTCGCCTCCCATCTTTTTCCCTTCGCCTCCCATCTTTTTCCCTTCGCCTCCCATCTTTTTCCCTTCGCCTCCCATCTTTTTCCCTTCGCCTCCCATCTTTTTCCCTTCGCCTCCCCTCTTTTTCCCTTCGCCTCCCATCTTTTTCCCTTCGCCTCCCCTCCCCTCTTTTTCCCTTCCCTCCGCCTCCCCTCTTTTTCCCTTCCCTCCGCCTCCCCTCTTTTTCCCTTCCCTCCGCCTCCCCTCTTTTTCATTCCCTCCGCCTCCCCTCTTTTTCATTCCCTCCCCCTCCACACTTTCACATTTCCATCCCCTCCCCTCTTTATAACATTCGCCACCCCTGTTTTACCTTCCCCTCCTGTCTTTTTGCTTCCCTTTTTTCACTTTCTGTCCCTTATCTTTCCTTTCCTTCCCCTCTCTTTCCTTTCCTTCCCCTCTCTTTCCTTTCCTTCACCTCTCTTTTTCTTTCTTCCCCCCCTCGCTCTCTTTCTCCCCTCTCTCTCTCTTTCTTCCCCCCTCTCTCTCTTTCTTCCCCCCTCTCTCTCTTTCTTCCCCCCTCTCTCTTTCTTCCCCAGAGACTGATTTGCGGGCAGTCCTCCGCCGAAAAGTTTTTGCGCTTTGGGACGCTGAATGGCGCGATCGGATCACACCCAATAAACTCCGTGCCATTAAGGAGACGACGACTGTGTGACGGTCATCCATGTGAGCCAACCGCAGGGACTCAGTCGTCTTTTGTCGGCTCCACATTGGCCACTCCCGGCTAACACACAGTTATTTACTGCGCCGGGAGGACCCTCCTGTATGTCGCTGCGGGGCGGCTTTGACAGTGGCCCACATTCTGTTGGCCTGCCCCCTTTTAGCTGTGGTCAGCCAGACATTTGCGCTGCCTGATACGCTCCCTGCCGTTTTATCTGATGACCCTGTTATGGCTGCCTTAGTTTTACGTTTTATTAGGGCAGGGAGTTTTTATTCTTTAATCTGAGAGTTTCTGTTTTATTTTATTGTTTTGTGTTGATTCTGGCCTTTGGCCTACGGTTTTAAACTAAGTTTTTAATGTGTTTTTGGTGGTTAGCTTTTCCATTTTTTTTTTTTTTGTTCCTATGATCGGCCAACCACCGTCACACTCCGTGTGATTTTATTTTGTTTTGTCAGGTCCTTGTCTGTGTTTCTTTTGTTCTGTGTCGTCTGTCTCCCATTCTGTTGAACATATTTTATTCTCTGTGGGTATTTTTAGTATTTTGGAAAAAGTGACCGATTACCTCTGCAGTTTGGTCCCTTTAATCCTTAAACCAACCAACCATCTTTCTTCCCCCCTCTCTTTCTTCCCCCTCTCTCTTTCTTCCCCCCCTCACTCTTTCTTCCCCCCCCCTCACTCTTTCTTCCCCCCTCTCTCTTCCACCCCTCACTCTTTCTTCCCCCTCTCTCTTCCACCCCTCACTCTTTCTTCCCCCTCTCTCTTCCACCCCTCACTCTTTCTTCCCCCCCTCTCTTCCACCCCTCACTCTTTCTTCCCCCCCTCTCTTCCACCCCTCACTCTTTCTTCCCCCCTCTCTCATTCTCCCCCCTCTCTCATTCTCCCCTCTCTCTCATTCTCCCCCCTCTCTGTCTCTTTCTCCCCCCTCTCTGTCTCTTTCTCCCCCCTCTCTGTCTCTTTCTCCCCCCTCTCTGTCTCTTTCTCCCCCCTCTCTGTCTCTTTCTCCCCCCTCTCTGTCTCTTTCTCCCCCCTCTCTGTCTCTTTCTCCCCCCTCTCTGTCTCTTTCTCCCCCCTCTCTGTCTCTTTCTCCCCCCTCTCTGTCTCTTTCTCCCCCCTCTCTGTCTCTTTCTCCCCCCTCTCTGTCTCTTTCTCCCCCCTCTCTGTCTCTTTCTCCCCCCTCTCTGTCTCTTTCTTCCCCCTCTCTGTCTCTTTCTTCCCCCTCTCTGTCTCTTTCTTCCCCCTCTCTGTCTCTTTCTTCCCCCTCTCTGTCTCTTTCTTCCCCCTCTCTGTCTCTTTCTTCCCCCTCTCTGTCTCTTTCTTCCCCCACTCTTTCTCTTTCTTCCCCCACTCTTTCTCTTCCTTCCCCACTCTTTGCCTTCCTTCCTTCCCCACTCTTTGCCTTCCTTCCTTCCCCACTCTTTGCCTTCCTTCCTTCCCCACTCTTTGTCTTCCTTCCTTCCCCTCTCTTTGTCTTCGTTCCTCCCCTCTCTTTGTCTTCGTTCCTCCCCTCTCTTTGTCTTCGTTCCTCCCCTCTCTTTGTCTTCGTTCCTCCCCTCTCTTTGTCTTCGTTCCTCCCCTCTCTTTGTCTTCGTTCCTCCCGCTCTCTAACTCTACTTTCGCCTCCCCTTCCCTCTTTAACTCTACTTCGCCTCCCCTCCCCTCTATAACTCTACCTTCGCCTCCCCTCTCCCCTCTGTAACTCGACCTTCGCCTCCCCTCCCTCCTCTGTAACTCTACCTTCGCCTCCCCTCCCCTCTCTAACTCTACCTTCGCCTCCCCTCTTTCTCTCTCCTTCTCTCTCCTTTGCCTCGCCTCACCTCCCCTCCCCGTGTTTCCTATCCTTCCCTGCCTATCTCTTTCTTTTACCTCCCCTCCTCTGCCCCTCCTTTTACTTTACCTCCCATCCCCTGCACCTCCTTTTACTTTACCTCCCATCCCCTGCACCTCCTTTTACTTTACCTCCCATCCCCTGCACCTCCTTTTACTTTACCTCCCATCCCCTGCCCCTCCTTTTAATTTACCTCCCATCCCCTGCCCCCTCCTTTTACTTCACCTCCCATCCCCTGCCCCTCCTTTTACTTTACCTCCCATCCCCTGCCCCTCCTTTTACTTTACCTCCCATCCCCTGCCCCTCCTTTTACTTTACCTCCCATCCCCTGCCCCTCCTTTTACTTTACTTCCCATCCCCTGCCCCTCCTTTTACTTTACCTCCCATCCCCTGCCCCTCCTTTTACTTTACTTCCCATCCCCTGCCCCTCCTTTTACTTTACCTCCCATCCCCTGCCCCTCCTTTTACTTTACCTCCCATCCCCTGCCCCTCCTTTTACTTTACCTCCCATCTCCTGCCCCCTCCTTTTACTTTACCTCCCATCCCCTGCCCCTCCTTTTACTTTACCTCCCATCCCCTGCCCCTCCTTTTACTTTACCTCCCATCCCCTGCCCCTCCTTTTACTTTACCTCCCATCCCCTGCCCCTCCTTTTACTTTACCTCCCATCCCCTGCCCCTCCTTTTACTTTACCTCCCATCCCCTGCCCCTCCTTTTACTTTACTTCCCATCCCCTGCCCCTCCTTTTACTTTACCTCCCATCCCCTGCCCCTCCTTTTACTTTACCTCCCATCCCCTGCCCCTCCTTTTACTTTACCTCCCATCCCCTGCCCCTCCTTTTACTTTACCTCCCATCCCCTGCCCCTCCTTTTACTTCCCCTGCCCCTCTTTCTCCTCTACCTCCTCTCTCCTGCCCCTCTTTCTCCTCTACCTCCTCTCTCCTGCCCCTCTTTCTCCTCTACCTCCTCTCTCCTGCCCCTCTTTCTCCTCTACCTCCTCTCTCCTGCCCCTCTTTCTCCTCTACCTCCTCTCTCCTGCCCCTCTTTCTCCTCTACCTCCTCTCTCCTGCCCCTCTTTCTCCTCTACCTCCTCTCTCCTGCCCCTCTTTCTCCTCTACCTCCTCTCTCCTGCCCCTCTTTCTCCTCTACCTCCTCTCTCCTGCCCCTCTTTCTCCTCTACCTCCTCTCTCCTGCCCCTCTTCCTCCTCTACCTCCTCTCTCCTGCCCCTCTTCCTCCTCTACCTCCTCTCTCCTGCCCCTCTTTCTCCTCTACCTCCTCTCTCCTGCCCCTCTTTCTCCTCTACCTCCTCTCTCCTGCCCCTCTTTTTCCTCTACCTCCTCTCTCCTGCCCCTCTTTCTCCTCTACCTCCTCTCTCCTGCCCCTCTTTTTCCTCTACCTCCTCTCTCCTGCCCCTCTTTTTCCTCTACCTCCTCTCTCCTGCCCCTCTTTCTCCTCTACCTCCTCTCTCCTGCCCCTCTTTTTCCTCTACTTCCCCTCCCCTCCCCTGCCCTGCCCCTCTTATTCCTTTACTTCCCCTCCCCTCCCCTGCCCTGCCCCTCTTATTCCTTTACTTCCCCTCCCCTCCCCTGCCCTGCCCCTCTTATTCCTTTACTTCCCCTCCCCTCCCCTGCCCTGCCCCTCTTATTCCTTTACTTCCCCTCCCCTCCCCTGCCCTGCCCCTCTTATTCCTTTACTTCCCCTCCCATGCCCCTCTTTTTCCTCTACTTGCCCTCCCCTGCCCTGCCTCTCTTATTCCTCTACTTCCCCTCCCCTGCCCTGCCCCTCTTATTCCTCTACTTCCCCTCCCCTGCCCTGCCCCTCTTCTTCCTTTATTTCCCCTGCCCTGCCCCTCTTTTCATTCCCCTGCCCCACCCCTTTTTTCCTTATCTATTTTCCTCTCCCTTTTGTGATTTAATGCTATGCAAACTTCCACAATTGAAAAATGTTCAAATATATTATGCCGTGTTTGAACGGATTTTGCTTAAACCCCAACATTTCGTCCTCGTCTGTTGAAAAGGATAAAATGTTGAGTTTTAATGTGAAATCAATTTAATTGTGACATTTGCGATGGTGCAAGTTTCCATTTTATACGTAAACTTCCTGCATTAATTCATTGCCTCAAGGACACCTCACTTTAGAACACAAAATGTTGGTATACTCATAGAATTCTTTATTTCTCTTGATCTCTGTGATAAACATGATTTATGTTTGTTGTGCAACATGCATGTCAGTTCACAATGCATGAGAAAATTAAGGAACCCAGAATACAGAAAATGACAAATATCTTACACCATAAGGCTGTCACTGACAAATGCTTAAATTCTAACAAAATCTGCATGTGTGGTTTTTTACTGCATTCAGTTATATGCTAATATTTTCCCCCTGAAAACATTGCCAGATTACTTGGTTCTGAATATTACATACATAATAAAAATCAAGGTTTTTCATTTTTCTTAAAGTTAGATGGTTTAGAAAGTTCGTTGTAATTTCTGAATTCACATTTTAATATTTTCAGTAAAGTAGAAACTGCACACAGTACTGATTACCACAAAGTTAATTTGGTTGATGACATATAAACTACCAGAATCATCTTCAAAATTTATTTTGAATGGAAAATTAATGTATTCAAATATTACTGGGGGACACTTTAATTGGTAAAGACATTTCAGAATAATTCTTTTAATTTCACACACCAGAAATACCATCTACTTTTTTATTACTCGTATGTCTCATTTCAAACACTCAAAAATATAATGATGCTCTTCAATGGACTGTAAATTTCATCATTTGACTTTGTTTTCTAATAGCTTTGACAATTTATTGATCAACTTTAGGTTGGCCTTCCTGCAGCAGCAGCAGCTGCAGAGGTGAAGGATGAGGCTGATGGACAGAAGCAGCCTGCTGGTCCAGTTCACCAAGTTTTCCAGCCAGGAATGGGTCCAAGTGAGTTTGGAGAGGCTTACAGGCCTTACAACAGGGAAGGTCCTTTCACTGTCATTGACAGGATAGCTGAGCAGAAAAAAGTTGAAGAGGTGAGTTCATTTTCTCCATTGTCATGAAATAATTTTCAAGTGTCGCACACAATTTTATAAAAACCATTATTATTTTGACAAAAGTTTACAGCACAGTTATTCTACACACATTGCAGTGAGTGATAATGTAATGATAGTTACTTAACAATGTGTGGTCACTATTGTGTGTGGAGGATGAAAAGACAGAGGATTTGCCAGCTTATGTGGAGCATGCGTCAGTTTCAAGTAAAAGAGGCATCATGTTAGAGGAGTTAGTGTATATGATGGTAAACAACAGTCTTACAAGATTGTGAGGGTGTCACAGGCTAGGTTGTGCTGAGAAATAATATTATGAAAAAAATTTGATACATTGTGCCATTTCCAAGCTGAAGTTGCTTAGTTACATGTGCAAATTCAAGTGGCTCTCCAGATACATAAGATGTCAGGTGTTATCATAGCATAGATGATAGCATACTTGACTTTTCAGCATCTGGTTCAGGTGTGATCCTTGTCACCGTCCACTGTCCAATTTTTGTATCTTTTCTTGTTTGGTTTTAGAAAGCCAAGTACAGAACTTATTTGACGACACTTTCTCTGATAAGTTGCTTCTATCACAAGAGTACAGTCCACCATCCTACAATATCTGTCAGACCGTTAACAAGAATGGCTATTCAGATAGCAAGTACAATGTGTTCTCCTGACAAATAGAAGATTACAGTGTAAGGCAAACATAACATTAAGATCATATTCTTCGTTAAAGACCTATAAAGTCAACTGGCAACTTACATTTACAGTATTGGATACAAATATGACTCCCAGTACATAGGCCACACAAAACACTTCTGATTAGTAGTGCATCAGTGAACAATATGGTTTGCAGAAACACCCCTCTCACCCACTACCACATCCCAACCACTGATTATGCCAGTACCTTTTGAAAGCAAGGTATACTCCATCTGCAACTCCCTTGGAAAAGAAGGGATGTGATCCAGAGTCCACATAAATGACAACCCACAGATTCAGCTGAATGTAACAAGTAAAAAAAACTTACTGGAATAGTGCTTGGCAATGATACTCGCTTGGGTAATATCCAGAGTGATTGCATCAATTGTTATTTGTTCTTAGATCAGACTTAGCTTGATGCTTCAACAGAACATGAACATAGAGATGATATTTTTGTTGTGCAACTGTAAAGAAAAGTGTAAGTAAGATATTGACATGGAAGTTACATATCTCGAAATAGAAATGTGGCTTGTTATTAAAATACAATCAGAAATATCCATGAAAAATGCATTTCAGAACTATCAATTCCAATGAAAAACAAATTAAAGAAGTCATTTCATAAGAATAAATGGGTTTGGAGGCACAGGTAGTAGTCACTCGTTCTCTACCAGTAGTCCATGTTAAGTGTTAGCTCAGTAACTTTAAATCATTTCATTACTTCAGTGAAATGAGATAAAAGAAATGAGTCTCCTTATCCAAGATCAAATCAAAACTTGAAAAAGAAAAAATTAGCAGTTATTCACTGTGCATTGGGCTTTTAATTTCACAGTCTGTAGTGAACTGGTTATCAAAAGTTATAAGAGGAAAAAAATGTTTCAAAAATGAACTCAAGCCAGTTGTTCCCTGCTACATATACATGAGTTTTAATAAAAATATGTTGTTGTTATGTTGTTACGGTCTTCAGTCCAGAGACTGGTTTAATGCAGCTCTCCATGCTAGTCTATCCTGTGCAAGCTTCATCATCTCCCAGTACCTACTGCAACCTACATCCTTCTGAATCTGCCTAGTGTTTTCATCTCTTGGTCTCCCTCTTTGATTTTTAACCTACACGCTGCCCTCCAGTACTGAATTGGTGATCCCTCGATGTCTCAGAACATGTCGTACCAACCGATCCCTTCTTCTAGTCACGTTGTGCCACAAGCTCCTCTTCTCCCCAATTCTATTCAATACCTCCTCATTAGTTATGTTATCTACCCATCCAATCTTCAGCATTCTTCTGTAGCACCACATTTCAAAAGCTTCTATTCTCTTCTTGTCTATACTATTTATCGTCCATGTTTCACTTCCATACATGGCTACACACCATACAAATACTTCCTGAAACGACTTCCTGACACTTAAATCTATTCTCGATGTTAACAAATTTCTCTTCTTAAGAAACGCTTTCCTTGCCATTGCCAGTCTACATTTTATATCTACTCTACTTCGACCATCATCAGTTATTTTGCTCCCAAATAGCAAAACTCCTTTACTACTTTAAGTGTCTCATTTCCTAATCTAAGTCCCTCAGCACCACCACCTTTGAAGACACTGTCCATTCCATTCAGCTGCTCTTCCAGGTCCTTTGCTGTCGCTGGCAGAATTATGTCATCGGCGAACCTCAAAGTTTTTATTTCTTCTCCATGGATTTCAATTCCTACTCCAAATTTTTCTTTTGTTTCCTTTACTGCTTTCTCAATATACAGATTGAATAACATCAGGCCTAGACTACAACCCTGTCTCACTCCCTTCGCAACCACTTTCATGTCCCTCGACTCATAACTGCCATCTGGTTTCTGTACAAATTGTAAATAGCCTTTCGCTCCCTGTATTTTACCCCTGCCACCTTTAGAATTTGAAAGAGAGTACTCTAGTCAACATTGTCAAAAGCTTTCTCTAAGTCTACAAATGCTAGAAATGTAGGTTTGCCTTTCCTTAATCTTTCTTCTAAGATAAGTCGTAAGGTCAGTATTGCCTCTCGTGTCTCAATATTTCTACGGAATCCAAACTGATCTTCCCCGAGGTCGGCTTCTACCAGTTTTTCCATTCGTCTGTAAAGAATTCGCGTTAGTATTTTACAGCTGTGACTTATTAAACTGATGGTTGGGTAATTTTCACATCTGTCAACACCTGCTTCCTTTGGGATTGGAATTATTATATTCTTCTTGAAGTCTGAGGCTATTTCACCTATCTAATACATCTTGCTCACCAGATGGTAGAGTTTTGTCAGGACTGGCTCTCCCAAGGCTATCAGTAGTTCTA
Source organism: Schistocerca piceifrons (assembly GCF_021461385.2). Lineage (NCBI taxonomy): Eukaryota > Metazoa > Arthropoda > Insecta > Orthoptera > Acrididae > Schistocerca > Schistocerca piceifrons. The sequence goes on from NC_060138.1 coordinate 717,759,637, forward strand.
ATGGAATGTTGTCTACTCCCTGGGCCTTGTTTCGACTAGGTTTTTCAGTGCGCTGTCAAACTTTTCACGCAGTATCATATCTTCTATTTCATCTTCATCTACATTCTCTTCCATTTCTATAATATTGTCCTCAAGCACGAGGGCTATCCACAAACTACATTTTGTTTTCGTTTGTGTCCGTTAGGGGCGGAGCTAGTGCGGCCATCTTGGTGTCATGGCATTCTGCCGCTCAGTCGGCATCCTGCCGTGCTAGTGAGAGGTTCGTGCTGTACTCTGTTGAGTTGCTGTGACAGTTTGAAATGTCAGCATTAATTGAAAATGCCGCGAAGTGTGAAGTGCGTGCTGTAATAAGGTTTCTGACTGCAAAAAACTGTACACCGATAGAAATCTATCGGCTGCTTTGTGAAGTGTATGGGGACAACATAATCACCGAAGGTGGAGTCCATCAATGGGTCATAAAATTTAAAAATGGCCGAACTAACGTTCACGACAAAGAGCGAAGTGGAACACCCAGCATAGTGACTGCCGAACTTGACGAAAAAGTCGATGCCTCAGTCCGTGAAAACCGTAATTTCACAATAACGGAACTCTCTATGAGTTTTCCACAAATTTCACGAAGTTTGTTGCACGAAATCATTACCGAAAAGCTTGGTTACCACAAGTTTTGTGCAAGATGGATACCAAAAATCTTGACAGAGATTCACAAAAATCAGCGAATGGCTGCAGCGTTAACGTTTTTGGACACTTACGAGAAAGATGGCGACTCATTACTCGATCGCATCGTTACTGGTGACGAAACATGGGTTAAGCATGTGAACTGCGAGACAAAATTGCAGTCAATGCAGTGGGGACACACAAATTCCCCCCAAAAACCCAAGAAATGCATGCAGACAATGTCGGCAAGGAAGGTGATGGCGACTGTCTTTTGGGACAGAAAAGGTGTGATTTTTGAGGATTTCCTGGAAGCGCAGGGGAAAGTTGGGCTCAAAGATCTTGCTGATTCACGACAATGCCCGGGCTCACACGGCAAATGCCACTCGTGAAGTTCTCGAATCTTTTAAGTGGGAGTTGTTTCCTCATCCCCCGTACAGTCCCGACCTGGCACTGAGCGACTTCCACTTATTCCCAGCAATGAAGAAGTGCCAGAATGAGATTTTCACTCTGCAGCGGAGTGTGCGCTGATATGAAACTTCCTGGCAGATTAAAACTGTGTGCCCGACCGAGACTCGAACTCGGGACCTTTGCCTTTCGTGGGCAAGTGCTCTACCATCTGAGCTACCGAAGCACGACTCACGCCCGGTACTCGCAGCTTTACTTCTGCCAGTATCCGTGTCCTACCTTCCAAACTTTACAGAAGTTTACTTCTTTCAGGAGTGCTAGTTCTGCAAGGTCGCAGGAGAGCTTCTGTAAAGTTTGGAAGGTAGGAGACGGATACTGGCAGAAGTAAAGCTGTGAGGACCGGGCGTGAGTCGTGCTTCGGTAGTTCAGATGGTAGAGCACTTGCCCGCGAAAGGCAAAAGTCCCGAGTTCGAGTCTCGGTCGGGCACACAGTTTTAATCTGCCAGGAAGTTTCAGTGAAGAAGTGGTTGGCTATGCAGCGTTTTGATGACGACGCACAGCTTCAAGAAGAGGTATCCACGTGGTTGAAGGCGCAGGCAGCCGAATTTTACGACGAAGGAATTTCCAGGCTCATCCATCGCTACGATAAGTGCCTTAATTTAAATGGCAACTATGTAGAAAAGTAGTATTTAAGTGTGGCTTTCATCTATATATGATAAAAAAAATTTCCGAACTTTATTTATTTTTAATTCCAAAACGTAATGTACTTTGTGGATAGCCCTCGTACATCGCCCTTGTATAGACCCTCTATATACTCCTTCCACCTTTCTGCTTTCCCTTCTTTGCTTCGAACTGGGTTTCCGTCTGACCTCTTGATATTCATGCAAGTGGTTCTCTTTTCTCCAAAGGTCTCTTTAATTTTCCTGTAGGCAGTATCTATCTTACCCTAGTGATATATGTCTCTACATCCTTACGTGTGTCCTATAGGCATCCCTGCTTAGCCATTTTGCACTTCCTGTCGATCTCATTTTTGAGTGTTTGTATTCCTTTTTCTCTCCTTCATTTACTGCATTTTTATATTGTCTCCTTTCGTCAATTAAATTCGATATATTTTCTGCTACCCAAGGATTTCTACTAGCCCTCGTCTTTTTATCGAGTTGATACTCTGCTGCCTTCACTATTTCATCTCTCAAAGCTACCCATTCTTCTTCTACTGTAGTTCTTGCCTCCATTCTTGTCAAGAGTTCCCTAATGCTCTCTCTGAAACTCTCTACTGCCTCTAGTTCTGTGAGTTTATGCAGGTCCCATCTCCTTAAATTCCCACCTTTTTGCAGTTTCGTCACTTTTAATCTGCAGTTCGTGACCAAAAGATTGTGGTCAGAGTCCACATCTGCCCCTGGAAATGTCTTACAATTTAAAACCTGGTTCCTAAATCTCTGTCTTACCATTATATAATCTATCTGAAACCTACTTGTATCTCCAGGCCTCTTCCATGTATGCAACCTTCTTTCATGATTCTTGAACAAAGTGTTAGCTATGATTAAGTTCTGCTGTGTGCAAAATTCTACCAGGCGGCTTCCTCTTTCATTCCTTACCGTCATTCCATATTCACCTACTACATTTCATTTTCTTCCTTTTCCTACTACCGATTTCCAGTCACCCATGACTACTAAATTTTCGTCTTCCTTCACTATCTGAATAATTTCTTTTATCTCATTATACGTTTCATCAATCTCTTCGTCATCTGCGGAGCTAGTTGTCATATATACTTGTAATACTATGGTAGGTGTGGGCTTCATATCTATCTTGGCTACAATAATGCGTTCACTATGCTGTTTGTAGCAGCGTACCCGCATTCATATTTTTTTATTCATTATTAAACCTACTCCTGCATTACCCCTATTTGACTTTGTATTTATAACCCTGTATTCACCTAACCAGAACTCTTATTCCTCCTACCACCGAACTTCATGAATTCCCACTGTATCCAACTTTAACCTATCCGTTTCCCTTTTTAAATTTTCTAACCTACCTGCCTGATTAAGGGATCTGACATTCCACACTCCGATTTGTAGAACACCAGTTTTCTTTCTCATGATTACATGGTCCTGAGTAGTCCCCACCCGGAGATCCGAATGGGGGACTATTTTACCTCCGGAATATTTTCCCCAAGAGGACGCAATCATCATTTAACCATACAGTAAAGCTGCATGCCCTTAGGAAAAATAACGGCTGTAGTTTCCCCTTGCTTTCAGCCGTTTGCAGTACCAGCACAGCAAGGCCATTTTGGTTAGTGTTACAAGGCCAGATCAGTCAATCATCCAGACTGTTGCCCCTACAAAAACAAATAGGAATAAAACTAAGGAGCATATAGGGTGGTGCAATCAAAAGTTATTGATAAATCAATAATCGCAAGACATGCCATGTGAATATATACTGGGTGATCAGAAACAGTGTTAAAAGCTGATGAGTGTTGCAGGCCTGGTTGTGTTGAGAAGTAATTGTTAAGAAAAAAAAAAAAAAAAGAAAAATGTGGTGTGTTGCACCATTTCAGAGTTAATTAGCATTGAAGTTAGCCTATCAGGCCATTGTGTACTCAAATACAAGCGACCTGCCAGAGACAGTGTCGCCAAACATGTTCTGCAAACTCCATCACCACCACCACCAGTTGTGCACTCCAACACACCTACAGCACCTGTGTGAAACTGGTGGCAGTAATGATTGCGTGGAGATAACAGTGTAACGTCATAGCCAAATAGTACTGTCATTCTTGTTGTATACAATACTATGGAAGAACAAAATTGCTAAGCCCCTGGATTAACACATCATTGACAATATTTCACAGAAAGTGCAAGATCAAGGACAGCACTACATGGAAAACACAAGAAATATCTGCTTTTGCCAGATGGAGCCTGCAGTGGCAGAGTACACCATGACAAAAGGCGTGTTTGAACTGGTTAAGGTATTTTGTCATGACAGTGGGGTGTGGAAGTCTGTGATTAAACAGGCTGTGGAAATAATGACAAACCTATATCTTATCAAGGCAGCAATTTCCTCAAGAGTTCAACATACATAGCTGCATTGTTACATTTTTAACACCACTCCTACCTTACAATGCCCTCAAGGCATGACACCACTAGAAGTCAATGTCCATTTCCCCCTGTTCACCACCACCACCACCACCACCACCACCACACTTGTTGAAACAAACATTTCCAAAGGCTTGCAGTTGGTATGCCTGCTGCTGTATCATGAGACAGGGGCCTTGGACCAGGTTATGTAATGGGTAACTTCCCAAAAATTCCCAGTACTTGAAGAAAAAACATTATGTTGAGGTGCCAGTGTTACTTGACTGATTACGTAATAAGATTTCGGAAGTAAAATTCAAACAGGAAGCCATCATTCTTGTTAATTTCATTGTTGTCTGTAGTAACTGAACTGTGCTTCTGTATAGCTTTTTGAAGTCACTTCCATAATACACACAAAACAGCATATTGAATAAATTGGTTACTTAAGCCACAAATAAGAAAATATACATGTAAGGTGACTTGGGCGTCATAAGACTAAAGAAACGGGAGTCTGTTTTTATTCATTAACATTCTGTGGTCTTTTCCGATTCTAAAAATGAATTCTGCATGTATGTTCCTTCATCGTTTTCATGTTTAAATGCTTTTTTTAAAGCAGACACAGTGCAGATATTCTGTGCTATGATGGATCTTCCACTGCCACCTATCAAGTTGGAGGTGTATTATTAAACGTATGTTTAATTCCCTAAGAGAAGTCGCTGAAGCATTTTTGCAGAAAAAATGGACTGTAGGTATGTCGTTCTGCTGATACTGCTGCTGCATTGGGGGTTTCTTTGCAGAAGAGGCTATATGTATCTGAATGGAGGTGCTGGTCTATCAGTGGCTGATAAACCGCTGCCACAGTTGTTCCAAGAAGGTAAATGAACACAAATGTGACAAAACTTTGAAGGTTTCAGTGGTGGTATTGAAAGCAATGGGCAGTCTCTTTTTTAACTTGGTGTGTGATGCATTCTGTGCCTTTAATGGTGACTCTAAAGACTTTAATAGTGTCTGCTAAACCATATGGTGAAACTGATTTTTTTTATGTGCCAAATAGAATGGGGGAAGACTTGGAAAACTGTACAAGGGTATGACTGGAATAAAATTCTCTGGTGGGAAAGCAACTGGTGAACAAGACACTCACCAAATCAGAAATAGAAAACCTCACAGATTGTTATGGTCTGGCTGTCAGGAGAAACAGTGAAAATGTCAGTGAGAAGAGAAAAGTTATTTGAGAAGCTCTGTTTCACAGAATATCCACTGAAGAGCATCCACAGTACGGTGTCTGCCCAAAAGGAAATACTTTATGGTGCGAGTAAAATAGCTGTGAATCAAGTAGACAAAAACAGACACATGCACTCGACTGTGCCAGAAACTGTCATGATAGAACTAATGCAATGTATAGAGATGTTTCACATTCCAAACATCTGTAAAAATATTTGCATGGCAAAACACAGAATCCAAATGAAAGTTTCAATATTTGCATTTGAGAGCATTTGCCAAAATTGTTTTTGTTGACATGTCAGCTTTTCAGATTGGTGTGATGGATATTGTAATATTTTTAATGATAGATTAATAAGCATACTAGAAACCATGAACACACTAGGCATCAAAACTGGGGACAGCATGAAAAATGGGCTTCTATGAGTGGACAGGCAACATGTTGCTGAAGCTGAAAAAGCTGCTGAAAGCATGACAAAGGAGGCCAGAATAGCAAAATAAAGAAACCTGAAGAAGATGAAAAGGACACTTAAAATCAACAAGATTATGGAACTGGAATGTTTTGACGTGTTTTTATTTAGAAGAAAATGATATGAGAGTCAGGTTTGTTTCCCATTCCAGCGTTTTTAAATTCTTCCATATTAATCAACATTTTTGCATACTTACATATCATTCTCTCATCCAATATTAGAACTATAAAAACAAAATTTTCCATGAATAATAATAAAGTTTTGGCCTACACAGTGCACCAGATTATTGAACAATGTATTAAATATGTCTTAAATTATTATGAGAAAAAAATTGACTTTCATAAAAATACACAAAACAAGATACTTGTAACTATTCCTGCTCTATTCTGTTAATGAGCTAATAATTAAAAGAATAAAATTCATTTTGAACTTTTGTTTTAAACAATATGGAATGACAGTGCACATAACTAAACTTATCCCCAATTCAGTGTGTAAGATAAAAGTTTCCATTCATTTATAAATTCCACAGTAGGTAATTTTTGTCACATAGAGGTCACAATGTACTGATTAACAATATTATGAAATGGACAGATTTCTATCAGCATAAATATGACAGGTAGGCTCCATGAAAAGACAGTTACTCTCGTACATATCTAGGACAGGTGGCAGGTTACTGGGGGGGGGGGGGGGTCAAGGCTACACCAGATGCAACACTGGGAGGGGAAGGGAGTGGTAAAGGTGAGGAGCACAGAAGGGAAAAGATTGACGGATGTGTTTGAAGGGAGCAATGTACAATGAGGGTGAGGGGACATGAATTGGGAGGAGGTGATAGGACAGAGGGGGTGGAAACTATTGAATGGAAATGATGGGGATTGTAGGTTACTCTAGGTTGCAGCTGGGATAATTTCAGGTACAGGGATGTGTCATAAGGATCAGTCCTGTCTGCACAGTTCAGAAAAGCTGGTAGTGGAGGGGAGGATGCAGATGGCCTGGGTTGAGAAGCAGCCATGGAAATCAAGCATGTTGCAGTTAGCTGCATGTTGAACCACAAGTTGGTCCACTTTGCATTTGGCCACAGTTCAGCAATGGCCATTCATCCTGATGGACGGCTTATTGCTAGTCTCTTCAGTACAAAAAGCTGTGCAACGATAGCAGTGGATCTGGTATATGATATGGCTTTACATGTGGCACGGCCGGTGATGGGGTTCGAAATGTTAAAATTTATTTGTAGTTCTTTTTATGAATCTGTGAAATTTAAATAATAAACTAGGAAGATTGTGTCAGGACTGGAATAGGAAGTGCTGGGTGGATAGATTGTGCAGGTCTTGCACGTCGGTCTTCCATAGGGATATGATCCTTGTGGCAATGAGTTGGGATTGGGGGTGGTGTAGCAATGGACTAGGATGTTGTGGAGGTTGCTTGGGCAATGGAAGACCACTTTAGGGGAGGCGGTAAGTTTCATTGGCAAATATCCCCCATGTAAATAAAAGCCCTGATGAAGTGTGTGGTTCAGTTGTTTCAGTGTGGTGTGTTACATTGTGTCATAGGGGGCGCTCCTTTGTGGCTGGTTCTTGGCGGTGTGTGGGGACTATGTTTGTGGACTAGATCTGGGGTATAGTGCCTGTCTGTGAAGGCCTTGGCGAGACCTTCAGCATATTGGGTGAGGGAGTTTTTGTCACTGCAGATTTATTGTCCCTAGGTGGACAGACTGTATGGGAGGGACTTCTTTGGTATGGAAGGAATGGAAGCTGCCACAGTCCAGTTACTGTTGATGGTTGGTGGGTTTAATGTGGACAAAGCTGTGAATGGAGCCATCAGAGTGGAGATGGTCAACATCCTGGAAGGGGGCACACTGGGTTGAGGAGAACTAGGTGAATCGGATGGGAGAGCAGATGTTGTGGTTGTGAAGGAATGCAGATAAGATGTCTTTTCCTTGAGTCCAGATCACGAAGATACCAGTAGACCTGAACAAGATTGGGGGTTTGGGGAGGGTAGGAAGATTTTCTCTAGATGGCCCATAAATAGGTTGGTATAGGAGGGATTGCTTCAGGGTGCCCATGGCAGTACAGTATGGTGTACGTGAGAAATGATGTAGTGGCTTTGGAGTCTGAAGGACATTGGCAGAGGTATTGTTCAACATTGTGAGCATGAACAGTGTTGGTGTCCAGGGAGTGAAGGGGTGGAGATTCAGTGGAGGAAGTTCTTGGAATATTTGGCATATTTGTGCGTGTTCTTACATATTTGTGCATTTTTATGTATTTGTACATATTTCTGCATGCCTGTACGTATTTTACATGTCTTTTTCTGTTATCCAGCTCCCCTCACAACCACCTAATTCTTTCATTTGCACATTTCCTACGTAACTTCCCTTTTCCCCGGTGCCATACCTGCCACAATGGACGTCTGCTCCAGCTTTCTGCACCAGTTCAGAACAGGATCCCTTTCAATGGCTAAAACCAGCTCCACATTCTGTTCTTTTAATGCTGCCTTAACTGCTGTTAATCTTCTTACCAAAATCCTAGGGCCCCAGAAGTGTGTCGTATTCAAAGGCCTCACTTTCAGTCCTACACCCAAATTTATGCATATTGAATTTGTCAAAGACATATCCTTCTCCTGGTCCTTGCAGTGAAAACTTCTTTGCCACCAATACCTCCAACCAAAGCCAACTTAATCCCAATATTAACCCCTGCCTGCCATAGTTCATACACCACCAGTCAACTGTGATTCTCTTCCATCCCACATGACAAATTCCTTATCACATTCCAGTAATTCCTTACCTCCATCTTGTTCTCATCCTTCCCTGGGTCATGCAACCGAACTGCCGGATTGCTCTGTTAGTAAAAAAGGTATATTTTCAACCGACTCTGTTGTTTTGCCCCTTCCACTGACAGAATGACCCGCTTCCTAATTCTGTATGTATGTCACAAATACTGACTTGTAGCTATCAAGCTTTTGTGCTTATTGCTAAGTGTATTAACAGTAATTAGCATGGTCCTAATGGTAAGAGATAGTAGTGAATTCAAGTTGTTAATATTTGAATACAGCAGAGCTGCCACACTCTCAGTTCACTTTTACTCTGCTACTACCCTCGCCATTGTGCAACATTAACTATGTGCCACTTGGACCTTGCTGCTGTTGTTGTGGTCTTCAGTCCTGAGACTGGTTTGATGCAGCTCTCCACGCTACTCTATCCTGTGCAAGCTTCATCATCTCCCAGTACCTACTGCAGCCTGCATCCTTCTGAATCTGCTTAGTGTAGTCATCTCTTGGTCTCCCTCTACGATTTTCACCCTCCACGCTGCCCTCCAATACTAAATTGGTGATCCTTCGATGTCTCATAACATGTCCTACCAACCGATCCCTTCTTCTAGTCAAGTTGTGCCACAAGCTCCTCTTCTCCCCAATTCTATTCAGTACCTCCTCATTAGTTACGTGATCTACCCATCTAATCTTCAGCATTCTTCTGTAGCACCGCATTTCGAAAGCTTCTATTCTCTTCCTGTCTAAACTATTTATCGTTCATGTTTCACTTCCATACATGGCTACACTCCATACAAATACTTTCAGAAACGACATCCTGACATTTAAATCTATACTCGATGTTAACAAATTTTTCTTCTCCAGAAACGCTTTTCTTGCCATTGCCAGTCTACATTTTATATCCTCTCTGCTTCAACCATCATCAGTTATTTTGCTCCCCAAATAGCAAAACTCCTTTACTACTTTAAGTGTCTCATTTTCTAATCTAATTCCCTCAGCATCACCCGACTTAATTCTACTACATTCCATTATCCTCGTTTTGATTTTGTTGATGTCCATCTTATACCCTCCTTTCAAGACACTGTCCATTCCGTTCAACTGCTCTTCCAAGTCCTTTGCTGTCTCTGACAGAATTACAATGTCATCGGCAAACCTCTAAATTCACTTGCGTGTACTTTTCGACCGTTACTTGCCAATATTTACCTAAGGATTAAAGCACACTTCTAACCAGACTATGACCCAAAGAGCTGTGATGATTGAATGTGTTTGATCCACGGCCTACAGCGCCCTACAGTTCACATGGAAACACTGCCTACCTGACCCACTTAACTTTGTAGTGAGCTTCAGTATCCAATGATCACTGCTAGCAGCAGTGGGTAATCCTTCCAGCACGACGAGAGCAGCAGACTTACCGTCAAAGCCTCCTGAAAATATATAAAACTATGGTCGCCAACTCTGAAGGAGCAAAAGAATAAATCAATTTTGTGCTAGTTTCAAAGTGAAACGGCTTGAGTTAAATTTAAACTTAATTTTGAATATTTCTATTACTGATCAGTCAAGATGAATCAACAAAGCAAATACTCTTTCAACTTCTGCTTGTTGACTTGATAATTACTACCATGGAAATTTATACAGCTTGGCTTAGCAAAATTCTATCTTTCAATTTTATGTAATGATTTTGGATATTACTCTTGGAACAGTTAATATAGAATTATTTAAGAAAAGTTGCTCGAAAAGTTACTCACAAAAATTTAAGTCAACTATAAAGTGGTGACTACGGTTTACCCTTCCACAAATTTATCAAAATCATTTAGTGTTTAAGCAAATTATATCTATTACCCTGGAGTTAATACCAGTCATAATGATTCACCAACTAGTGCTTAACAACATTAAATTATACAGTAATAACTTACAATTAACAACAAAAAGAATACATTTAAGTCTGAGAGCTTACCGTATTTACTCGAATCTAAGCCGCACCTCAAAAATGAGACTCGAAATCAAGGAAAAAATATTTTCCCGAATCTAAGCCGCACCTGAAATTTGAGACTCGAAATTCAAGGGGAGAGAAAAGTTTTAGGCCACACCTCCAAATCGAAACAAAGTTGGTCCATTGTAATATGACACACAATTTAGGTCGAATGAATGACGATGGAGCCACAGTAGTTTGCTTCGAGTCGTAAGCTTAGCAGTTAAGCTCTACCAGGTAGCCATTGCTATGCGTCAGGCGCTCCGTCTGTATTTTTACGGGTACCCTTCCTTTTTCACATGCTTCATCTGGTTTGAATTGATTGCTTATTTTTCTTCGATCTGATAAGTGCCGTAGTCTTTATTATAGGTGTTTGTCACTCTAAGCTGAAAATGCATTACTGTACTGTGTCATGCATTGTTTGTCGCATTCTGATAATGAGTGTTTACGGCCTGTCGCCGCTCGCGGCATGGCTTGCTTTTGTGCGTGCTACCATCATCATCATCTTGGACAGTTTCCAGACACTGGCTGGGTCTGTCGGGAACACAAGCCTCTCCATCGTGTTCTGTCTTTCCACCATTCCCCCTCTTCCACCTTCGTCCAGTTCTCTCCTCTTCTCGTCACACATTCCTTCACTCCCTTCACCCATCTATCTCTTGGTCTTCCCCTGGGCCTCTTCCCCTCCAGTTGCAGATCAAACATCCTCTTTGGAATTCTTCCCTCATCCATTCTCTTCATGTGTCCATACCACTGCAGTCTTGATTTTTCTATCCTGTCCTGTACTGGTTCCTCCTTTAGTCTTTCCCTCACATACACATTTCGCAATCTGCCTCGTCTTGTTACACTCAACCTGCTCCCCTGGAACTTCATTTCACTAGCTTGTATTCTACTTTTGTCGCTTTTGTGCATTACCCATGTCTCACTTCCGTATGCCAATATGGGGACAAAGTAGGTTTGGTATATAATTCCCTTGGATTTCTGTGGGACCTCCTTGCTCCAAATAAGCCCCCTAATGCATTTGAAGAACTGCCCTGCTTTTCTGCACCTTTCATTTATTTCCATTGCGTTTCCCCCCTTACTTTCAATCATGCTTCCCAGGTACTTGAAGTTCTCTACCACTTGTAGTTTTTCCCCTCCACAAGTTATATCCACATTTGGCCTATTCTTCTTCCTTGTTGTGACAATTATTTCACTTTTCTTTGCAGAGAAATGCATTCCATATTGTGCTGCCGTTGCCTCCCATACATCTAACTGCTCTTGCACCTCCTTCTCGCAATTTCCCCATAACATCAGGTCATCGGTAAAAAGCACTGCTTTCATTTTATGATCTCCAATTGCATCTGATACTTGCTGTAGGATTTCATCCATAACACTAATAAACAATAAAGGCGAAAGTGCACTTCCCTGTCGCAGCCCATTTTCCAGCTTGAACCATGCAGTACGTTCCCTCCCCACTTTCACACAACTCTCACTTCCCTCATACATTTTTCTGACTTTTCGTGTTATCTCTTCATCTATCCCTTTTGCGTTCAGCACATCACAGAGCTTGTCCCTATAGATACTGTCATATGCCTTCTCAATATCTAAAAAGGCCATGATTAAGTCCTTCCCGTACTCATAGTGCCTTTCCTGCAGTTGCCTTACCGCAAATATGAGGTCCGTTGTTGATCTTCCCGGTCTGAAACCATACTGCTCCTCTTGCAGTCTACTTTCAATACTGCTTCTTATTCTCTTCTCCAGGATCTTTTCGTAGATTTTTCCACAGTGGCATAGCAGGGTGATCCCTCTGTAGTTCTCACATCTCCTTTTATCCCCTTTCTTGAAGATCGGGACTATAATTCCCTTCTTCCAATCCTCAGGAATTCTGTTCTCCTTCCACACCACCCTCAGCACTCTGTATAGCCACTGGGTTCCTACTTCTCCTGCTGCTCGTATCATATCCACTGTTACTTCATCCCAACCTGGTGCCTTGCCCCCTTTCATCCTCTTTATGGCTTCTTCCACTTCATTCCGAGTTAAATCATCAATTTCCCCACTATTATAATCGTCTGCTGCCTTAGGCTCTTCATCGCTGTTAGTTACCCGCTTGACGGCATTCAACAGATCTTCAAAGTACTCCTTCCAAATCTTTTTGAGCTCATGCATTTCCTCCACAACTCTTCCATTATTATCCATGATCCTCAGGCACTCGCTTCTGTCGTTCCTCTTATTTCTTACCATGGTGTAAAGTACTTTTTTTGTTCCCTTCACTGTCCTCTTCTAACATTCTTGTCCATTTTTCCATCCACTTCTTCTTCTCCGCCCTTACTATGGTCTGTGCCGCTTTCTTGCTTCCCTTATATTTTACCCTAGCTTCCTCTGTTCGGGTCTGGAACCATTCTCTGAAGGCTTTGTTCTTTCGAAGTACTGCCTCTTTACATATGTTGTTCCACCATGGTGTTTCCTTACTTCTCCTCTTTGTGCTAGTTCTTCCGCACACAGTCTCAGCTGCCTCAACTAGAGCCCTCTTAAAATCTCCCCATTCTTCTTCCACTGTTCTCTGATCTTCGTTTGGCAGCTTCTTCCTGGTCAGTGTCTGGTACTGGGTCCTCCGTTCATCCTCTTTCAGCGTCCATGTCTTTAACCTTTTCTCCTATATGTCTGTTGCCCTCATATCTTTTTTCTCTCTCAGGGTGGCTACCAACAGCCGATGGTCACTGTCTAAGGCCTCAGATGGAATGACCTTAACGTCTGTGAGGCTGCTCATCATCTGCCTATCCACTAGTACATAGTCTACTACTGAAGTTTGGGACCAGTCTCCACTGTACCAAGTTATTTTGTGGCTACTTCTCTTCTTGTACCAGGAATTTGCGATCACCAACCCATTCCTCTTGCAGAATTCCAGCAACAATTTTCCTTCTCTATTTCGGTTCCCCCAGCCCTCTGGTCCCATTATCTCCTCGAATCCTTTCCTGTCTGTGCCAACATGTGCATTGAGGTCCCCTATTATAATCTGATTACCTCCATTTAGCTGCTTTTGCATGTCATCTTCAAATTCCTCCTTCTCCTTTTTTGTACACCCCACCTGTGGGGCATATGCTTGGATGATTTCAATGCTTTTTCCTTTCACTCGTACTCTGGCTTTCATAATTCGATCATTGATACCTTCCACCTCCTCCTGCAGACCCTCTCTGACCACTATTGCCACTCCATTTCTTCCCCTCTCATTCCCTATCCAGTACAGTTTACATCCTTTACTTAGTGTTTTTTCACCAACTTCTCTCCACCTAGTCTCAGCAAGTCCCAAGATGTCCAATTTCCTCCTTTCCATCATTTCTACAATTTCTTCTAACTTCCCAGTTAGAGTCCTTACGTTTAAGGTGCCCAGTCGTAAACCATCTCGTAATCCTTTTCCATTGCTTGGTCGGTTTCCTTTAAATCCGTTCCGTGATCCGAGGCATGTTCCCTTTTTGAAAGCAGTTGATTTATCCACTACTGGCTTGCTAGGCCTATCGCAGCTTCACCAGAGCCCCGTTAGCCGTCACGTTTCAGGGTTCCCATAGGGCCTTCCCAGCTACCGTAGTGGTCCTGGGGCACACGAAGTCCCCGCTGTACATCGCCCCTATAGGCAGTCCCCTACTTTGTGTGCGCGCTACCGCCGCTTACAATAAAAAAAAGAGAGGAATTGTCTCATGAGCGAAACAATGGCAAGAGACTGCTATTTGTTGTTACTTACACTGCTGCTTTCTTTGATAATGATCAATAAGAACCAAGTAATAGACTGCATATGATAGAAGATGTTCTGAATGAGTTCAGAGAAAATTTTTCTCTGTTTGAAAATCTTTGCAAACGCCTCTTTAGTACATTACATTCTACACAGGAATTAGTGTCATCTCAGATTTAAAAATCTTGTCAATTGCCGTGCTTCATTTCTGGCTGTATCACTATTAGGCATAAGAATAATATGAATATAAACATGACATGATATGTATATTCTTCCACGTTTGCTGTTGTCTCACTCTACTATAGTTTCGTAGCTTATTAGGCAGACAGGATTTAAATGAGATAGCAGCAAACACGAAAGAATACATGGCAAAATGTTTATATTCGTGTTATTCTTATGGTGAAGAGAATACTGCATGTGATTCACAATTCATAAAATTTCCTATTAGCAACCATCTCTTCTCACAGGTAGGAAAAAATTCAGAACGTAAAGTTGGCCGTATTGACAAACATCCAAAATGGTCTTGCCAGTCGGATTTTCGTAGTACATTGAAATGAAATGCTGCTACATTCGAAGATGGACAATACGGAATTTGTATTTACTTCTTTGGATAATGTATGAAAATGCAGTGGTCGATACTCGGGGCGGAGAAAAAAGCTCGTCTTCCACCTTCAATTTTTTTTTTTTTTTTTATACTGATGCAGAGGTTTTGGCGCCAGTATTTATCTTTGTGCCTGCAAAGCATGCCTGTGTAGCGCTACATATATTCGACGGCAGAAGTTAGTTGTGGCGGCACCTACCAACATTTTTCATAACTTTCGCTTACTTTGCACTCAATTCTAAGCCGCAGGCGGTTTTTTGGATTACAAAAACCGGAAAAAATGTGCGGCTTAGATTCGAGTAAATACGGTAGTGTGTTGGCTGACAGATAGCGTGGCAATTCTTTTTTGCTCGTTCTCGCTGGCCTCAGCTCGCACTAATTCCAGGTTTCGCCAAGAGATGGCATCAGGATGCACGCCCTGGCCATCTCATGCCAGCGCACTCGCTTTCGACGCGCGAGACTCTAAATTACTGGCGGTCTACGATCATTTCAGTTCTGTTAGTCACTTCATAAGAATGCCAACCTTTCAGTACAAGAAAGAACAGTCATACACAACCTGAAAATAGATCCTGACCCAATCATCCTAACTGTAGACAAAAGTTCCAGCACTGTAATTATGAATCACAGTGTAAGAATATTTTAACTTTGGTGATTAATATCAGTTTGGTTGCGAACTTTAAAAATCACAGTGCCTGCAGTTACAGATCGTTTAATGGCAACATTTTATGGATATTCAAACTCAGGTTTACTTTGTTTACTCTTTCTTTCTTCTCAATATTAATTTGTGGATCTTTCTTTTATTCTTCTCGTTGTTTATTTTATGATGTAGGCTCTCAATTTAAAATTATTCAAATCATTAATAATTCGAATAGAGCCACACTATTGATATTTGCCAGCTAATTTTATGTTTCTTGGGAATTCAAACTACCATGGCAACACAGTATTCCCCCATCCCACCCCACCCCTCCCCAAACAAAACATATAAATTTGGCTGCAGAAGTTGAAATACAGTTCCTTTTCATTTTAGCTACAGTCTTCAACTAGATTTTTTCTGAAAAATGAATAATGAAAGTATTCTATTCAAATGAATAATAAAAGTATATTATTCAACTGGATAATAACAGTATACTATTCAGAGCACTACTTTTGCCCTACTAAACAAAAATTATATGAGGGCTATCCACAAAGTACATTACGTTTTGGAATTAAAAATAAATAAAGTATTGGAAATTTTTTTTATTATATACAGATGAAAGCCACACTTACATACTACTTTTCTACATAGTTGCCATTTAAATTAAGGCACTTATAGTAGCGATGGACAAGCTTGGAAATTCCTTCGTCGTAAAATTCGGCCGCCTGCACCTTCAACCACGTGGTTATCTCTTCTTGAAGCTGTGCGTCGTCATCAAAATGCTGCGTAGCCAACCACTTCTTCATTGCTGGGAATAAGTGGAAGTCGCTCGGTGCCAGGTCGGGACTGTACGGCTGATAAGGAAACAACTCTCACGTAAAAGATTCGAGAACTTCGTGAGTGGCATTTGCTGTGTGGACCCGGGCGTTGTCGTGAATCTGCAAGATCTTTGAGCCCAACTTTCCCCTGCACTTGTTTTGTATTGCTCTTCTGAGGTTGTGCAGAGTTTGGCAATACCTTTGAGAGTTTATTGTAGTGCCTCTTTCCAGGAAATCCACAAAAATCACACCTTTTCTGTCCCAAAAGAGGTAACCACATGGTTGAAGGCGCTGGCGGCCGAATTTTACGACAGAGTAATTTCCAAGCTCGTCCATCGCTACGATAAGTGCCTTAATTTAAATGGCAACTATGTAGAAAAGTAGTATTTAAGTGTGGCTTTCATCTGTATATAATAAAAAAAATTTCCTATACTTTATTTATTATTAATTCCAAAACATAATGTACTTTGTGGATAGCCCTCGTATCTGTTACATTTCAACTTTGATCTGGCTACTCTCTTTTCAAGCAACATGACTCTTGTTCAAATGAAATTTCTCTTGTGTTATCCACTTAACTTGGGCTTGGAAAAATGCTGTTATTTGGTATAATTTGTCCTAAAATGCAGCTGCTTTCTGAACATGTGCCAGTTCTGGATGGCAGATAAAAACCAACTCTTTGTGTTACTAAACAAAGGAACAACATTTTTTTTTCCTCTTTACAATGGCAGACATAATTTCATAAGCATTTACAGTGATGTTTGAGGGCAGCTTTATTATTATTGTTATTTTTCTTTTCATAGCAGGATGAATTATTCTCTGAAACTTGGAGGCTGCCGTAATTACAGCTCACTTTTCCCTACTTTAGGTGGCTCTGTTGCTAGTCAGATGATGTCATCTCGTGTGCCGCTCTGTTCTTGTTTTCATCTCTAATGAAATACAAAAGTAACAAATTACGTAAACATTTATACATACTTTGAACATTACTGAATCTTTCTGCATTCTTTTTCCATTACTGACAGTGAGATAAAAAAAACATTAAGAGCCCTTTTAAAACATGAAAATGAGATGTCATAACTTTCATGCAGATAAGATACTGGTATTTATCTGCCCAGCACACTTAAGCAATGAAAAAATAATGTTTAATGTTAGAATTTTACACTTTAATGGCTTCGGGAAATGTTTTATTTGCCAGCTTTTAAGTCATCAGTTTTTAAATTATGTAAATAATATTTTTTATTTTTATTGTTAGGTATATTTGTTGGAAAACTTATTGCATTGAATAGTGCTGAAAACCATATTTGTATGTCACAGGCCGAGGAATTGGATGTCAATGCCAGCATACATGGGAACTGGACTCTGGAAAATGCAAAATCAAAACTTCATCAGTTTTTGCAGATGAATCGACTTCAAGCAGACTATAAATATACTCCTGTAGGACCAGATCATACAAGGTAATACATACATTATTTCAAGTGTTTCCCTACATAGTGTTCAGCAGGTTCAGGACTCCTTAATGACTAACTGCAGTGCAACACCATGATAACGAATTTATTTAAACATAATCCAGCAAGTGTAGAACTGCTGGGTCATGTTGCAATTTGTATGACATACTCATTGCATTTCCAGCCCTTCAGCAGAGTCGCTGGAGGGATGGAAACAGTCTCATAGATGTGTTAATTCTGTTTGTTAGCATGCAATGTAAATGAAAATTTTTCAATTGACACATGATGTTAATCGTACACAATTTCTCAGCCTATAATGATCAGCTGTGGCCATCTTTTAATTTTGTAGACCAGATATTAGTTCATTAAAAATTTGTGTTTGATTTGTCATTTGCTTCTCTCTCTCTCTCTCTCTCTCTCTCTCTCTCTCTCTCTCTCTCTAGCATTACTCAAACACCGTATCACAACACATTGATAACTAACAAATAAATAGTAGGTGTGTCATGAGAGTTTGTTTTATGTTCCTGCAAGAGTAAGTTTCTTTTATTTCCTGGCCTATGTCCATAAGTTCCTTTTCAAGAGTCTTACGTAATAAATTTGAAAAATTTGTTTATCATACTCATTCCACAATAAAAAATGTACATAATTCATGTGTTTGCTTTTTGCGTCTAGGGAAAAAAATCACATGTAGGGGTGTCGAGAAAATTTGAATCATGCTTTCGTGTGCCTTAAAGGGGAAAAATTGAGAAATTTGGCTCTAACTATTGCACTAAAAAAAAGGAAAGAAATCTCCTACTAACAAACTTAAGTAGAAACTGATTAAGGACCTTTACTAATGACATTACAATGTTTACATTGGGTCAGTAGCTTAGTGAGTAATAAATGCAACTCTAATGGGGTGTGTTTTAATCTCATGTAGGTGCTATGATTTTTTGGTCTGTTATTGCTTCTTTGATATGACAATAATTTGTTAATACGAAAAAGCCAGGTTGCACAACGGTTTGGACTTCTCTACTTGTAGGTGGGTGAGCAGTCAGTTCAAAAGATTTAAAGGAGAGATGGAGGCAAAAGCATACTATCTCCAATAGGATCATGTGTAGTAAAACTCTGCATTGTTCAAAAAAGTATTGGATTTAGGTCAGCTTTGCTGTTACTTAATAGTAGTCAATTTATTGAAGTGTAGTTCATTGAACATAATAAAACTTTGACAACCAAATAATTACATTTCAGCAGTATATGTGATCACTATTATGTCCCATACAGTTTATTATACTGCCTACCATACGATCACAATTAACAAAAGCATGAAGTAGTCCTTAAACAATGTGTGTATATTTCAAAACCACTGGAACTGATTTGACAGCAGTTGAGAATATTGTATCATCAGTACTTGCGTCATATACAAAGGCCACATAATTACTTGAAATCACCTTTATGCATTTTAGGGGGCTGATGTGACTCTAGCCACATATCACAATTCAGTGCTCATATTATCTGTTATTTTTCACTTTTCTTTGCAAAAGGTTTCACTTGTAGCGGAACATCAGAGAGAAAAACTTAACAGAAAACAGCATTCACACTACCTTTTGACCACTAGCTTTTTTCTAGCAATAGTGGTGTGTACACACACACACACACACACACACACACACACACACACACACACACACACACACACACACACACTACCATGGCCATGATAAGACTGAAGTACATGTATTTTACTAGTAGTGCCTACAGAAATTGAGTTTTTTTATTGTTGGTAGAAAGCAGTCTGGAAAGTTTCTTGACTCTGCTCAGTAGTAAGTTGAACAAGCAATAACATTTAATAATACAAAAACATGAATCCTAGGTCTTTGATGATCTACTTGGGAGAATTATTCATTGTAGAATATTTTGACAACTCTGGTTTTTCCTGTACAGTCCTTGTTTTAAACTGGCTATAGTTTTTGACTTTTTCATGTTCTTTTCTGCATGGAATAGTTGCTGTTGGATCATAAATTGTGTTTGATACTTTCATATGTTGTTGCCTTTGTGATGTGTAGTCTCCAGAGTACTATATGTGCACCCATCCAGCAAGAAGCCTACATAAAGTTGCTTGGTTGCTTGATATACGATATGTAGCTTCCAACCATTGCATACTTACAGTTTCTTTCCATTCCCATTATTAGAAAAAAAAATTGATTGCATTGAAATGAAATTTAGTTGGCCATTAAATCTGTGACAAAGTTGTGAAGGATATCATTGGTACAGTCTGTATGTGTTCATAACTACCCGTAATCTTTCCACTGCTTCATGCCTTATGTGAAATTCATCACCACAGAGCTGGATATATACTGAGATATCAATAATAAAAGTGCTGCATGCTGTTGCACAATAATGGTTTTATATTGCAATTATTCCACATGGATTGCAGCTGCAAAATATTTGTGTACAAGTAATCAGTAAAATATTTGCTACAATTTATCTTCACTATCAGTATTTTTGCTTGGTGAAGTGGTGCTATACTTCATTACTCAAATCTACACTACTGCAATTTTTGCAGTTCTTGTGCTTAAATGATGTATTTTCTTTGCTGTTTGGTAGTTAATTTTCTTGTTATTAAATGATCATCTTTGTGAGGTAGTTCTCTCCTAAATATGTTCACATGACTCCATAAAAAGATCTTCTGTTGTCTATATTAGTTTATTTCAGTTTCTCTTCCCATTTTTAAGTGAGTATTTTTCCTAGGTAATTCCATTGATAATGATTGTGGTATTGAGAATTTTGATCAGTGAATGATATTTGAGCCAGCAAAAATGTTGTCAAGGAGTTTGACATTGATATAAAAACTTTTCTTTTTGTATGTTGCCAAAAAATTAGGTAGTTCTTTGTACAAGATAATATTAACACGGGAATGTAAAGCAATCGTCAACCTGAACATCTGTTTGAACTGTGCAGTGCTTTACTAGGTCTAATCCCATTAGAGGTTGTGATGCTACCGCTTCTTTTCTGTTGTTTCATTCATTCCAAATTAGTAATGATGTTGACTAGACCGTGGGGCATCAGATAGAAACACCAATAATCACAGGTTGAAATGTCATGCTACAGTATGTATCGTATGTTAGACTATAACAATATTGTGAAAAGGAAAATTGCATATCACCATATAGTGGAGATGCCAAGTCACAGAGAGACACTCTCAATATAAGCTTTCAGCTAACAAGGCCTTTGCCCATTCAACAATGCACCCCCCCCTCTCTCAATGCGCCCGCCCCCCCCCCCCCCTCTCTCTCTCTCTCTCTCTCTCTCTCTCTCTCTCTCTCTCTCTCTCTCTCTCTCTCTCTCTCTCAACCGCCAGTCCCTGGTCGTCGGGCCTCGCGGTCGTCGTCTGTCCCTGAGACTGACCCGGTGAAGCCCATGCCGCCTGAACCGCCGAAGGCGCAGCGTGACAAGCAGACAAAGAAGAAAGTCCCCAAGACCAACGGTATTGCGGTGGCACCGATCCCACCGCTTCCTACAAGCTCTGCCTCTGAGGACGAGGTGGAGATTCTGGCGTCCGCTGAGGACCTCGCTCTTGCCGGTCCCTCGGACGCAATGGATGGCATTTGTACAGATGCTCCATCGGAGGCAGCAGGTGACCCAGTGGCGTAATCTGCCTTCCCAGTCTCGTCACGCCTTTCCCAGCCATTGACAACACCATCCTCCAGTGGAACTGCAGCGGTTTCTTCCACCATCTAGCCGAGCTCCGTCAACTTATCAGCCTTCACCCTTTCTTCTGCATTGCTCTCCAGGAAACTTGGTTTCCAGCGATGCGAACCCCCGCCCTCCGTGGCTATCGGGGTTATTACAAGAACCGAGCAGCTTATGAAAGGGTGTCTGGTGGCGTCTGCATATATGTCCTTCACACTCTGCATAGCGAGTCTGTCCCTCTCCAGACGCCTTTAGAGGCTGTTGCTGTACGCGTGTGGACGCCACAGGCTGTTACCGTCTGCAGTCTTTACATTCCACCGGATGGTGATGTCTCGCAGCATGTCCTGGCTGCACTGGTCGCCCAATTGCCGCCACCTTTCTTGCTATTGGGCGACTTCAACGCCCATAACCCTCTGTGGGGTGGGTCAGTGGCAACAGGTCGAGGCACCATCGTTGAGCATTTATTGTCGCAGCTCGATCTCTCGCTGTTAAATGATGGTGCCTTCACACACTTCAGTGTGGCGCATGGCACCTACTCCGCCATTGACCTTTCAATCTGTAGCCATAGCCTCTTACCGTCTGTCCAATGGAGTGTGCATGACGACCTGTGTGGTAGTGACCACTTTCCGATCTTTTTGTCGCTACCACAGCGCCACTCTTCTGGGCGCCCTCGCAGATGGGCTCTGAATAAGGCTGACTGGGACTTGTTCTCCTCCACTGCCGCTTTTGAGCCTCTCTCTACCGATGACATTGATGCGGTGGTTCAATCGGTCACCACCGGCATCGTTACTGCCGCCGAATCTGCCATTCCCCATTCCTGTGGGTCCCCTCGGCGGAAGGCTGTGCCTTGGTGGTCGCCTGAGATCGCTGAAGCGATTAAAGATCGCCGGCGGGCGCTCCAGCGTCACAAGCGACACCCCTCCCTCGACCACCTTATCGCCTTCAAACGGCTGCGTGCGCGGGCCCGCCTCCTTATCCGCCAAGGCAAGAAGGAGTGCTGGGAGCGGTATGTGTCCACCATTGGCCTCCATGTCACTCCATCGCAGGTGTGGGCCAAGATTCGACGCGTCTACGGCTATCGGCCACCTGTCAGCGTCCCTGCGCTCTCACTGAATGGAGCAGTTTGTACTGACTCCGACGTCATTGCAAATCGCTTAGCAGAGCATTTTGCTATGAGTTCCGCTTCTGCGAATTACCCCCAGGCCTTCCGCTCCATTAAAGAGCGGATGGAACGTCGGAGCCTTTCGTTTCGCACCACCCACCCAGAATCTTACAATGCTCCATTTAGTGAGTGGGAATTTCGCAGTGCCCTCGCTGCTTGCCCTGATACCGCTCCTGGGCCAGATGGCATCCACTGTCAGATGCTGAAACACCTTTCAGTGGACTGCCAGCGGCGCCTTCTCGATCTTTACAACCGTCTTTGGGTCGAGGGGGAGTTTCCGTCGCAATGGCGGGAAGGCATTGTCATCCCCGTTTTGAAGCCTGGGAAGAACCCTCTGGAGGTGGACAGCTACCGTCCCATTAGCCTCACCAACGTTCTTTGCAAGTTGCTTGAACGGATGGTGAGCCGGCGCTTGAATTGGGTACTGGAGTCTCGGGGCCTTCTGGCTCCATCTCAGGGTGGGTTCCGTAAAGGCCGCTCCGCCGCCGACAATCTGGTGAGCCTGGAGTCGGCCATCCGTACTGCCTTTTCCCGCCGTCAGCACCTGGTCGCTGTCTTTTTCGACATGCGGAAGGCGTACGATACGACGTGGCGTCATCACATTCTTTCTACGCTTCATGGATGGGGTCTTCGGGGTCCTCTGCCGATTTTTATCCGCAATTTTCTGTCGTGTCGTACCTTCCGCGTGCAAGTCGCGGCCTCGTATAGTTCCTCCCACGTCCAGGAGAACGGTGTGCCACAGGGCTCTGTTTTAAGTGTCTGTCTGTTTTTAATAGCCATTAACGGGCTTGCTGCGGCCGTGGGAAATTCTGTCTCTGCTTCCCTGTATGCTGACGACTTCTGCCTTTATTACAGCTCTACTGGCATTGCAGCTGTTGAACGTCAGCTACAGGGCGCTATCCGTAGGGCGCAGTCTTGGGTTGTAGCGCATGGGTTTCAGTTTTCGGCATCCAAGACCTGCGTTATGCATTTCTGCCGGCGACGTACTGTCCACCCTGAGCCGCAGCTTTCTCTTAACGGCGCACTTCTTTCGGTGGTGGAATCACACAGGTTTTTGGGGGTGGTTTTCGATGCCCAGTTGACTTGGCTGCCTCATATCCGGCAGCTCAAACAGACGTGTTGGCGGCATCTCAATGCACTGCGATGTTTGAGCCACACCCGCTGGGGAGCCGACCGCTCTACACTGTTATGGCTCTACCAGGCGTTAATCCAGTCCCGTCTGGATTATGGGTGCCTGGCATATGGCTCAGCATCCCCGTCTGCGTTGCGGGTGCTGGACCCAATCCTCCACAGCGGGATACGCCTTGCCACTGGTGCTTTCCGCACCAGCCCTGTGGACAGCTTACTCGTGGAGGCAGGTGTCCCTCCACTGCGGTTCCGGCGCCAACGTTTGCTGGCCGCTTATGCTGCCCATGTTCTAAGCTCGCCCGGGCATCCTAACTATCGTCTCCTGTTCCCGCAGTCAGTCGTCCGTCTGCCGGAACGTCGGCCCCGGTCGGGTTGTCCGATCGCCATACGCGTCAAGGAGCTTCTCTCCGGGCTTGGGCTTGTCCCTGTTCCACCTCCTTTCCGGGCACCTCTGCGTACACCCCCGTGGTGCGTTCCTCGCCCTTGCCTTCGGCTAGACTTGGCACAGGGCTCGAAGGACTCAGTCCCTCCAGAGGCCTTCCGCCGCCGCTTTTATTCCATCCTGGCCACGTATCAGGGCTCTGGCATTGTTTACACCGACGGCTCGATGGTTGCTGGTCGAGTCGGGTATGCGCTCACTCTAGGGGACCATTCCGAACAACGTTCCTTGCCGGCTGGCTGCAGCGTTTACACTGCTGAGCTGGTCGCCATCTTTCGAGCCCTAGAGTATATCCGCTCCTGCTCAGGTGAGTCCTTCGTTATCTGTAGCGATTCCCTGAGCAGTTTACGAGCACTCGACCAGTGTTTTCCTCGTTCCCGTCTGGTGATGGCTATCCATGAGTCCCTGCATACTCTTGCTCGTTGCGGCCGCTCTGCGGTCTTCGTGTGGACCCCAGGACATGTTGGGATCCCCGGCAACGAGAATGTTGACCGGCTGGCGAAAGAGGCGACTAGTGCACCATCTCTGGACGTTGGCCTCCCGGAGACAGATTTGCGGGCGTTCCTACGCCGCAAAATTCTGGACCTTTGGGACACTGAATGGCGCGCCCTGCCTTCACGCAACCAACTTCGGGCCATCAAGGGGGCTACCGGTGTGTGGCGCTCCTCCTTGCGGGTTTCTCGCAAGGAGTCTGTTGTCCTCTGCCGGCTGCGCATTGGGCACACTCGGCTTACCCGCGGCCACTTATTGCGCCGTGAGGATGCGCCTCTATGTCGCTGCGGCTCCGTTTTATCCGTGGTTCATGTTTTATTGGAGTGTCCGTTTTTAGCTGCGCTCAGGCAGTCGTTCGCACTGCCTGACTCGCTCCCTGCCCTTTTAACAGATGACCCGGCTATGGCTGACTTAGTTTTACGTTTTATACGGGCAGGGGGTTTTTATTCTTTACTCTGAGTGTTTCTGTTTTTATCTTATTGTTTTGTGTTGATTCTGGCCTTTGGCCTCCGGTTTTAAACTGATCTTTTTTAATGTGTTTCCAGTGGTTGGCTTTTCCTTTTTTATTTCTCTGGTCGGCCAACCACCGTCACACTCTGTGTGCTTTTAGTTCGTTTTGTCTTGTCTTTGTCTCAGTTTCTCTTGTCCTGTATCGTCTGTGATCTCTTTTGTTCCTCGTTTTTATTCTCTGTGGGTGTTCTTTGTCTTTGGAAAAAGGGACCGATGACCATAGCAGTCTGGTCCCTTTAATCCCCCAAACCAACCAATCTCTCTCTCTCTCTTTTTCACTGAGTGTGGCTCCAGCTGTCAAAGGCTGTAGTCGTGTGTGTGTGTGTGTGTGTGTGTGTGTGTGTGTGTGTGTGTGTGTGTGTGTGTGTGTGTCACATTGTCCTGCTGGAATTGCCCAAATCTGTAGGAATGCACAATCGAATGAATGGATGCAGGTGATCAGACAGGATGCTTATGTATGTGTCATCTGTCAGAGCCATATCTAGACGTATCAGGGGTTCCATATCACTCCAGCTGCACACTCCATGCACCATTACAGAGCTTCCACCAGCTTGAACAGTCCCCTGCCGACACGCAGGGTCCAGTGAATTATGAGGTTGTCTCCATAGACATACATGTCCACCCACTCGATACAATTTGAAACGAGACTTGTCCAACCAGGCAATATGTTTC
Organism: Schistocerca piceifrons; assembly: GCF_021461385.2. Classification (NCBI taxonomy): domain Eukaryota; kingdom Metazoa; phylum Arthropoda; class Insecta; order Orthoptera; family Acrididae; genus Schistocerca; species Schistocerca piceifrons. The sequence goes on from NC_060138.1 coordinate 717,785,454, forward strand.
CAGTCATCGACAGTCCAATGTCAGTGTTGATGGGCCGAGGCGAGGCATAAAGTTTTGTGTTGTGCAGTCATTAAGGGTACACAAGTGGGCCTTTGGCTCCAAAAGCCCACATCGATGATGTTTTGTTGAATGGTTCGCATGCTGAAACTTGTTGATGGGCCAGGATTGAACTCTGCAGCAATTTGCAGAAGGGTTGCACTTCCGTCACAGAGAACAATTCTCTTCAGTCGTCTTTGGTCCCATTCTTGCAGGATCTTTTCCCACCTGCAGTGATGTCGGAGATTTGATGTTTTGCCAGATTCCTGATATTCACATTACACTGGTGGAATGGTCGTATAGGAAAATCCTAATTTCATTGCTACCTTGGAGATGCTGTGTCCACCGCTCGTGCGCCGACTATAACACCACGTTTAAACCCACTTAAATCTTGATAACCAGCCATTGCAGCACCAGTAACCAATTTGACAACTCCACCAGAAACTTGTCTTATATAAGCGTTGCCGACCACAGTACCGTATTCTGCCTGTTTACAAATCTCTGTGTTTGAATACGCATGCCTTACCAGTTTCTTTGTTGCTTTAGTGTAGAATATAGTCCAGGCGGAGGATTGAGATTAGTTCACTAATTGAAGAATGCAGTCTGTTAAGTAAAATCGTGGTGAGATTAATCTATAGAAAAAATGTATTCGACAACAAACTAATATGTATACATAACGTCATATAGGAATAAAAGAAAAATACAATCACAGTAAATAGTAAGTCGTCAGCAGCTGCATCAATAATAGCTGACACCTCTGAGGGGTGCTTGAAACCAAGTTTTCCCCGTATTTACATGGAAGAGGCCTTCAAATGCCTCAAATTTACAGTGACAGCAGTTTCATAGCGAATTTTGCTTGTGTTCATTTTTTCCACATTTGGAGTCAATTTACTGATTGAGCCACATTCTTCAAAAAATCATCCACATTTTTAACCAATTTATAGCGTGTTACCAACTTTTATACAAATGACTTTGATTCCCCATATGTTTGTACACGGTGGCATGACTCAATTTTGGATCTTTGCGGTGGTTACAGAGAAACACAATCTCAAAATGCAATGCATAAACTGCGCTCGTATGTTTTCTTGTGTATCTCAGTCAAGGATTCAAAGTAAGCTAATGCTTTATGGACATTGCAAGAACAACAAAGTTTCCCTCTATTGGACTGTGAAAGAACTAAGGCGATATCTTTTACCATCTGTGTGTAATACCAACCACACTCTTACTTGACAGGTTGTAAGAACACATAGCAGAAGCACTTTTCACATAAATAACAGTGGTCTGTAAAAAAGTTAATTGGCTCTATCATTTACAAAAATAGTTTCAACCAAATTGTCTGTTGTTTTAGTGCGTGTTAGATATAGTGTGATTGTGTGTGTGTGTGTGTGTGTGTGTGTGTGTGTGTGTTTGGTCAGTTTGAATGCATGAGATTTTATCCGCATTCATTTGTTTCAGTGCATGTAAGGGCGCTGATAACATCGCTGTTGTGTGCCCGTAAGCTTTACACACACACACACACACACACACACACACACACACACACACACCCACCAAATTGAGGTTGAAAAATGAGAATATGACGCCAGGAATTGTGTGTTAGCTCTTGGTTCAAAATCATTTATATTTACGCATTCATGTTTATAACATCTTGCCTTGGTCTCTTACCTATTTAGTTATTCACTTGAGTGTTTCTGTGTTTTGTTTTTGTTTGTATTCTACTTCTGAGACATCTATTACAACATTCCAACATGTCTGCTAGTGTAGGCGAGTTCCACTTGTCTTGATATCCTCTTCCCAACGGTGAAATGTTGTGACGAAAGTGCTCTTCATGCGCATTTTTCACAGCCTACAATTGCATGGAAAGAAGTCAAGATGAGAGTTCAAGAAGTGGATCTTGAGTGACTTATTACAACCTAGCTCGTGGTACATCCTCAGAAGTTCGTTAATAGCTTAAATGTAATTTTCAGTTCTTCGATTTTCGAAGAAATTGTGAACAACATTTTTGAAGGCTTGCCGAGCTGCTTCATTTTGTCCTTCAGTGACCCTATTAAAAATTCTATCTTTAGATAGTTCTCGGCTCTGTGGTGCAACGAAGATTCCCTCTTCGGTGTTATCATCTCTGAAATTTGGGAATTTTCTGTTTAGTACTTAAGAGCATCTCCTTGATTCATCACTTTAAGTACATTCTTCGAAGTCCTAATTGCATGTGTGAAGGTGGCAAGAAGATTTTGTCATGGGAAAGGGAGTGTAGTGTATATTCTTTTGCCCAGACTCCATCATTTTCCTTTCAGGCAGATTTTTTGTTTGTGGTGTGATTTTCTGTCACTACTGTCCCACTTACAAATTAATTAGGAATATTTGGTATGTCCTAACCACATTTTGAGTATGATATTAATGACCTTTAGATCCGCACATTTCTGCTGTTGATAGATTTTATAATTTAATTTTTAAGAAGCAGTTTTACATTTTCATAGCTCTTCTTCCTATGTACAGTTTGATGTACAGGAACAGGTGTCACTGTTTATCCATTGTGTTACAAAACAGCTTTCAAGCTTCACTTAGAGGAGTCAGTGAAAAGTCTCCAGTCTTTCAGATTATCCTCCAGTCTCAAAGATGCTGTAAGACCATTTTCATCATTTCACGCAAAAAGGTTGTTTTCCACTTCAAAGAAGGGTGTTACATCTCTTGCTCGATGTCTATATACAAGCATTTCACATTTTTTCCTAGGAGTTTCCACTGCTGACACCTGGAGCCAAGAAGTTTGACCTTGCTTTTTGGTAACTCCAGATCATGAATTAAATCATTAAGTTGTTTTTGAGAAATTTTGTTTGGTCTACGGGGCAAGACCGATGCTGATCTATAGTCCGGATTTTGCTGTAGACTCAGACTGTTATTTGCATTTACCCTGCACACCTTAATCATATTCTTGGACATAACATCACAGAGGGATGGAAAAACAGATCTGCTCCATGTGGTACTGATCATGTAGCTTATGTCAAACTTGGATATGCTGTGGTCCACTTCTTATTTCTTGATATCTCATTTTAAATAAGAGGCACCCCCACTCAAAAACAACATTCACTGACACGGTTTGAAGGTTCTCACTATGTCATGAGTACTGTGAGTGGCACTGAGTTTACTGTTTTGTTTAACTAACAACAGAGATTTGAGGCCCATGTATTACAGCAAATATTAGGTGCCCAGGATTTATCCTCATTTATTTTACAGTAAAAATAATAGTAATGTGCTGTTTGTATTGATGGAGTAAATTCACGTAATTGAGAAGCAAGTCACTTCTGTGCATGTATAGCAAAAGTTACTTGCACTGTTAACATATGTATGTGGCATGTTAAAGTTGAATTAACCTGAAATGTTAACAAAGTAAATTTGTTTAAGAAAATTAAGATTATGAATATGCACCCATGAAGGTAAATGAATGTTTGTGTTTTAGTTCTTACTTAGCAGTGGAAATTTAACTGCAGACGCAGAAAATAGCTAGAAAGTTGAGCAGATAGGTTCTTGAAGCACAACAAGAGATATTTTTGTAAACGCTGTGGCTTCTCTAGGGACAAAATATGGCACACTCAGTATTGACAGCCTTTATATGTAACAATAAAGAAATTACCAACATTGCAAAATTTCTGTCTACCATAAAATTAATCCCCCCTCCCCCTCCCCCCCTCTCTCTCTCTCTCTCTCTCTCTCTCTCTCTGTCTCTGTCTCTGTCTCTCTCTCTCTCTCTTTCTCTTTCCCACCCCTATTTTTTTTACGAAATGGGAGCTAAGTAAACATTTCAAAAATTATATTTGTTCATTTCACATCAAAATGAATAATTCTATTTTTAACTTAGATAGATTTTGAATTTAACCAGTGTAATTACTGAAACCAGGATACACATGTTAGAGAGAGCTTGGCTTTACAATTAGTACTTAACTTTGCATAGTAATATTCCGTGAACAATTCACCTTTCAACACTATTTTTATTATAATAATACTGGAGACCTGTTACATTTTTATCTTGCACTACAAAAATCTACCTGCTGCATCAGCTTCAACATTTATGAGTCCAGTATACGTGATTCCACAAAAGTCAATGCTTCCTTTGTATGGTTAACCAGTAACTTTACCAGCACAATCTGTGGCGTCCATATCAGCATTGTGGAAGTTGGGTATTAAGTAATTGTAGGATACTTGGTCACTGTTATATGCAAGGATGACATAATTCTGCATCACTTCTAGTGGTACGAAAGTAGCATTTTACGCAACTGTAGGCAAGATGATTCCTCCAAGAGCCATCTCCATAATTGCATATTACACACACAGTGCCTGCCCTGCCCCTGCCACCCCCCCCCCCCCCCCCTCTCTCTCTCTCTCTTACATTTAGGTGTTTTTACAACACAATATTTGTTTCCACCACAATTTAAGTACTAAATCATTTCTCAGTTAATAAACATACTTTCATGCATAATAGTCTTTATGTAATAATGTTAATTTTAAGATGTGTACCTAGACTCAAAATTGGCAGTTTATCATTTACAGCAGTCGCTCATAGATGTCACCAGCTTTCAAGAGCCTAGAGCTCTCGTTTCAGACATTTGCACATAGTGTCTCTATTGTGGTACAGTAACTCGGTTGTTATGAATTTTATAGCATTGCAAATTTCGTATATTATTAATGGGCTATTAAGTATCTTCTTTTAAGGTGGTATGCCATTGTCCTTTATCTGACTCAACCATCCATTTACAGGGACCTACAGTTCAACATGGACTCTGAACCAAGGTGCAAATACAAACACCCAATAGATTGCCGAAGTGGGGGCTATGGGGCACAATCTTCCTTCGGATTTAGAAAAACATTAACACACAAGGAGAGTGCAAGGGTGTGATGGGGATAGGATAGTGGGCTGCTAAGTGCATTGTTGGCAAGCAGGCTGTACTGGGGGAGGGGGAGGGGAGGGCCCCTATTCTGTATCGCTCATACCGATCGGTGTAGTAGGTTAGTCTCTGTAGTGACGTCATTTTTGGTTCTTTACCAAAATATCCTATTCAGTAAGCTTCTGAGACCCATTACGGAACAGTCCTCCCACCGATTTTACGACAATTGACAATTGTACCGAGAGGTTTTGGAGTCAGAAGGTGTGTGTGTGTGTGTGTGTGTGTGTGTGTGTGTGTGTGTGTGTGTGTGTGTGTGTGTGTGTGTGAGAGAGAGAGAGAGAGAGAGAGAGAGAGAGAGAGAGAGAGAGAGAGTGTGTTAGGAAGAATCTGTACAGCAGGGGCTGTGAAGCAGTCGGTCATTGAAGTGAAGCAGTCGGTCATTGAAGTGAAGCAGTCGGTCATTGAAGTGAAGCACACTATGACACTAACTATTCCCTCTACTGACTCTCCACAGTTCCCATCCCTGTACGTCCCGGTGCTTTGCTTGTCACAGGTGATGCCATGTCTCTTTGTCCTAACGTCTATAATATCCATGGCGCTGCCACCCTAAGCACTGCCTTTCCCATGCTAGTTTAATGTATGTGTAAAATATACAAGTAACTGGTAACCAAACATTGCTCAGTGTTGGCATGTATTTGATTTCAGTGAATTCAGTAGCATCATATAGTCTTGAGGGGTACTTCAGCAATTTCTGTCTCTGCAATATGTGAGGGTTATTTGGATAGTAAGATATGAAACCAACCGAACGTCGCACACACATTGAAATGTGCATGCGCACAGACTCCCGGCATGCCTTGCTCGTCAATGCCATCTGCATTGGTATTGTAGCAGTGTGCTGTTCACAATGTCAGTTCAGTATATTTAAAACTATTGATCAACCCATTGACTGTGAAATTTGCTCAGTAATCTGGGTTTCGGCTGTGGAGAATGTTGCAACAGCAGAAATTGACAGATTAGTTAGGTGTATGGCACCATTGCGATGACAGAGCGAAGTGCTTAAGTGAGTGAGAGTTTCCAAGGGCAGACAGGAAAATGTGCATGATGAACAGCAATCAGTGACCTCAGAATATTTGGTCAAAGATGTGAAAACAGACAATTTGCAATTTCAGCTTCAGCACTGGAATATCTGAATGTGGGTAGAACAACATTACACAAAATTGTCTCAGAAAAGTTGCATTTCCACAATTGTATGCACTTCGTGTTCCCAGGCTACTTATTGAAAAACGCAAAATGGAAAGAACAACTTGTGCTCTTGATTATTTAGACCCAAATCATAAAGAAGGTGATAAATTTTTAGAGAATATAATCATAGGGGACAAGACGTCAGTTTCCCACATGACTGCAGAGTCTTAAATGCCATCAGTGGAATAGTCACACAACGTCGTCAAAGTCAAGGTCAAGCAAACAATCACAACACACAAAGTTATCACAATGAAGTTTTGTGATAGACATGGAGTCTAGTTAGTAGAGTTTATGCTGCAAGGGATAACAATACCATTTTCCCTACTGCACTGCATTGATTAAACTTACTTGTGCAATATGGAATAAGCAACATGGCCTGCTGATGTCTGGAATTTGTTTGCTGTTTGAAAATGCCAGATCCCATTCTAACATTAACACTCAAAATCTTATCAGATGTTTTGGATGGGAACAGATTGTTCACCGATTGTAGAATCCAGACTTGGTGTTGAGTGATTTTCACTTGTTCTCCTGCTTAAAGTAGGTTCTCAGCAGCAAGTGCTTTGCAACAGATGACGAATGAAGGAAGCAGTTACAGACTGGTTATCCTCACAAGAGAGAGACATCTATGACTTACAGATACAAAAGCTTGTAGAATGCTATGACAAATGTTTAAGCAATCATAGAAATTGGAACTACGTAGAAAAATGAAGATGTAAGGCATTAAATAAAAACTTTTTTTGAAAAAATCTGTGGTGGTTTATGTTTTATAAGAAATTGGATCTTACTTTCTGAATAGCCCTTGTAGTTTATTATTATACTCTGCCAGTGGTTTGTTTTTATCCAGCCCCACCCCCACCCCCTCCTGCATAGCATTTTCAGATATTGTGGTCATGGGGCTGAAATGAGAGGTGAGTTGTTGAGATTAAAGTTAATTCTTCACAAGAACATTGGTCTGGCAGGTTCATTAAAAAATTATACATTGGATCTGTATTATAAAATCTGTTTATTTAAAACACTGTTGTGACCCTGTATGTCAACCAAACTTATAAGTACAGAAATTTACTGCATATAGCAATAGTAAATGCTGTATTATGCTCATTTCTGTTTGCAGTAACACGCTAACCAGGTCAGAATTTGTGACAGATTAGTAAGACAACTGTGTCTGGTTAACAAGCTACTAGGAGGAACACAAAGTATGGTAAATAGCTGGCTCTATTTTTATGTAATGCAAATAAGACCTTTGAGTGGATCTTTCCAGTTAAAAGATCTAATAATGTTAGCTCATTTTGTGAATTCAATAAATGTCTGCTGCTCTTGTTTGCCTGTATAAACATACATTACAATTGCCTGTATAAACATGTATTACAATTGCCTGTAACTGTAATAGGTTCCATTCAGCCACTTGTGTATGTGCAGTGTTACAGGTAACACAAGGAAGATAGCAATTAACATTTTTGTTCATACCAAAACAACAAACAAACAAAAAAGTTACCTTGGAGCCAGTAGATAACACTAAATAAGTGTCTAATAAGTGTATAATGAAAACGGCACTTATGTAATGGACCAATAAAAGTATAGGACCCAAAGGTTTTGAGCAAACTGACTCCCAAAACAGTTTAGACTTCCATTGTGAGCTAAAGATAATGGCTGGAAAAGAGTGGTAGTGTACTGCATAATACTAGAGTGAGTGAAAGTAAATTAGAGCTTGGTCTTGACACCAGTACAAGAAACACAATTTTGGAGAGAAGAAAGATTGCTTCTTGTAATAGTATCCATTTGTGTGTGAGAGCTATAGTCAACATCTACCCAGTTAGTGCTCTACACTCTTGTGAGACCAAGTTAGGGAGACATGGCTCTTCCTCTAGAGCTATATTTTGCACTAAAGCCCTCTTACATAATTGCTGTAAAGCAGTCATTGTTGCTACCAGTGCTTCAAAGTTTTTGAAGTCTGTGTCTCACACATTGCCAGTAATGACACACATTTACATGGTTCTCACTTCGTAATTATGTGAAATTTTTTCATACAGCCAGTCATAAAGTGTAATGGATGAACTCCACTAATAGTGGAAACAGTATGCCATTCTGTGGTATTTATGAATTACTTAGTTAGTTTTTTCAAAGATAAACATTTACTTCTCTGAAATAATCACAACCACCACCACCACCACCTTTGTGTTTTTAAACTTTTGTCTGTTTTCACAGATTTTCCATGAACTTCTCTAACCACAGTTTATTATTATAAAATTTTCCTACCAAAATTTTTTCACATCTTATAGTTCAATTTTCTGGTGAGCAATTCTTGCTCACTCATTATATCTTCTCTTCACTTGTCTGTAATCATGATTTTCATTAGAATTTTTCTACTTTTTCCCATTTTTTTGCTTGGGTTCCTTTTTTCACCTTCTGCTTTAGTTTTGCTGCTGCAACCATCTCTAACACTCCAAACCTCCTCTCTTGCCACGATAGTTCTTCCTTCTCATCCCATCTGGTTAGTGTCCTTTTACCTAGAGTTCTGGGTGACTCTTCCAAACTCTCTCCATTTCCGGAACCTTGCCAGTCTTCTTCTTCTCCCTCCTTGCTTCAACCCTCGTGCCAGAAAAAGAAGCCACTGGCTCTGAAAGATTGCAAATTTCCTTAACTTTTATACACTGAAGCGCCAAAGAAAGTGGTACATCTGCCTAATATTGTGTAGGCCCCCTGTGAGCATGCAGAAGTGCCACAACACAACGTGGCATAGACTTGAGTAATGTCTGAAGGGACACCATAGATCCGTAAGAGTATGAAGGGGTGGAGATCTCTTCTGAACAGCACATTGCAAGGCATCCCAGATATGCTCAATAATGTTCATGTCTGGGGAGTCCACTCTGTAGCAATTCTGGACGTGTGGGATGTGATGCAGGTGATCAGACAGGATGCTTATGTATATGTCACTTGTCAGTTGTATCTAGACATCAGGGGTCCCATATAACTCCAACTGTACACGCCCCATATCATTACAGAGCCTCCACCAGCTTGAACAGTCCTCTGCTTACACGCAGGGACCAGGGAATCAAGAGGTTCATACACTCAATACAATTTGAAACGAGACTTGTCCGACCAGGAACCATGTTTCCAGTAATCAACAGTCCAATGTCAGTGTTGATGGGCCAGGCAAGGTATAAAGTTTTGTGTCGTGCAGTCATCAAGGGCACAAGAGTGGGCCTTTGGCTCCAAAAGCCCATATCAATGATGTTTTGTTGAATGGTTCGCACGCTCATACTTGTTAATGGCCCAGCATTGAAAACTGCAGCAATTTGCAGAAGGGTTGCACTTCTGTCACATTGAACGATTCTCTTCAGTTGTTGTTGGTCCCATTCTCGCAGGATCTTTTTCCGGCCGCAGTGATGTCAGAGATTTGATGTTTTACTGGATTCTTGATATTCATGGTACACTCGTCAAATGGTTATGCGGGAAAATCCCCACTTCATCGCTACCTAGGAGATGCTGTGTCTCATTGCTCGTGCGCCGACTATAACACCATGTTCAAACTCGCTTAAATCTTGATAACCAGCCATTGCAGCAGTAGTAACTGTGCCAGACACTTGTTGTCTTTGGCATTACTAACTGCAGTGTCATATTCTGCCTTTTGACATCTCTCTGTATTTGAATATGCATGCATATATCAGTTTCTTTGACACTTCAGTGTATATGTGTGTTTTTTCCTGCTGCGGCTTTGTGATTTTTTATCTATCCAGTTACATTTATTTTCACTGTATCATGAAATATTTGGTATTGCAGCAATGTTTTGTAGCAAGTGTGTAGGATTCACTTCAGAATAATCACTGTAGCAATGCGAAAGATACTAGAGAGTAAGTATTGTACTTAATATCAAAAGAAAAGAATTTCTTGAACAGCTAGTACAGTGCGCGCGCGCGCGCACACACACACACACACACACACACACACACACACACACACATTTTGCAGCATCTTAAATTAACCAGTTGTCATACATTTGATATGAATCTGACAAGTTACATATTGCAGAAACCACACAGAATATTTCTTTATAAGTAAAACTTGTACCAATAAATGTTATTTTGAAATTGCAGTTAACTTGTAACTTCATTCTCTTTTTAAGTACAGTTAAATTTTCCAATGTTATCCGTATGAAGATATACCAAGTATTTTCATGGTGTTGCACTGCAGTGATCAGGAGCTTCAGTGCTATACAGCCTGAACCTGGCTACTGATAACCACTCCAAAATTTATGGTAAGTGTTTTGTTTTCACTATATTTCTTCAGATGTTGATTCTTTCTTCAAAACTTTCTTACATCCCATTACAAATTATGAACCTGAATAAAGTATTAATTGCATTTTTCTATTTTTTAGGAGTTTCGTTGCTGAGATGAGCTTTTACGTGAAGCAGCTTGGCCGAAGTAAGTTCATTAAATTCTATTGGCTTATCTGTGTTTGCACCTGGGAGTGAGGCGCTTTGGTTGGCTTATCATTATTAGTCAATGCGTAATTGGGGTTGGTAGCATATGCACTGCAGGTCTGAAAGCATTGACAATGTGATGTGTTTTCCTTGTTCACCACTGTGCTTGTTTACTGTAACCACAGAATGTTTCCGAAAATGGATGAGGGGGAATAATATCATGGTTGAGTGGTAAATGACACCTATTTTGTTATCAACTTTTGTTGATACTGCTAAGGCAGTTGATATTTCTGTGGTGTTACTAATAGGTATTGAGTCTGAAGCACACTTTCATTTTAAGTGGCTTAGAAAGTTTTATGTTGAATTTTTACATTTCTTAATACAAGTAATGTTTGATGGAAAGTTCAGACACATTGCCACAACACATTTTGAGTTCCAACTTTCCAATATGAAACCTGAAAAACTTGCTATTGAGTAATGTCAGTGATAGTGGTGAACCATATTAAGACTGGACTATAGTGAAAAATCCCCTTTTTACACTTTTCAAGGAACTTTTAAAAATGGTGTAAATATAGGAACATATGATTGGTGGAAATTAATTTTTAAGCATGTCCTTTTTAAATTATATAAATTGGGTTGACATTTAATTTGAAACCCGTGGTCTTATATAAGTGTTACACTTCATGACTACATGGTTGGTTCATACTTTTTTACCAAAAATCCTAGACATGTAGTTTTTCAATTTCCTGTGGTAATTGTATTCCAGTTTCTGTTTGTCGAGATTAGAAGTGTGGCCTTATCTTCAAATACCTGCATGCCTTCACCGAAGGTGCATACAAAAAGTTTTTGGTACTTATGTCTCATGTGTTACCTACAGTTCCTAAACGTATTCTAAAGATGCCTCAATAAGGTGGAAGGTGTCAATAAAGGTTCTGCTGTAATTATTGCAACCTAGACTGTTTTTCCAACTGAAAACTTAATGTTTATCATTGGCAACTTACCACCTGTTCAGGCTAAGCCCTACCCAACACCTTGGTCAGTGATGTAACTACGAACCACACTACACACAACAGTTGTTGCCAATGATGCAACTATGATCCACGCTACACACAACATAGTTATTGTTAGATATACAGTGTAAGAAGACAAAGCACTAATGACATGAATTGTTTTGACGTTTAATGACTTCTTATGGTTCAGAACTAGGGAGCCCAGGGTTCAAGAAAGTTAATTACATGATGTTTGTAAACACTAATTGAAAGCCAATATCTTGCCACTGTCAGTTTAAGTCAATTAGATTGTTCTTGTTTTCCTATCTCTCAATTAGAATTGTTTCATTAAGTGTAAATGGCAGCAAATTTATAATTGTCATAATTCTGAAACATGTATGAATTAACATTATGAATATAGATGATTTGAAGGGACTGCTAGAAGGAAAACATCAATTTCAACATTGTAAAAGCGAGTTCATTCTATCCTTCATCTAAACAGCTGGAAGGCATTGACTATTACCTAGCATCCAATTCATTAATTTGTTAACTTATTTTGTAGCATTACGGATATGAGAGAACTGCATAATTGCAGCAAAAGAATCCATTAGCAGTAACAGTACTTCTGCTTGTTGGTGGGGCTGGGTTTTCTGTGGGGCAGGGGAGAGCGCTAGCAAGTGCAAATCATTTGAACTGGACTGTGTCAGTGGTACAACTGCTAAGGCTGTTTTCCTATGAAAAACTTTTATATGTGTTATATTGTAAAATAAGTATAACTGCTCAACCTGTAGGTATGTTGTTTGTATTTCACGGAGCTGTACTAGGGTGGTTCTATTGGAGGTAGTATGCCATTGTCTGCCTCAGTCATTAGAACTGACTGATGCAACATAAGTAGGGGTGTCTACAGTTTCACATGAACATGGAAAATTAGTGCAACTAGACATTTTTCATGTTAAAAAAAAATTACTGTAGGCATAGTGAATAGAAGAGAAAGTGTGCACACCCCTAGTACACCAGTTCTACTGTAAGATGTCAGTTACTCTGCTTGTGACCTGTGTTACGCAGCACACAGACTGACTCATTCTTGAAATTTATATAATGAAATGAAAAGTATGTGGACTTAATTAGCTTACCACATGGACATCAGTTGTCAGCTAGTTTAGATAATTTCTGCACAGTTTTGGAAGTTTTTGAAGATTTTGGCTCCTTTTGAATTTTTTTAATGCCCGTGAAAAAACAGAATTTCATGTAATGAAGAATCGGTTCGGGAACAGTGTCCGATATACGATCTGTGCAGCATCCAATGTTTGATATTTCCAAACTATTCGAATGTTCATAAAAGATGTTGCCCCATAAACTGCCATCAAGGAGCTTACAGTGCCAATATTTTCCACCTGCCTAAGAACATGGAAGGTGGTTACATGAGCAATTTCTTTCATATAGAATAGCCATAATATCCAACAGATGTAAGCAAAGATGTTGGCACGTCAGATGAATTGCCACTTCAAAGGCACGAACATATCGGGCATTTTGTGACTCATCATACTTTATGTACCACATAACCTGTCAGATATAAAATAAATATTACATTGCTGAGATGCTTCCAAGACTCTGCAGCATCCATTGGGTTGAGCCTGTGTGATGTTATGTTGGCCACAGAATTTTTTCAATTAGGTCTTCCAGTTCCAAAACACTCTTCTTTTGGTACAAATCTCCATCTAACACAGCGTTTGGCTTATGTATGATGTCGAGGAAAATCCATTTATGTTCAGAGTTCCCATAGAAGATAATGAAAGTTTAACAGGAACGTAAAAAGTTTAACAGGAACGTAAACACACTGTAACGTGCAAACTGAGGAAGTCTGTTACTGATGGATGGTCATTGCAACTCAGAGATTTTGTGATGCTGAAGTGACATTCAGGTTTCTCCTGATTAAATTTTTCTGAAACCTCTTTCCCCACTCGTATTCAGATATTACTAATGTACTTTCAATGGTTGGTTTTAGAGACTGGAGAGTTCTTTTGGAAGCAAAGCTGTTAGTTTCCTCGGCATGAATGCATCTCCATTTCAGCAGCTTGTAGTGTGCCTTTGAGTTTTTGTGCAAAATATCCTTCAGAAATGAGGAGTTAAGTCCATCCACTAAATTGTTCATACATCTAGAAATGATTCCATTGATTCATTGCCTTTGCATTCTATCCCTTAAATTTTTCTGAAAAGTTTTATGCCTTTGGGTACTGTGTTACTGAATAACTGCAGAACTAATCTCACATTCATTTGTTAAAATGACATCAGATCCAAGCGGGTGGAAGTTAACATATGGCAAAATTTTAACCTGGTTACTTCTGGGGAATTATCTAGTTGATCGGCTTTTCTGTAAAAATTATAGTTGATCTCATCATTATAAAATACAGCATGAGTTTTATCACAAACATTATTTCTTATTCATTTTATTACATGGATTGCAACTGAAAGTGCCCAAATCCTTGAGGTTCGTCAATTGGATTCGATTTAGAGCAAGTAACATGACTTTTATGCCACTAATTCCTAGACATTGCCAGACCTTTATATTTGGTGGTCTGCCATTAGAAATGAATTGCGATAATTCTTGTTCGGGCTTACCCAAGCTGGATAATTGCTTGAGATATCTGCGAGATGGTGTCACCAGGAGTTGCATTGCAAGTTGCACACACAGCGGCAGGTTGGATCCAGTTACGCAGCAGAGGAACAAACATAAGCACAAGAGCATGGTTTGCAAATTTATTCTTTTTGTCTGGAATATATTTTCCTAAATAGATGAACCCATCAACCTCCAGTGAAGTGTTATTGAAATGCAGTTCTTCTTGGAGCTTAATTATCTACATCAAAAATCAGCACACCTAATTGTTTTTTATTTTGTTCATTCCAAAAATAATTATTAATTGCTTTCACAGTGTGGATATTCATTCCACATGAGCATTTGAGGTTTTTATTAAGTTCGAAAAATTTTCGGAAGGAAATAGCAATAATCCACACTTTATACAACAACAGTATCCTTTGGATGACTTAATTTTTAAGAGCACATTCTCCGTAAGAAGCTTGTTAGTGTACCACATTCCTCTATTATTTTTCAATGGGCATTTCTGTATCATAGTGTCTTCTACTTTTATCTGTTTCTTACTGAGTTGAGTGATGTGGGGGATTTGATCAAACTCGTACAGTTTTTGTCTGAGAGCTGCTTTCACAGCAGATTGATTTCATAATTTTCTGTTCTTCATTTATTATGTAATTACACAATTTCCAGTTTCTTACAACTCAATGCTCTCTTCAATGAAATTACTGCTGCATCCATTATAAATTAATTTCGTACATTTTCCTTGACAGAAGAAACACTGGGAGATGATGTAACTTTTTGTTTGCCATTTTCTTTGTCAGGACTTCAGTGACTGCTTTACTGGTGATTTTCTTTCTTGTAATATTTTTAATCAATATTTTGGTAAATTGGGAAATAATAACAAAACCACTATTGCTTTGAGAGACCACACTTCTCTTGGAATTTTAACTTGTTCATCATTGATGACAAACAGGTCTGCTCACCGAAATGTGAATGGCACAGAAAACAATTGAGTCAGATCTCTGTCTTTCCAAGGAATTGCTGTCACCAATTTTTAAAATTCTACTTTGTTTTTATGGAGTTCTAAAAAATGGTTATTGCATTTATTGTTGTTCTTATTATGCCTTAAATATTAGTCATACTTCTCACTGCAGGCTTCAACTCTTCAAGATTTACCCACATTGTCATAATCAAACTCACAAAATAAGCTATGACAATAGCAACACACACCTTCCGATGCAGCAAAATCATGTCAAATTGAGTCTCAAATGACAGTGCTGTTCATAGTTCGTGGGAACACCACTTGTCCTATGCCGTCTGCATTAATATGTCAGGCTTCAGCACACTTTGTCTCCTGCTTGCTATGCCATAAGTGAAAGAAGTGATAAGTGACAGAAAAAATGTGCACCAACCAGAGATCGGACCACGGATATTTCAGTATGTAGGCAGCCACTTGCACAATGAGCCACCAAGCCACAGTTTCGTGTAAAGCATTATTAAATTATTTATGAAACAGAAACCACATTGAGCGACAGGAACAAACAGTTCTTACACGCAAGAGAATGCCAATCAAGAAGTAAACAAGAATGTGCAGTGGTAGTCTGCATTATTCATTAGTTAAAATTACTAATAAAGAATAATAAATAATTATGTTCATAAAGATGAATAAGACCTTTATTTTTGAATAAAGTTTTTAGGTTTAACTATTTATTCAAATAATCTCCTACATAAAATTTTATTAGGATAATGCCCCTACCGGTTGGTGTGCCGTTGTGTATACAACCTGATCATTTTTGGTTTGCTTAGCTCTTAGTTTAAATAGCAGCCACTTCATTTGATGTTTTGAAGGCCATTGGATGTCCTCTATCTTACAGGCAGGACTCTGGGCCATTACCTTTCAGCAACATAACACAGTGTTGCCTGTAATGTCCTGACCTATCTTAACACAATGTGTGTTTCACTGTTACCCTGGCAAGCAAGTTGTCCAGATCGCTCGCCCATTGAAAACATTTGGTCATGGATTGCTGAGAGACTATCACACCACGCCTACTCACTACTGCATGTGAAAAACTCTGGCACGAAGTGGCATGGATTAATTCAACAATTTGTCATGCAAGCTCAGTTTTACTCAGTGCCAGGTGGGCTAGAGCCATTAGTGGTGCCTTAGGTAACAGCTCTGTGTACTAAATTTCATACCTGGTCTACTTTAAATCACCTACAAATTTAATCATGTATTCTTCCTACTATAGTGTATATGCACAGTAAGTAATATTTTGTTACTTGCTATCCTTCCTGGTGTTGTAATTTTAATATCCAGCAGTGTACTTTCAGTAATTACTCAAAAATATTGCAGTCCATGTCGTAAAAATTAAGAAACACAGCTATCTGGGTTTATGACCCCCACATACGTACTCTTCTCACAGGCTATTTGAAAAGGTTTAAATTTAAATAATTTAGCTGTTTCCAGAATGAGATTTTCACTCTGCAGCGGAGTGTACGCTGATATGAAACTTCCTGGCAGATTAAAACTGTGTGCCCGACCGAGACTCGAACTCGGGACCTTTGCCTTTCACAGGCAAGTGCTCTACCATCTGAGCTACCGAAGCACGACTCACTCTCGGTCCTCACAGCTTTACTTCTGCCAGTATCTTGTCTCCTACCTTCCAAACTTTACAGAAGCTCTCCTGCGAACCTGTAAAGTTTGGAAGGTAGGAGACGAGATACTGACAGAAGTAAAGCTGTGAGTACCGGGCGTGAGTCGTGCTTCGGTAGCTCAGATGGTAGAGCACTTGCCCGCGAAAGGCAAAGGTCCCGAGTTCGAGTCTCGGTCGGGCACACAGTTTTAATCTGCCAGGAAGTTTCATATCAGTGTACACTCCGCTGCAGAGTGAAAATCTCATTCTGGAAACATCCCCCAGGCTGTGGCTAAGCCATGTCTCCGCAGTATCCTTTCTTTCAGGAGTGCTAGTTCTACAAGGTTCGCAGGAGAGCTTCTGTAAAGTTTGGAAGGTAGGAGACGAGATACTGCAGAAGTAAAGCTGTGAGGACCGGGTGTGAGTCGTGCTTCAGTAGCTCATAGAGGAAGATCAGTAGATGAATTCAGTAAGCAGATTCAGAAGATAGTGGGTTGCAGTAGTTTTTTGGAGTTGAACTGCTCCCACAACTATCAGACTCAATGATATTCGTTATCATACTACACTAATTATTTTGATAGATCACCTGTGAACAACAAGGTCTTTTGGGAGTGTAGAAAACATTATCTCATGGCACTTTTTTTTTATTTAGTATATCTATCTTTTGACTGGACACTCCCCACTCTGTGTAGTTTGGTAACTTGGTTCTTTTTTGATGTCATACAGCTTTCAAAATCTTCCTCTTTGTCTTATTTTGACTATTCATTGGAGGTGATTTCTTTGCGGTACTTGCCATAGTTATTTTCCTCATTCTTATCATTTTTTATCTCTCGCATTCTCAGAAATACTCTTCATTCATCACTCTGTCAGTCCATTTCATTTTAAACATTTTCCTCCTCAACCACATTTCAGAATTACCCAAGTATTTCTCCTCTTTCTGTCAGTGTATGGTTCACTGTTGTATAATACTGCACTCTAGACAAAATATTCACAGAATATTTTTCTTATTTCTGTTGGAATTCCTTTTGCTGTAAACAGATCTCTCACCCCCTCAAAAGCTCCTTTATCCATATA
Source organism: Schistocerca piceifrons (assembly GCF_021461385.2). NCBI lineage: Eukaryota > Metazoa > Arthropoda > Insecta > Orthoptera > Acrididae > Schistocerca > Schistocerca piceifrons. The sequence goes on from NC_060138.1 coordinate 717,803,310, forward strand.
CAGAGGGTGTACAAAATACGGAAACACCAAAACCGCAACACAACACATGACCATGCCTGTTACAGTGTAGGAAACCCGCTAGCATTCAAAACAGCTTCCAGTCATCTTGGAATGGATAAATACAGGCACTGTATGGTTCTCAAGAAAATCTTACACCATTCTTCCTGAAAAACAGTGGTAAGTTCAGGTAACAATGATGGAGGTGGATAGTGATCGCACATCTTTTTCTCCAAAGTAAACCACAAAGGCTCAATAACATTGAGATCTGGTGACTGAAGGCTGCGGTAGAAGCAACAATGTACACTCGTGCTCACAAAGTCAGTATGGTACGATGTGAGCTGTATGAACAGAGGCCATATTGCCTTGGAAGACTAGAGTCACAATTAAAGAACAAACATTGTACCATGGTATAGAACTGATCAGCCAGAATGGTCACATAATTGATGGCAGTAATGCAACCTTGCAGTGCAACAATGAGGCCCATAGAATACTGTGATATGGCTACACAAATCATCACCGAACGCCCACAATGCTTCACTCTTGGGACATAAACTCAGCCAGAAGTTGGAAACAGTGTGAAACAAAACTCATCCAACCAAATATGACTTCCTTCCATTGTTCCACAGTCCAGGTTTTATGGCTTAGGTACCACATTTTCCCATTATAGGCATTTTCATCACTGGTGAGTTGTTTTGGGATTACAGCTCGTCCTGCATTTCCCTGCTTATGGAGGTTCCTGCATGTTGTTTTGGTGCTGACAAGGTTCCATAGTGCAGTATTCAATACTGCAGTGACTCTTGCAGCTGCCATCCCCTTATTTTTCATTACAATCCTCTTCAATGTCCAACCCTCATGCTCACTCATAAGAGACTTCCGTCTGTGTTGTGGCTTAGTAGATGTTTCTCTGCTTTCCCTGCATGTAGTTTAATTCTTTGATTTAGTGCCTCTTGAAACACCAAACACTTGGGCTACCTTGGTTACAGAAGCACCCCCAATATTGGCTCTGACAATTAGCCCATATTCAAATTCAATTAGCACTAACATAATGCACTCACAAAGACACAGAACACTATTCCAATAATGAATGACACTTGCAACGTCTTTAGGGCATTGCACAGGTGTCGTTTGTGTTGTGAACAGTGAATCCGGAAGGCTTGGCTTGCATCTGTATATAAAGTTCAGTTACAGGAGTAAAAGGGAACATACTACAGCCTGTTTGAAATCACTGTTTTATTGAGAATTGCAGTTACATGAAGATATGCACGAGTCCACACATGACAACATTCTTGGCTGATCTGGGTTTTTTCTCCAGTTGTCCTGAAAATCCAGTTAGCAGACGAATTAAGCATGGCTGACAGTCAGACATTTGTTGGAAGACTGGAGTGAAAGAGATGTATTCGTGGAACAAATTTCCACTATTCAGTTCTTGAGTGTGCTTAAAGCTATATATTATTCATTAACCCAGACCCAGAGAAACACAGCCAGCCTTCTCAGTCTGAGAAAGGCTAAGGACAGAGTATTGAGATGTGTAGAAATTCAGTGAAAATAATTATGTGACAGCTAATGGATAGTTTGGAATCCATGTTGTGGTTCAATTTACTGTCCCTCTAAATGCAGTGATATTGCTGTTGATGTGTAGGGCCATGTGAGTTGCTGAAAGTATGGGACTGAAGGCTGAAGATGATGTGAAGCTAACAGCCCAGCAATGACAAGCCTTCTTTCAGGCCCCCTCTGGTGAGATTAAATGTCTTCTCTCAATAGGTACTGTACCTTGAAGTCTGTGTCCCAACAAAAGGATCCACCAATGTACGAAGTTTGTATAACACTTTGGTATGCTAAACTTTGGTTGAATACAATTGGGGATCAAAAGTATCTGGGCACGTGGCTGAAAATAACTTAAAAGTTCATGGTGCCCTCCATTGGTAATGCTGGAATTCAATATAGTGTTGGCCCACCCTTATCCTTGATGACAGCTTCCACCCTCGCAGGCATACATTCAATCAGGTGCTGGAAGGTTTCTTGGGGAATGGCAGCCCATTCTTCACAGAATGCTGCACTGAGGAGAGGTTTCGATGTCGGTCGGTGAGGCCTGGCTCGAAGTCGGTGTTCCGAAACATCCCAAAGGTGTTCTATAGGATTCAGGTCAGGGCTCTGTGCAGGCCAGTCCATTACAGGGATGTTATTGTCGTGTAACCCCTCCGCCGTAGGCCGTGCATTATGAACAGGTGCTCGATCATGTTGAAAGATGCAGTCGCCATCCCCGAATTGCTCTTCAACTGTAGGAGGTAAAAAGGTGCTTAAAACATCAATGTAGGCCTGTTCTGTGATAGTGCCATGCAAAACAATAAGGGGTGCAAGCCCCCTCCATGAAAAACATGACCACACCATAACACCACTGCCTACAAATTTTTCTGTTGGTCCTACATACACTGGCAGATGATGTTCACTGAGCATTCATCATACCCACACCCTGCCATCAGATCGCCACCTTGAATACCGTGATTCGTCACTCCACACAATATTTTTCCACAGTTCAATTGTCCAATGTTCACACTCCTTACACAGAGTGAGGTGTCGTTTGGCATTTACTGGCATGACGTGTGGCTTAAGAGCAGCCAGTCGACCATGAAATCCATGTTTTCTCACCTCCTGCCTAAATTGCAGTGGATCCCGATGCAGTTTCGAATTCCTGTGTGATGGTCTGGATAGATGTTAGCCTATTACACATTATAACCGTCTTCAACTGTCGGCGGTCTGTCAGCCAACAGATGAGGTCGTCCTGTAGGCTTTTGTGCTGTACATGTCCATTCACTTTTCCACTTCAGTATCACATCAGAAGCAGTGGACCTGGGGATGTTTAGGGAGTGTGGAAATCTCGTGTACAGACGTATGACACAAGTGACACCCTATCACGTGACCCCGTTCGAAGTTCGTGAGTTCCGTGGAGCGCCTCATTCTCGTCTTTCACGATGTCTAATGACTACTGAGGTCGCTGATGTGGAATACCTGGCATTAGGTGACAGCACAATGCACCTTATATGAAAAACGTATGATTTTGGGGGTGCCCGGATATGGTGTAGAAGAATCCTAGGCTGTCACACTTACATGGTGTATAAGAATCCTAGGCTGTCACACTTACAGGAGCTGCATGAACAGAAATACAATTTTTCTTTATACATCATGATGTGGCCTCACACCAAGAAGGATGTCAGGAAATGCCAATTGGTGGCCAGTCCATAGTTACTTAGGGACTAGTTATTTCAGATGGCAGCACAGTTATGACAAGTATGTTATAAATAGTAAGTAATACAAATATAACGGCATGTAGGGTTTTCTCTCTTAATATCATTTTTAATAAAGGAAGAAGAAATACATTTATAATAACAACGGAGAATTCATGTAGAACATATTACACGTGTGAAGATAGATAGATCCTTCTCACCAAATAGAAAAAGTTCTGTGTGGTGGATGGACAGCAATGTTTGTTTTGTTATTGGGCAAAAAGTTGTCTTGAATCAAATTAATTTATTGTCATTTATACAAACCGGGTGTCTCTGCAGCAGTTCTTCAGTTGCGTGACTGCTGATCTATCCTCACACACATTACAGTCATTAATAATTGTGTATACTCCTTATAATTCTATTAAATGTTTTAGTCAACATCTTTATTATGAATTAAGTCAAAATAACATCAAGTTGTTGTGCAAGAATGTAAAAAGGGTTTTAATAAACTGATGTGTATTTTAGCTGTTACAGGAAGAGAGACAGGATCAAACAAACAGTCGGCTTCCAAAAGCTGTGCCTTGTCTATTGTGCGGCAGCTATTCCATTTGGGTGTGATCGAAGCATTCAGTGGGACACTTAAAAGAAATAAAGAAACAGAACAATTACCACCATATGAAGTTAATATCAGTCCTGAGCTGGAATCTCAGATCTTTGATGTTCTTGATGGATTAAATATAAAACCAGTTAATTTAGTAAGTACACATTATTTATTCGGTGACCAATTAATTACTACACAGAAAACTGTGAACTAGTATGAGCAGCATGTTAAAGCATTATCTTAGTCAAGATAGATACAAGTTGTCAGTAGTAAAAGCTTATACACTTATTAGCTCCACAGATGAAGAAATTGAAAGAAAGTATGACAAGATAGAAATAAAGTAGTCTGCCATGGTGGTGTACAGCATGTACTATGAGCAGGGATAAGTGAAACAGAGGAGAAACTTGTAAAAGAAATTAAAGCTGGGGGAGAAGAAATGAGTCATTATACAGCAAATAACTGCTTTTATATGTATTTTTATTTATGCTGTATGCATTTGGTTGAATTGGTGAAATGCATATTTAAATCTTCAGTTAGAAAATCATTAACAACATCTGACTACAGTTCAATGTTCAGCTGCTTTCATATTCTCCTGCCCCAGTCTTCAGTGTTTATAATCGTGGCACAAACCCTTTTTCTTTGTATGTTGTGCAAAACCAGCACAGTATCTGTTACTAAAAAGGTGTAAGGTTCCAGAATGAAATTTTCACTCTGCAGTGTAATTAAAGCCATGAGGACGGGGCATGAGTCGTGCTTGGGTAGCTCAGTTGGTAGAGCATTTGCCCGTGAAAGGCAAAGGTCTCGAGTTCAAGTCTCGGTCCGACACACAGTTTTAGTCTGCCAGGAAGTTTCAGGTGTAAGGTTTTCCAATTGCATTCCATCCTGTCAGACAGTAAAGGATTTGGAAAATTAGTTGAATAGAATATAATGTGTCTCGAAAAGAGATTATAAAATGAAGATCTTCTTTCTTATTCTTTTACCTGAATTTAAACCCATGTCTTCACATGATTCGCTTGTTATTCTTGGTTTTTCCTTTTTAGTGGCCTGTTGTCCCTTCTATCAGAACAAAGTGAGATAGTGCATGCATTGCTTAAGAACCTGCACTTACATTCAGGAGACTAAGGGTTCAGATCCATTTCTGCACATACAGTTGTAGGTTTTTTGCAGTTTCCATTAATTGTTCTAAGAACATTTTTTTTATTTTACAACTCCAATAGATTCTATTCCTTTCTTGTCTAATAAACGATTAGGATGAATACATAACTTATTGCATAAGCAACTAACCTGTGCTCAGACAACCAAAATTACTATAAATTATCTCAGAAAAAGACATTTGTGTATCCTGCATAGAATGTGGGTGCAACTTTTTTATTTGTGAACCAAATTTAATCAATTTGGTGTCATTGAAAAGATAAAATGGTCAACTATGATATAGTGTGATTAAATTTTTTCCAAGGAATTTTTCACCAAAATCAAGTTTCACCCTCTTAATTTGTGTGTCACTTAATCCATATTATCATATTATTCAACATTAAAAAATGAGACATTTAGTAGAATTTTTGTTAAAGGAAAACGCCACAAATACTTAATGTTAGCACCAACATTAGCATCAACTGCATAGAATATAGAAGAATCCTATATTTTTTTATCCTACTCAATATATGATAAAGAAGTTGCGGGAACTACTAAAAAATAAGATGATGGTATTTTGTCAAAAAGAAACTATAAAATGCGAAGCAGAATAGGTAAGGCTGCAGAAACAAATATCCAGACTGTTCTTAGTGTGATGATAATATAAGTTGAATTTCTGTTAATAAAACAGACATCTATCTGTCCCTTCAGAAAATTGCAAAAGAGTGTATGAGACAAAAAGTTTAAAGTTTCCTTCTGATAAAATTGGTTTATCAAAGTTTTGTGAGCCTCACCCAGAAAAATGTCACAGTAAGCAGTCACAGACTGCATAGCATATGTGTATGCATTTTTTGCTAAAATGTAAAACTGATTATGCACGCTGTATATGGAAAAGGATCATATACTGACTCTTTACAGAAATTTGTTTGCAATCTGGAAAATGAGGATCATATGCTGCACCTCTGTTCTGACAAGGGAACCTCCCCATCGCACACCCCTCAGATTTAGTTATGAGTTGGCACAGTGGATAGGCCTTCAAAAACTGAACACAGATCAATCAAGAAAACGGGAAGAAGTTGTGTGGAACTATGAAAAAAATAAGCAAAATATACAAACTGAGTAGTCCATGTAAAACATAGGCAACATCTAGGAGAGGGTGAGCTCAGGAGCGCCGTGGTCCCGTGGTTAGCGTGAGCAGCTGCGGAACGGGAGGTCGTTGGTTCGAGTCTTCCCTCCAGTGAAAAATTTTATTTTTTATTTTCAGACAATTATCAAAGTTCAGGCACTCACGTAACTTCGCTCTCCAAAATTTCAGGACATGTTCAGATTTGCCTGGACATATGCAGGGTTTGACGGTCTACACACGGAAAAATTTGAAAACGTTAAAAACATATGTTTTGACAGAGCACAGGGAAAACTGTGCGACTGTGAAACTGTTGCATTCATTTGTTGCAGTTTATGTGACAAACTCTTATGTTTTCATCACTTTTTGGGAGTGATTATCATGTCCACAAGAAAACCTAAATCGGGCAAGGTAGAAGAATCTTTTTACCCATTCGCCAAGTGTACAAGTTAGGTGGGTCGACAACATATTCCTGTCATGTGACACACATGCCGTCACCAGTGTCGTTTAGAATATATCAGACGTGTTTTCCTGTGGAGGAATCGGTTGACCTATGACCTTGCGATCAAATGTTTTTGGTTCCCATTGGAGAGGCACGTCCTTTCGTCTACTAACCGCACGGTTTTGCGGTGCGGTCGCAAAAGACACACTAAACTTATTACAGTGAACAGAGACGTCAATGAACGAACGGACAGATCATAACTTTGTGAAAATAAAGTAGGTAAACTTTTCACTCGAGGGAAGACTTGAGCCGAGGACCTCTCGTTCCGCAGCTGCTCACATTAACCACGGGACCACGGCACTCCTGAACTTCCACTCTCCTTGATGTTGGCTATGTTTTGCACGGACTACTCAGTTTGTATATTTTGCTTATTTTTTTCATAGTTCCACACAACTTCTTCCTGTTTTCTCGATTGATATGTGTTCAGTTTTTCAAGGCCTATCCACTGTGCCAACTCATAACTAAATCTGAGGGGGGTGCGATGGTGAGGTTCCCTTGTGAGTGCCGCAAAGAATGTGAAATGCTTCAGTTTTTACTGGAGCTGAAATCCTTCCAAGATTTTGAAAATGTTACTGTCAAGCATTGGACCTTCATTACGCATAAAGAATAAATGTTCATTGCCGCTATCTGCAATAACCAATTCTGCTGTTGGAAATTTCTTGAGATGCAAAGATCAAATCCCTGAGACCAAGTGGACTTTTATTAGTTTGTGGTTATAATGACCTTGCCTGATCGTAGCACAAGCACTAATCATTTATATACTTTCGGATCAGATTCTGTATTCTCCATTGATAACTTCTTTAAAACAATGAACACTTCTTAGGATGTTACGGGTATATTTTATGTGAACTGAAAGTAATTTCTTGTACACTAGCTAAGAGTCACAAAATGAAATGAATATTCTTTTATGTTCTTTGTTTGAAATTACTAAACAGAACAAACCACTTTCTCATATTTCTATGTTGAAAATGGCAGTAGGCATTATGTGAAACAGAAATTAAGATGGTGAAACTCGGCAAAAAAATTCCTGAAATTTGCAAAAAAAAAAAAAAAGGGGGGGGGGGGGAGCGCAGAAAGAAATTTTAGAAACCAACCCACCTTTGCTACCAACGCCAGTTCATGAAGACAAATTCAGGAAAAAATACTTTTAACTTTCATTACTTCTTACACCAATTTTTCAAAAACGTCTGTGGCGTGAGGGCAACAAGATTTCCTTATATGCAATGATTTTATATGAAATGAGCTGGAATGGAGCATGGCTCCCATTGTGGTGCCACATTACAATTCATTCTCCTGTTTCTTAATAAGTCCCCATGTGCACATCTCTGTTCCTCACTGAAGAAACCTCGGTTATTTAATATTTCTTGCATTTCCTCGGTTATTTAATATTTCTTGCATTTAAATGTTTTACAACCACAAATCAAAACTGCTTACACTAATAATGTAAACTTTCTTTTTCAACCACATCATAAACTTAGCTTTGAAAATAGTGTTCAGTTATCCAAAAGTACTGCATGCTATATTTACTCTTCCAGTTAACTCTGTAACTGCCCCTGTAGGGGCTGAGTTGAAATGACATAAAAGTAGATGCTCATCAATTTATCTATGAATACCTTGTTAACTTGTACATATTTTATTTTTGTGTGTTAGCTATAAATTACTTTAATGTTACTGTAATTGATTTTCAGATATGCTTTCAAAACTAATTTATTGAGTTATGGATATATTGTTGAAAGTTTTTCTGCAGTAGATGTAAACAGTAAAATGTTACCAGCAAAACAAAGGTAGTTCAGGCATATTCCATTAAGATGAATTCCTTCTTTTTTTCCAGCTAAAAGGTCTGCAAAATTCATTTACAACTGCTGCAAATAGTTTTCATGGTGGAACCTCTTAGTCTGACTGCTCTTTCAGTTCTAAATTTCTCATAATTTTTTCATTTATCAGTGCAAAACAATACAATATAATCTTAAAACTATGATCTAATATTAATGATTAAGAGAATTCACACTTTGTGAGTCAGATGTTCAGCAGTCAGAATGACATGGTCATTCACTGAAAACGATTCTTCCACATCATAGGCTTCCCTTTGATTACTCCAAACCAACTAGTGTTCACAGCCCTGCCTTGCCCCACATTCACAAAGTTCATTACTGATACCCCATTACTTCAAAGTTAATTTTACACTTTATCACTGCTATTGTCAGTCTGTCGAGGGTCTTTCGAGTCCCTTATTACAGATGACAGCTGGTTGGTTGCTTCCTTTTTGCTGTCTGTAATCCTTCACAAGACATTGTCTCCACATCTCAGTTTGATGGAGTTCTGCTATAGTTGGAATTAGTGCTGTTGTAAGAAGGAAGCTTTTTCTGGGTTTCAGGCATGATAGGAAAGCAAGAGTGCCGCTGTGAATCTGTTTCTTGCTACTTCCTTTTGATCTCTAATGCTATGTGACATCATACGTCTTGAAGTGCTACCACCAATTGAAAGATATTATTTAGGGGACTTTGTCTTAGGCACTCTGCGACTATGTAGCCTTTCTCATAGAGAGCCATAACAACATGACTAGAATGTGCAGAGTTCCTCCAGACAGGAGCGACATACTCATTCTTATTGTTTAATGAAACTCTTGCCATCTGTTTAATAGCTGCCTCGTTCTGTTCAGTATTTTATTTTACTTTGCTCTCTGTATATGTACATCATTTTTGGCTGTTTGCACCAATGCAGGGTATTTATAAATTACTTATACAAAAGTAACCATTAATTGTGGAAAAGGTAAATAACTTGCAGAAATGTTTGGTACAGCACTGAATGTAGCATATCTTCAAGTTTTATTTACAAATATTGTATGTGGCTACCTTTTGTAACACAATAAATATCCAATCTGTGATCAGTTTCCTTCCATATCCCAAGAAGCAAGTCTTGATGTATGATGACAACTGCTTGTGTTACCCATTGTCACAGCCTATCGATATTTTCCGGAAGTTGAGGAACAAACACACTGTCTTTAATGTAACCCCCTACACAGAAGTCCATTGGGTTTAAACCAGGTGATTATGGTTGCCAGGATATTATTCCACCATGTCCAGTCAAAGTTGGCACATCCCTGTGGAGATACATGACAACTTGATGATGACGTCATTAATAACAGTGTCTTTGAGCTGGTGGCTTGTGGTATGTAGTCCTGAATCGTCTATAAACTGTAGTAGTGGATTTGGATTCGTGAAACTATAAACAACACTGAGCACCTCTGCATCATACCTATTTCTCAATTAAAGGCTTCTATTGTGTAACTAATGTAGAAACACACTGTGCTTCTGTTCAGTAGTAAACCTTTTGTTGTGTGTCTCTCTCTAGATATTGAACTTGTTGTTGAATATAATCTAGTACACCTCCCAACATTTAAATTCTTTTCTACACTTCTGATTTCCCAACTGATGAGTTTGATCTTTTGCACTTTAAAAATGATTTGGGATCATCTAATTTTGTACAGTTTCTGTATTATTTGAAAATATATATTAAGTTACATTTGTAGTTCTCTTATATCTTTACGAAGTTCATGTGCGTAACATATGACCTCAGTTATTTCTGGTGTGATATATAAGTTTCCCACTGAAATATCGTTCTCACTTAAGTATGCACAGTAGAAATAAGCACCAAGTGCCAGCTTCAGTTACAACTAGAAATAGAATAATACTATATTTCATAACTTTCTAGGTCTGAATTTAATAAATCTGTAATAACTTACAGCCTGCAAGTTCAGAAAATCCTGTGTCCTTGGTTACTGATCATGTTCTTGAAGAATTCATTACTGCAAAACCTCAGTCCGCTGGTGTAGTGCCTTGGTCTCCACCACAACCAAATTGGAATGCCTGGACCAGCTGTAATATTGATGAAGGACCCTTAGCAACTGTAAGTAGTGTTGTTAAGCTGTTACTTTAAGCAAAATAGAAATAATGAATTCTGTTCTGACTAAAGAACTATTTTGATGTACATTTACAAGCATTTACTCGTGCATACCAAGGTTTTCATTCATCTGCATTATAAATTCCTTATAGTCACGACACGAGATGGTGCACAATCGATCTGCGTGATCACATAGCAGATTGTGTCTCACAAATGAGACTGTTGATCCAGTTTGGCTTGGAAATCAGTATGTGCTATTTATAAGGTGACAGTAAAACACTGGAAAGAAGAGAAAGAAAAGGATGACATTGAGTAAAGTAATGCATTAGAGAATAGAAACAAAGGAAAACTGAGAGTTTATGGAATGGAGGAAAAAGTGTTAGACAAAATCAAACCTCGTACAATAACTAAATTTATCACACCCTCTGAAACTCACTCCCACCAACATCTAAAGAGACCTGAAACCCAGTCATGAACCTGTCCTCCAAATGCCTCAGTCCCACAGAAGGGTCAGCTCTTTTCAAAGGTCATAACTTTTGTCCCACTCCCAAATTCAAATATGCTTAGAGACTCTGTCTCTCCGTCTCCCTGCAGTGGAAACACTTTTTTACCACCAACTGTCAATTGGATTCAACCCAAAGCCAATATTGAACCCTGCCTGACTCGGTTCACTCCTCCATCCAACTGTAATCCACCCTTTGTGTGCGCAAATCACTCCCTGTTAACATTCCAAAATTTCTTAACTTCAAACCTTGCCTCACCCTCATTCACCAAACATCTGAAGAAAGAAGTACACTCCACAACTTACATACTGATCCCAACCGTGTAATCCTACCTGCCAACGAAGGCTCCACCGTTGTGGTTATGAACAACAGGGAGTACATGGCAGTGGGACTCCGCCAGCTGTGAGATATGTCCACCTACAAATCCTGCTACAGTGACCTTAAAGCCCATTAACCCTACCACTCAGAACACCCCATTGTGGCTGGCTACAGTGATCCCACTGAGAGAATCCCTCCTTTCATGGATCAACACCTTCAGCCTATTGCCCATAACTTATCCTCCTGCATAAGAGACTCCAACTATTTCCTCCACAGATTATTCACTGTTCTGTTCCTTTACCACTTGGCACCATGCTGGTCACTATAAAAGCAGTCTCCCTCTACACTATCATCCATAATGCCCATGGCCTTTGTGCTGTTGAACACTAACTTTCACAGTACCAAACTGACTCCAAGCCTACAACCTCCTTCCTGCTCACCATAATGAGCTATATCCTCACCCACTGTTATTTCACCTTTGAAGGCATCACCCACAAACAAATCTATGGTTCCGTAATGGGCACCAGCATGGCACCAACTTATGCCATCCTCTTCATGGCTTATCTACAGGAATCCTTCCTAACTACACCAAATCCCAAACCCCTCGCCTGGTTCACAGTCACTGATGACACCTTTGTGATCTTGACCAAAGGTGAGAACACCCTATACACTTTCCACCAGAACCTCAACACCTACTACTCCAGTCACTTCACCTGGTCCTCAACCCAACATGCCAGCTTCTCATTGTTAACCCCCACCTCAAGGATGACTACATCAATACCTCTAACCACATCAAACCTACTAACCTCCAATACCACCTCCACTTCAACAGCTGCCATCCATTCCAAAGTCCTTACATACATTTTAGCCATCCGAAGTTGTCACATCCGTAAAGATGAGCAGTCCCTGCCCAAATATGTCGGTGGGTCTCACTGAGGCCTTCACAGACTGAAATTACCCTCCCAACCCTGTCCAGAAACAATCTCCCATGCACTGCCACCTACCACCTACCACCTCCCACATTCACACTGTAAGTAACAAAGGGCATTCCCCTCGTGACTCAGTACGACCCAGGACTGGAGCAACTGAAACACTTTGTGCCAGAATTTCGACTACCTCTTGTCGTGCCTTGAAATGAGTAATATCCTGCTCACTATCCTCCCCATCCCACCCTCAGTGGTATTCTGTCGTCCACTGGATGCATGCAGTATGCTTATCCATCTCTATTCCGACCCCGTTCCCAACCCCTTGACTGAGCAAGGTGGCGCAGTGGCTAACGCACTGGACTCGCATTCGGGAGGACGGTGGTTCAATCCCGCATCCGGCCATCCTGATTTAGGTTTTCCGTGATTTCCCTAAATTGCTCTAGGCAAATGCTGGGATGGTTCCTTCGAAAGGGCACGGCCGACTTCGTTCCCCATCCTTCTCTAATCCCATGAGACTGGTGATCTCCCTTATCTTAATAATTCCAAAGTACACGGGTGAGTTTCTTGGATTTTTATATATTATGTAGTGCCAAATATAGACTTTTTACTTATTCTCATGACCATAATGGCTACTGCCAATTTCGCTGTAAAATAATGTGTGTCTACCTTCATTCATTAACAGAGAGCGAGATCTTTCTCTTACCGAAAAACAAGAAAAACATCTAAAGTTTTTTAACATTAGAAAATCAAAACTACATTGCTCTACGCTGGGCTACCGCTTCACCTTTACTCTTTGCTTTTGAAAAAAAATGAAAACAGAAGCAAGGAATGCAAAAGGTACGTCATAGCTTCCTGTGCAGGAAGCACAGTTACCCTGTTATGCCTGCATCTAACAGCTACAAAATATAGAGAGGATCCCATACTTAGGATTCTTTATTAATTCTTAATTACAATTTATGTATTCTTCCATCTGAATTCAAGCTGCACTTCTGTAACCTTTCTTCATGTTTGACAAGAAATCGGAACATTTTTAGTTCAGATGTTCTGTGTCTGTTCTTTCCACAGTTCATATACTTGCAGGCACTCAGCATGATGATCCGATTCACAGGTCCCACTGCCTCAGAAACAGTTGTTCTTCACAGATTCGAGACTGTGGCAAGACACTTTTGGCTGCGTGTAAGAGGAATTGGACAGGCAGTCTGTTTCTGATGTGATGTGATCTAGAGTACTAGTCTTGAATCTATTATTTGTTGCAGTATGTAAAGCATCATGATGCTTGACTACAGAATCAGTAGCTCTGTAACTTAAACTGTCAGATGCTTTCAACATTGCAACATGTCTCTATGTCACTGATTTTTGTCTAATTTGCTGAAAATGTATTTTGAAGCGCACAAAGATAATCTGTCACTAAATTCAGTTACTAATCGCTATCAAAAAATAATCAGTTCTGTGAGTGGTTTTCTTGACTCACCATTGTTCACAAAATGCAAGTAATATCCTTTTACAATGTTTTCATGTTGCTTATACATGCAAAACTACCGACCCAACCCAGCTTCACACAGGTACCACTATCTATCTGTGGCCAGACAACTTATCTGGTGTAGCATATTTTGTTTGCAGGACACTGCTTAGAGTTATGAATGAAATTCAGAGAACAACTTCAATTAAAGGAATATCACCATTTCCTAACAACTTAAGGCGTCTGAACAGGTCACACCAGGAAATTTGTCCAGTGGCATGAATGTTTCGTGTTCTATATTGGTTAAAAATATTTGATTATTTCAAATTATAAGTCTTAAATTACAGTGGAATGATGAGGTGGTTATCTTTTCATTATTGATCATATTTATTACAATACTTCAAAATTCAGTAACTCACTGTCCACTGTTCTACGAATCTGCAGTGAATTGAGAGTGTGAATAGAGATTGTTAATCTTAGGGAAACAGAAATTGGCAGTCGTAAATTGTCGTCATATTTCAAAATGCGTTACTCTACTGTCTGTGGAACCATTTTGAAATCCTGTCTGTTCATCCGTAATAAATATCTGAGTCTCATTCAGGAAGATTGTGCCCATGTGTTTATGATCTTTAAAAGGCCTAAATGCCTTTCTCACCAAGTGGAGATTCATTTACCAATCTACTGTACAATTTGGAAGTGTCTAAACAAATAATCTGTTTCCCCCACCACACAATGAATCACATTCACCCCTATGTTTAAAGGAAAGCAGGAAGTTGAAGTCATCTGTCACACTGCTTTGAAACTTTCTTTATATAAATGAAGCAAACCTGCATCTCACACTGACGTACATTTCCGCAAAATTATTTACTTAATGCATAAAGAATGCCCCCCCCCCCCCCTCCCCCAATGAACCATGGACCTTGCCATTGGTTCCGAAACTTGCGTGCCTCAGCGTTACAGATGGCCGTACCGTAGGTGCAACCACAACGGAGGGGTATCTGTTGAGAGACCAGACAAACATGTGGTTCCTGAAGAGTGGCAGCAACCTTTTCAGTAGTTGCAGGGGCAACAGTCTGGATGATTGACTGATCTGGCCTTGTAACACTAACCAAAATGACCTTGCTGTGCTGGTACTGCGAACGGCTGAAAGCAAGGGGGGAAACTACAGCCGTAATTTTTCCTGAGGGCATGAAGCTTTACTGTATGGTTAAATGATGATGGCGTCCCCTTGGATAAAATATTCTGGAGGTGATATAGTTCCCCATTCGGATCTCCGGGCGTGGACTACTCAAGAGGACGTCGTTATAAGGAGAAAGAAAACTGGTGTTCTGCGGATCGGAGTGTGGAATGTCAGATCCCTTAATCAGGCAGGTAGGTTAGAAAACTTAAAAAGGGAAATGGATAGGTTAAATTTAGATATAGTGGGAATTAGTGAAGTTCGGTGGCAGGAGGAACAAGACTTTTGGTCAGGTGAACACAGGGTTATAAATACAAAATCAAATAGGGGTAATGCAGGAGTAGGTTTAATATTGAATAAAAAAATAGGATGATGGCTGGGTGTTGTGTGCTGTCCTTAGGTTAGTTAGCTTTAAGTAGTTCTAAGTTCTAGGGGACTGATGACCGTAGCAGTTAAGTCCCATAGTGCTCAGAGCCATTTGAACTATTTGAAAAAAATAGGAGTGCGGGTAAGCTACTACAAACAGCATAGTGAACGCATTATTGTGGCCAAGACAGACACGAAGCCCACACCTACTACAGTAGTACAAGTTTATATGCCAACTAGCTCTGCAGATGATGAAGAAATTGATGAAATGTATGAAGCGATAAAAGAAATTATTCAGGTAGTGAAGGAAGACGAAAATTTAATAGTCATGGCTGACTGGAATTCAAGAGTAGGAAAAGGGAGAGAAGGAAGCATAGTAGGTGAATATGGATTGGGGGGGGAGAAATGAAGGAGGAATCCTTCTGGTAGAACTTTGCACAGAGCATAACTTAATCATAGCTAACACTTGGTTCAAGAATCATAAAAGAAGGTTGTACACATTGAAGAATCCTGGAAACACTAGAAGGTATCAGATAGATTATATAATGGTAAGACAGAGATTTAGGAACCAGGTATTAAATTGTAAGACATTTTCAGGAGCAGATGTGGACTCTGACCACAATCTATTGGTTATGAACTGTAGATTAAAAATGAAGAAACTGCAAAAAGGTGGGAATTTAAGGAGATGGGACCTGGACAAACTGATTAAACCAGAGGTCGTACAGAGTTTCAGGGAGAGCATAAGGGAACAATTGTCACAAATGGGGGAAAGAAATACAGTAGAAGAAGAATGGATAGCTTTGAGGGAAGAAGTACTTGAAGGCAGCAGAGGATCAAGTAGGTAAAAAGTACGAGGGCTAGTAGAAATCCTTGGGTAACAGAGGATATATTGAATTTAATTGATGAAAGGAGAAAATATAAAAATGCAGTAAATGAAGCAGGCAAAAAGAAATACAAACGTCTCAAAAATGAGATCAACGGGAAGTGCAGAATGGCTAAACAGGCATGGCTAGAGGACAAATGTAACGATGTAGAGGCATATATCACTAGGGTAAGATAGATACTGCTTACAGAAAATTAAAGAGACCTTTGGAGAAAAGAGAACCTCTTGCATGAATATCAAGAGCTTAGATGGAAACCCAGTTCTAAGCAAAGAAGGGAAAGCAGAAATGTGGAAGGAGTATATAGAGGGTCTATACAAGGGCGACATACTTGTACAATATTCTGGAAATGCAAGAGAATGTAAATGAAGACGAAATGGGAGATACGATACTGCGTGAAGAGTTTGACAGAGCACTGAATGACCTGAGTTGAAACAAGGCTCCTGGAGTAGACAACATTCCATTAGAACTACTGACGTCCTTTGGAGAGCCAGTCCTGACAAAACTCTTCCATCTAGTGAGCAAGATGTATGAGACAGGTGAAATACCCTCAGACTTCAAGAAGAATATAACAATTCCAAGCCCAAAGAAAGTAGGTGTTGACAGATGTGAAAATTACCGAACTATCAGTTTAATAAGCCACAGCTGCAAAATACTAACACGAATTCTTTACAGACGAATAGAAAAACTGGTAGAAGCCGACCTCGGGGGAGATCAGTTTGGATTCCGTAGAAATATTGGAACACAAGAGGCAATACTGATCTTACGACTTATCTTAGAAGAAAGATTAAGGAAAGGCAAACCTATGTTTCTAGCATCTGTAGACTTACAGAAAGCTTTTGACAATATTGACTGGAATACTCTCTTTCAAATTCTGAAGGTGGCAGGAGTAAAATATAGGGAGCGAAAGGCTATTTACAATTTGTATAGAAACCAGATGACAGTTATAAGAGTCAAGAGAGATGAAATGGAAGCAGCAGTTGGGAAGGGAGTGAGACAGGGTTGTAGCCTCTCCCCGATGTTATTCATTCTGTATATTGAGCAAGCAGTAAAGGAAACAAAAGAAAAATTCGGAGTAGGTATTAAAATCCATGGAGAAGAAATAAAAACTTTGAGGTTCGCCGAGGACATTGTAATTCTGTCAGAGACAGCAAAGGACTTGGAAGAGCAGTTGAACGGAATGGACAGTGTCTTGAAAGGAGGATATAAGATGAACATCAACAAAAGCAAAACTAGGATAATGGAATGTAGTCGAATTAAATCGGGTGATGCTGAGGGAATTAGATTAGGAAATGAGACTCTTAAGGTAGTAAAGGAGTTTTGCTATTTTGGGAGCAAAAAACTGGTGATGGTCGAAGTAGAGAAGATATAAAATGTAGACTGGCAATGGCAAGGAAAGATTTTCTGAAGAAGAGAAATTCATTAACATGGAGTATAGATTTAAATGTCAGGAAGTCGTTTCTGAAAGTATTTGTATGGAGTGTAGCCATGTACGGAAGTGAAACGTGGACGATAAATAGTTTGGACAAGAAGAGAATAGAAGCTTTCGAAATGTGGTGCTACAGAAGAATGCTGAAGATTTGATGGGTAGATCACATAACTAATGATGAGGTATTGAATGGAATTGGGGAGAAGAGCAGTTTGTGGCACAACTTGACAAAAAGAAGGGACCGGTTAGTAGGACATGTTCTGAGGCATCAAGGGATCACAAATTTAGCATTGGAGGGCAGTGTGGAGGGTAAAAATCGTAGAGGGAGACCAAGAGATGAATACACTAAGCAGATTCAGAAGGATGTAGGTTGCAGTAAGTACTGGGAAATGAAGAAGCTTGCACAGGATAGAGTATCATCAAACTAGTCTCAGGACTGAAGACAACAACAACAACAACAACAACAACAACATTACGAATTGAAAACCAAAGGTTTTGAATGCACATTTTACGCTATCCATTTGTGTTCTGAAATGATTGCAGTCAACTGGCTGTCACTTGGGTGGCTTGCATATCTCTGATCAGTTATCCAACTGGGAAAGGTGGTGGTATAGTGTAATGTGGAATATGAGTTACATTTAGTTTCTAGCGAGTCTCCACATCCAGCCACATACTGTATCCTTAGAGCACCATACCAGTTGCAAATCCGGTCATACTTGAAGCATCTGAAGTCACTGCGGTTCTCTATAGAGTTAGGACGGCTGTTTGCTAGGTGGCAATGGCATTATTTTCACATTGTAACTTCAGTTCATTATACTTCAGCCAATTTGTGTAAAATAGTTACAGATTATGCACACAAACCTTCCTCGTAAAACAGTGTACCTATTAGTGAAAAGGTGACTTTAATTTATTTATGTAGAAATAACTCAAAGCAGAATATATACAGGACCATACACAATGGAGCAGCTATTGGTACACAAGTGTGATCAAGATGCCGATTGTGAAATCGATACAATAATATAAAGCTGGAGGGGGGGGGGGGGGAATTCCAGAATATTTGTGTAAATTTTATGTGGTAACATATAACTAGTGAATACATTGCATATAAAACTTGTTAAAGATACTGGTGGAGCATCTGCTTTTGATAAACTATGGCAGTCAAGAGTAGTTCATAGACATCACATGTTGTGCTACAGATTGTAAACAGGATATCATAAAAAAATGTTCTGACAGCGTAACTTCACCAGTTAGTCCAACTTTGTTGCAGCATGATTGGAGGAAGAAATGGATCAAATCGGCAACTCTGTGTGCTGTAGGGTTAAGCCCCTGCACTGTGTGTGTGTGTGTGTGTGTGTGTGTGTGTGTGTGTGTGTGTGTGTGTGTGTGTTTGCGCGCGTGTTTGCGCTTGCTGTCCATCAGTCAGCTATATGTGAGTGTCTGTTATTCCGAACTTATCACCATCTTGGAATGACTGTATTTTTTGCAGTATAAAACCACACTCGTGTGTGCCCCAAATCCCTGTTCACAATGGATACTGGTTTTGACCAAGCAGCTGACACAAAATTTGTTGAAGTTTTTATTTTTCTTCTCACTAGGATACCGAGACTCAATCTGAACCCCAAACAAGGAAGCAAATTCTGTGTGAATTTTTTTAGTGATTGTGCAGATTACAATTAAGTCAAGTTAATTTGTGTTATTGGCAAGAAACATGGAGTAAATTTTATGTTCTTGACATTACAGGCTAACATGGATGGAGTGAGTGAAGACCTACAGAAAAGTTTTCGGGAAAGAATGCAAAATGATACTGCTCTACAGAATATGGTAAAAGAACGTAACACATTGCCTGTTGCGTCATGTAAATCTCAGATAATGGAGGCCATTAATGAACATCCTGTGGTCATTATTAGGGGCAACACAGGTTGTGGAAAGACCACACAGGTGAAACGTTTTTTACTTATTGTCGCATTCATAAGTTCTTTCCTTCTAATTGAATATTGTATAACAGGTTTCCCCATTACCATTTTATTTCAGGTTTGTCAGTATATTCTGGATGACTATATTCAGGCAGGTCAGGGAGCATATTGTAATATAGTTATAACCCAGCCTCGCCGAATTTCTGCTGTTTCTGTAGCAGATCGTGTTTCTAATGAACGAGGAGAACCGTTGGGAAATAGTGTTGGCTATAGTGTGAGATTTGAATCCTGTCTGCCTCGTCCATATGGAGCAATTATGTTCTGTACAGTTGGTAAGTTTACTTCACTGAGTTTCATCAATGTTAGTGTTTTCATCTACATAATAGCAGTATTTACCTACAATGTGTAATATAACATTCCATTCTGTGTGTAATATAACATTCCATTCTGGTTTTTCCATTGTTTGATATGCAATATATGTAATATTTAAAGACTCTGTTTCCATCAACAGGAGTTCTGCTAAGGAAGCTGGAAAATGGCCTGCGAGGTGTATCTCATGTAATTGTTGATGAAATTCATGAAAGAGATGTCAACTCAGACTTCATAATGGTTGTGTTAAGGGACATGATCCATACATACCCTGATCTCAGACTTATTCTCATGTCAGCAACGATTGATACAACACTTTTTAGCGAGTATTTCAACAACTGTCCAGTAATTGAAATTCCTGGGCGAGCTTACCCAGTACAAGGTAATGTTAAAATATGATAGGATGGCTGCTAAGACATTTTGAAATAGTTTGAACTCATAGAACCTGTGGGGGAGACAGTTTCTGATAGTTGCATTGCTTTTTTCAGAGTATTTCCTTGAGGATAGCATACAAATGTTAAATTTTGTTCCACCACTGGACAATCGCAAGAAACGTAAAGACAAAGATGATTCTGAATTAACTGGCGAGGATCAGGATGAAAACTTAAATAAAGTGATATCAAATGAATACTCACCACAGACACGGAATGCTATGGCACAGCTTAGTGAGAAGGAAATAAGTTTTGAACTTATAGAGGTATGTTGGTTCTTTCATGATGTAGTTGTAACTGTATTTAATGTTTCTGTGAACTGCTTAGAAAATTTAGTACTGCTTTGAGGATTAAAGGGTAAGTGTAAGATTATTGCTGTGTGAGAACTGCAGAATGATAATTACTGTCTGCCTACTGACTCACTTTTTTTCACTTGTAGGAACAAAATTATACATTATTATACTGTTATATGAGGAGAAGTCAAAAAGTGAAGGGACCTTTGAGAAAATGAATATTTATTCTAATGATAGAAAACTGAAACGTACAGTATTTTTCTAAGTAATCTCTCTGCATTAAACGCTCTCCAGTGTTTCACAAATTTTTGATCTCGTCTGAACAAAAGTTTTTTGGTTTCACCTGTAACCAATTTTACACTGCATCAGTGATTTCTGCATCGGTTGCAAATCTTCTTCCTCCGAGTGCTTCCTTCAGTGGTCCATACATGTGGAAATCGCTTGGAGCCAGTCCTGGACTGTATGGTGGTGTTCCAGCAATTCGAATCCCAACTCCTTGATTGTTTCAGCCATACCTTTGGCAGAATGTGGCTGAACATTATGTTGCTGCAGGATGACACCTTTTCACAGTTTTCCGTGACATTTGGATGTGATTGCAGGTTTCAGATTAGTTTGCAGCACATTACAATAGTTCTCACTGTTCGCAGTGCCTTCTGGAACCAAAAAGTGAATCACTGCCCTCATTTCCTTGTTTTTGGTGCAAATTGACAACGGAGCTGCAGTGTTTTGTGGTCTGCTACAGTAGGGTGACTAACATGGGAATAAGAATGATATGTTACATAGAATTGTTGTAGACAACTGTACTTCAGTCTTGGATACCAGCAGTGTTACCAAGCCCTACAGGGAGAAATTGCCAAAGTCCCTTTACATTTTGCTTTCCCCTCATATATTGGTTGTGTTTTCCATGCTGCATAGATTTTACTTTTAGTTCATTGTTCATCCTTTGGTAGTGACATGTATGACTTGCAAGACCCACTGTTTTGAGGGCTATCTTGTCTTCAGTGTATAATGTTGGATCCACTCTGTAGTCACATGAAGGCACCAGAGATGCTTTGGATTATGCTTTGCCTTTTCCAGGCACTGCAAATTCCTTATGTGGTGCAAGACCTCAGATTCGTTACTTGGCAGGAGGTGGCAGCTAGAATATGTGGCTTGTATGTATTGGGGGGGGGGGGGGGGGATGTTAATCTTTGCAGCGGACCCATGTTGTCATGCATGTGTTTGGTTCTATCTGCATAGAGAGGTGTGGTTTGAAGTTGATAGGAATTATACTTTGAAGATAGCAACTTACAGTCCTGATAGATGAGGAAAACTATGTTCAAGAAGGAATTTTTGGGGAGGTCAAGCAAGGAATGTTTGAAAAAAATTAGTGGGCACTTTCATTCAAGTTTTAGTTGAAAGTTCTTTCAGTGTGCCAGTTCAAAGTAGTTTTGTTTTCAAACAAGCTTTCATTGTTGAGTCACTGTGTTACTTCAAGGACAAGGAATGATATCATTGCCTTGGATATCACATTTCAGTGCAGAAGACTTAGGATGAGGGCAGACTGAAGAAGTCTGAATGACCACAAATCATATTCCAGATACTGATGTACATGAAGAAGAATCCAAACAGAACAACATGTAATTGTAGATGAGAACATTTCACCTCAAGAATATTATTTGTTCTTTCTAACATATTCTGTGATGAAAACATGAAGAAACAAGATAATCTGTATTCCCAGCATTGCATAAGGAAGTTACGAAGCATGGAATCCCCTTTCCTTCATGTACATTGAACGCGCTTTATGCTTCGTGGTGAAACATTTTGTGAAAAAGAATTGTTGCTTTCTCACAAATTTTGTTCCTGTAGACCAATTTTTCTTCTTTTTTTTAAAAAATGAGGTTATATAAACATTGCTTTATCAAAGTAATATATTGAGTTGAGAACAAGATTTTTAACCAGTTCACTTCACCTGCTTCATTGCTTTCAGCAGTTGATGCCTCTTCCTTTGATTGTTGTAACTGGCTGAAAATGAGATGCTGATAGAAGGATAATTCCATTAATGTAGCTCACACAGTATATAGAGTTGAATTTTTCACTTTTGATGTGATTAAAGGTTATTGTTAATGGCTAGTTACAGACACACTAGATTCTTTTAAATGCAAGCCAACGAATAGTTGCATACTGCACTTATTCATAGTTATTGCTGTAAAGTTATAGTGTAGTAAACCTAACCTCAACCACATAACTAGTAATGTTTAGTATGGAATGACGATGACGATGATGATCATCATGATCATGATCTTCATAGATCCAGAGTTAAATGCTATGTAAAGTGGCAGCACTGCCCCACTGGAATAACACAGTGATTTTCAAGTTGAGCAGACACACCAAAATTAAAGAATATTACACTGTAAACATATGTTCTCATTGATTATTGCTGTCCTGGTAGGTCATTGTTGAGATCTAACACAGTCAACCACATAACATGAAGATTCACAATAAGAAGTAACTAGAATGTAGTGTCATTGAGTTACTAAAAAACATATGACTGGACATACCCGACTTCGGCATTGTACATTCTGTTGAACTGTTCCCTCTACTGGATGGGCTGTAGTGAACTTTGCTGTACCAATCAACAGAGTTGTAAGAACAAACTGTTTTATGTAAACTGTGTAATACTCTCAAAATGGGCTTGATTGGTTTTGACTGAACTGCAACCCTTAACTAAAATCTGGCTTATGAAAATGTTACTGGTTAGAAATTTAGAAAAATTTATAGATTCCATTATGCTTGTGGGGTGTGAATCGCCTTGTTTGGATGTATGAGTGCCATATTGAAAATCATAGTAAATTAAATGAAACTATTAATTAGTGAGTTAATTAATTAGTGCCATGCATTATATTGTACAGAAAAATTAAGTTAAAAGTAGGTACTTAAAGAGTAGAATCTAACAGTGGTTAGGGAAAAACTGCAATGAAAATTGGTAATAGCTCAGAACTTAAAAGTTTAATTATTTCAGAAGGTAATCAGTTTCAGGTAATTTAAAATGTTGCTGGAAGATTGAAATTTTGAATGGTGTTGGCCATTGTATTGGATTCTGCTTATTAGGCACTTACTGAGATGTGGTATTAATTTCAGTGATCTGTAACTTTTAATCAACATAATCTATAATCAAACTAAATGATATTAGTGGAATCAGTACAGTGAGAAGAATAAACTGAACAATGAATTTAAATTGAACCTTGCTTGATAACTGATTTGCAGGTTTTCATGTACCTGCAACATCTTACATAACTGTATCAGAGAGATAACGAAGTTCAAAAAAGAAAAAAAATTGATAGTTATTGGAAGCTGATGACATAACATAGGGAGGTACCCACTCATTTCATCTTAACTTTAAAGAAGGAAGTACAAATTGTTCCTTAACGTAAATATTATTAATTACTGTAAACATGCTTAAGATTTTCTGCAGCTGGAAATGTTGTTAAGCAGCTGATTTTCTCTGTAACAGTTTAGAACTATTCAGTATTAACCAGAGCTGCTGCAATTTTTTTCAGTTGGTGGAAATTTTTGCATTTCCTCTTAATTATCTGCCAACAATACTTTCCCGTAGTTCATCAGCGAGGAATATTATGGTGCTACCGACAGCATCTGATAAATAAGTTAACGTATTTCGAGACTAGGGGGATTCTACTATGCTTCCTCTGGGTACACTCAGTAACAGAGCATTGGTCATCCAGTGTAACATACTATTAGCCAAATATTCACTGAGCCAACAGCATAGCTGCAAAGAGACTTTGTGATCATAACTTGGCTGTTAATCAAGAATGTGTTACTGTGGTTGAATGCCTTTCGGAAATCTAGGAAAATGTAATTTAAATTTCACATGCATCTACTGTTTGCAAGATATATAGAAAAAGGCAATCAGTGTTTTGCGTAAGTATTATTATTATTATTATTATTATTATTTTCCCCTCTCAGGCACATCACAATATTTGAACTTAGAATATGCTCAAGGATCCTGCAGTGGGCAGATTTTAGTGATTTTATTCTGCATGTCCGTGACATTTCCCAGATAATTCTTTTCATATTTTGAGAAACAGGAGAAGTGTACTATTTTTTTTTTCAGTGATGTGGGACTGTTTGCTGTTTATGCGAGATACATGCAAACTTGGAAAGTGGCCAACTCCAGAGTGCAACCAGTATAAAATCTAAATGGAATTCTATCAGTGCCTCTTTCACTTGTTCACTTCAAATAGTATAGATCATTTTTCAACATCAGTCATGCTTATTACCAATATGTAATTTTTTGGTCTGTGTAATGTTCACATTGCTTTGGTGGTATTCAAATACAGGTTTTAAAAAGTTTTCGATGGTGTTGAGCCACAGTCATGCAGTACTTCTTAAAAGAGTAAACTGTCGTTTGACTTTGTGTTACTATATTTATCTGCTTTACTATCCAGATTTTTGCTTGTATGCCATTACCAATAACTTGGTAGATCATAATGATGTCATATCTGTTAAGGCAGTCCAAAGCAGGCGAACTAGACTAACACATCTTGATCTTGGACTACCTTAACACATATGACGTAATAGTGGTCTAGTGAATTTAGCATTGTACTTGGTACAATTACATTACATCTTAGATATGTTAGGCTTGATTACCTGCTTTGGACTGCCTTAACAAATATGACATAATAATGGCCCAGTAGCTTTTAGCATTGTTCTTGATAATGGCAGAAAAGCCAAAAATCTAAATAGTACAGAAATGTAATAATACACAGTCAAATGGCTGTTTACTCTTTCAAAGAACATGTTTTAAAGTGAATTTAGTATGTCTGCTTTCTGTCTGCAGTTTTATCACCACACTGTGATTCACACTCCTTACCTGTATAGTGCAACTTTCCAAGTCTCCACTGAATAATATATATTGAGGAGTCTACAGCTGAACTTATTATAGAATCAGTGAAATCTCTGGTTTAGACGCTCCACTCAGCTCCAGGTCAGAGGGTTCTAATCAGTGCTCAGAATGATGTGCTGAGACTGCACAAATGAAGCTAGCTGTCATCACCAATTCTCTGGATAGAACCAAGAATGACATCAGAACGCAAGCAAACGTCACTGGTGATGACATTAGCAACTGATGGCAACCAGTGCTTCCAGTAGATCATGGGATGGTCTCTTCCAATCAGTAGGCACTCCTCCCGAGATACACAATTGGTACACATTTGATTCATCGTCCTCTCATGGCACAATTGCTGTAGGAGGGCCCATAATGGGTCTAACATTGGTACAGTCTACTGCTAAAAGCCCCTTTCTCCCATCTTTTGGTGCCCTGTCTTTGACAGAGGAGAGACTGTTACACTAGCAGGAGATGCAAATCTAAATGACTCTGTCTCATCTTTGGGAGACAATGCCTCAGATCTGTTTGTTAAAAGTGTAAGACTGTCTTGTTGGTCATTGGCCACATCCTTACTTGCAAAATAGCTTCATGTCTTGGAACAGTTCACCACCCACTATTGGTGTGATGACTTGGTGCCAGACCAACGTTCTCTGTGGAACATGACAGCTGGCAAGCTCTCTGGCATATTCGCAACAGGAGTTTGTTCTTTCCATCACCAATACAATTGGTCAATGTAGCTTCCATCTATTTGCGAACAGCAAACGAAGCTTTCATCACAATCCCTCAGTGGCCACAACTGTAGCTATATCTGCTTTTGCACTGAGCTCTTTCAAAGAGAAAAGTAGAGAATTTAAAGCCAAAACCAGATAATGCTTAAAAATTAGCACTACTAATAAATATTTCACCATGTAACGCTAAATTATCCTGTAGGCAATAATTTTTGTTCTTCGTGATACTGCTAAACAATATGTAGCAACAACAGTAATTTAAACCTGTTAAACTTCCACAGAGGCTCTGCCATATGTCATACCCCAATTTGACATATGTTTCAGCATTGATTTGCACCAAGAAATAACCAAAGTTCCAGCAAGTAATGGTGTGGCATGGTTTCTTGGTTCCCATTATGTAATTGTAACTGCAAATCAAAAGGCTTATTATTCATTTTTGACTGGTTACTGAGGGTTTACTGCATACATAGCATGCGTTGGATGTCACCCATGATTCAGCCTGGTACTATGATTACTTCTAGACTGTAAGAAATACACACTACGTACTCAAAAGTGCCCAGACACAGCTATATAATGTGGAATTTAGCATTATGTGTCATGAGAGGTGTAGCCAGCAATATAAATGGAAGTGGAGAGTATTATGTCATTAATAGAGAAGCAGTAACAGCAGAATAAATTGGTCCACAGAGTTCAGTGACTTCGAACATTGACTCGTCTTTGTATACTGCCCGAGTAACATATCCATAACATTTTTGAATCCTTCTAAAACTATCCAAGTTGACTGTTGATAGTATGATTGGGAACTGAAAATTAAGGAAAAACCGCACGTAAACCAATACCAGGCAGACCTTACGTACAGAAGAAAGGGGCATGGAGGTTCTAAAAAATATCACATGAAATCAGGGGGAAGAATCACTCATGAGTGCCAGAGTGCTACCACCAGTCAATCTAGCACAGTAATAGTGTGTATGGTGTGAAAAATACTGGGGTACCAAGGTCAAGCAGCTCCTTAAAAAGCTACAAATTTCCTTATTAGTTGTAAGCAAAGTTTGAGAGGGTTTAAAGGGTGATGCCACTGGACAGTGAAGACTGGAAATGAGTGATTTAGAGTGATACCATGTCACAAACATTAATAATTTAAGGTATATGAAAATTGCAGTTGAAGTTGCTGTTAGGAAATGTTTTAATTTTTACTGCCATGTTTTAATTTTTACTGCCAGTTACATTCTGTGAACACCCGTAAGTGGCGAGTCTTGAGGACCTTGCCGAGACTGTTGATACATGTGAACAGTTTCAGTAGCATGTGGTTTTTGGAAGGGAATAGTAGCACTGTCTTCCCCAATTGTTGATCACAATGCTGTTGAACTGTTGTCTCAAAAACTAACATTCCTTTCCATTTTTATCAGTTAATTCTGGTCACTTCTGGTAACATGGATGGGCATACTCTGTAGGACCTCTGGAAATGTCATGTGTTAAAGACAGTGTGTGAACCAACCATTATACCATGATGTCTGATTTGAAGACTGACGAGATATTTTCATAATTCACTCTTTGTCAGCTGGTGAAATGGTTACATAGTAGAGTCAGTGAAAGATCACCTCCCACAGCTGGCAGCTGTGTTGCCAGCTTTCAGCTGTGAAGCCAGCTTTCAGCTGTGAATTGCAAATGGGGGCAAGCAAGGTGAAAGAATAGTCTTACAGAATTATGAAGATACTGAGGCCGTGCCATAGGGACTTATACAAGTTTGGTTGATGGCTTAAGGTAGACACAGGAAACAGCCACTTCAAGCCCACTGCTAGTGTCATTGATCTTCTTTCACCACCTGTGCTACAGAAAGCTTTAGTAGAGTTGAAGTAGTAGTAGTAGTAAAGATCAGTAAAATAAAAAAAGTTGAGGCATTGGTCTTTGCATTGACAAACTCATGCTTCGAAACAGTTTCTTACCTGCCCTTTTTCATAGATTCACTGCTGTATAACATTAGCAAGATTCTGCCTCCAGTTCTTATAAAATTTTTGGGCAGAAGAAATTTTTGTCATATTAAGATTCTGTTTTATTCATAGTTACAAAAACTGTAAATGCTTTTCTGAAGTAATAAAAAATTTGGATGTTGTAGAACCAAATGCATTGAGCTAAAGGATCTTTGGAGAAATTTTTGTTTTTGTAAAAGATATTTTCCATACTTTACAAAACTTATCAATCCATTTTTGCACCAGCACAGCCATTAAACTACATTTTTATAACGAGTTTTTCTTGTATTACAATAAGAACCCTGATTGGAATATTGGAATTGGTATACAAGGGGTCCTAGGAAGGATAGTCAATATTCAGGGATATGATACAAACAATAATTTGAAACAGAAAACTTCATATGGCATATGCCCTGTTCCTAATGGTTTCAGAGATAGAACACATTAACTGGGATATACGTTTTTGTTTATTTTGTGTATTCCTCAATACATTTTCAGGTGTACACATGTAAATTAGTGAGTAAACATTACAGCGTGTGTTTTGCAAAGTATAAATAGAAAAATACGAATCTTCAACACATTCACCTCAAAGCATTATCATACTCTTCACATTACAGCTGTTGTACAGTTAATGATAAATGTTCAAATATCCCACTGACAACTTCAGTGAATATGTGCACTCTTGTGAGACGATGTTGCATTGCTCGTGTGAGGGCCTCTGGACATTCCCTAATAAGGGCAGCACTTCCATGATGCGACCAAGTGGTTCATCTTGCTTATTCACCTTTCATTTGTATGTCTTGGACTTTATCTGACTCCATAAACAAAAATCAGATGGCATAAAGTCTGGCGATCTTGATGGTTAGTTAATTATACTGCAGTGACCAAGAGGTAGGGTGGGTAACACACGAATGTGTGTGCCAGTAGACAAAAAACAAATGTACATTAAATGTGTTCTATCTCAGAAAGCATTCAGAACAGGGCATATGAACATATGAAGTTCTTTCCTTCAGTTGATCATTCGTGTCAGACCGTCTGCGGTGGCCGAGCGGTTCTAGGCGCTTCAGTCCCGAGCCGCGCAACTGCTACGGTCGCAGGTTCGAATCCTGCCTCGGGCATGGATGTGTGTAATGTCCTTAGGTTAGTTAGGTTTAAGTACTCCTAAGTTCTAGCGGACTGATAACCTCAGATGTTAAGTCCCACAGTGGTCAGAGCCATTTTTAGCATTCGTGTCATATCCTTGAATATTGACCATTCCTCCTGGGATATTGTGTAGAGACAAAACGCAGACAGTATTATTGATCAAACAGTGGGCACATAAATAAGGAGGGTTTGTGTACTCAGTGCTCTCAAGAAGTAATTTAAAACTGAATCTGTGCTTTTTTGTAAGACTGTCATTTGCTTAATATTTCATCAGAAAGAATTTTCTTCTCTTATGACATACAGTTGCTGATTGAGTGTAACTTGGTACCAATGAATCCTCACAAAGAAATTTAAATTAATGCTTTGGATTGTATGATAATGTCATGTTTTGTTAAAAATTGCTGTTTCACTTTTCACGAACAGGGACTGCTGAAATACATTAAAGGACTGGATATTCCTGGAGCTGTATTAATTTTTCTTCCTGGATGGAATTTAATATTTGCTCTGATGCGGCATTTGCAGCAGCATCCTGTGTTTGGTAAGTGTCTTGAAATAAGCATTACATTTTAATGAATTTACAGTAATTAAAATGTTTCACAGTAAACATTTTTACAAGTACAAATAAAAACGTCAGTGGCAGAAGAGTAATGTGATAAAGGTGCAGAAACCTGTGTTAACTTTGACATCTCAGAAATTGATAAATTTTCTTAGAGTTCAGAAGGGAAAGCTAACCTGTGGAGCTGGTCAAGCTAGAACGCACGGATCTGGTGTGGTAAGCGGCTAAGCACAGTAACTGAATATTTATTGGTTTACTTAGTTTACACTGGTGTACAGAAAATTCATATTTTCTTTTTCTTAAAATATTAAAACCAATAATCCTTAAAACATTAATATCATGCAAAAATATTATAACATAACATCTTTTAAAATATTTAAAAGTAATTTCTGAAATTCTAAATTAACCAAAATTTCCCTTCATTTTAACTTTAGAACTAATAACTTTTAAACAAAATATTATAGTGATCCAAGGTATTTAGAATAATCACCAAAATTGTAGATTGCCCAGATTTCCTTTTCGTTTAAACATTAAAGCCAATATCCTCAAAAATTTTAAACCATCCAAGGTTTTCTTTCTAAACCTAATAAGCTTAAGTTCAGAAACTCTTTCACTTAGTGCCCCATAACTGGTCACAGGGATATTCAGTTGTGAATGACTTCATGCCAGTCAAGCAATCTGGTTGTGAGAAAGCAAAGGTTACAGTAGTTACAGAATAACTAATAACAAATTTAATTGTAATTTTCTGAAGCATACACATCTCCTTTCATCAGTACATGGCTCACTTTACTGCAGTCCCAAGCTAAGGACAAACTCATAAACAACAAATTATCACTTTCAGTCTTAACTAACTTTACGTTCACCGTGCCGCTTGAACATGAGGCAATTTGGAGCAAATACAGTTTAACACCTTGATAGGATTGATTGTAATCACAGAAATTAACTAACTCCCTCAATTGCAAATTTCGGCCAGTGGAACCTGCAAACTTGTACCCTCATCACTAAGTGCCCTGAAGCTCACATCACTTCTCAAGAATATCATGCACACAGTTCAGCATGATTTACACACCCGGAAAGTCTAAATCAGAAAGGCATCCAATTAACCACATATACATGGAAATTTGCAGATCAGTGCCACGGTACAATTTTATGACACTACAGTCAATGAGTAGCCCAACTCGCTCTTCAGCACAACATCCCACATGACGTGTCCCATAGGAAATAAGAAAAATGCCCCCGAGACTTGCTAACCGAAAACAGCTCAATTTACAGAATAAACCTGCATACAATTGGAGTCGATCAGACAGATGAATTGCTACATCTAGCCAAGGCGAATGGTCCAGTTTAAATTCAAATTTGAATGCTGACACTGACCAAAATCTGAAAGAGTCCAAAGCACTAATACCAATGTGATGTGCTCCTTGCTATCCACTGAGTAAACAGCAACTGGGCCGCTGACCCATCATTCGGACAATGCTGTAGCATTCCCGCGCTTGCAATCCACAACTAGCATGTGCCCAACTGTTGCTACATGGCTTACTCTGCCCTCTGTCATCCAGTCCAACAGTCACCACAGGATCGCCTGGTGCACACGTAGAACTGCTATCCACGTTTGGCATCTCTGACCACAGAACAATTTTTCTTTGTGTAAAGCTTTGCTGATGCCAGAAATTGACACAGTCACAAGTATACTTCGCAGAAGTACAAACTGAAAATCATATGGCCGTATCAGATAATGTGCATTTGACAGCGTTGTATGCATTATTTATCTGGTGGATTTTAGTACCACCTTTTATGCGTGACGTTCAGTTGTGTCAAAAATCTTAGCAACAAATTAATGTTAATTGTGTTGACTGATCTGTGATCTGTGCAATACTGGTAGTGTCCATGGCAAAGTTTTTGGAATCATCACAAGGTCTTCAACATGTGAGAGAACGAGTGTATAGGCTACAGAATAATAGATATACAGTAACAAAAAGCGGTATGAAAATTTTGAATGTTTGAAGTGGTTAGACATTCTCTAAAGCCCAACAGGTTTAGTGCTGATCACTCTGTAAAAATAAATGGAAGATTATCTTTTTAAACAAATGCTCAAAACATTCTGTACGACAAAATGCTGTGCCAAGTAGAGTGTTCTTTCTGACATTCTTTTCTATGTGCAACTGCCGCTGCAACATTGCTACTTCTCAGATCATCAGTTCACTCCAGCTTTTGGCTAATAGTCAAGTTTCTTTGTATGTCTCAAATATTTCTCACATTAGAAAATAAAATAAAAAACTACCCAGGCGCGAATAGCGCTTGCGCACTGAGGGTTCCGTACAAGCTTGATTGTACACATACACAGTTCATCCATTCTGGGAATGGGAGAATGGAAGAATATCCTTCTGTTTGGCCTATTATTGATATTTATACTGGCAAGATATCGGTCCCAGAGTTTTCAAGACTTCAGAATGTATTAATGTCAATAATACAGATAAAGTCATGTGAAATGCAGGCAACACTTATTATTGTAATCAGTAGTTTTGAATTCAGTTGGGACCCAGTCAGCCTGAATGCAGAACTACCGATTTTTTATTTCAAGTGTGCGTGCGTGCGTGCGCGCGCGCGCGCATGTATGCAATGGATCTCAACAGATGGACAAATTCAGTCAGTTAACAAAGGACCACCCATGTGCGATATAATTACAGATTTACAGTTTTCAGATTCTTTGCCTTTGGTTGTAATGTGAATCCTACTTTTTGCCAAATTTCTTGATTCTAGACCAAAGGGAAGTACTCTACACGTTTCAATGAGTGAGTTTGCGAGTATCAAAATATGTGACATAAATGGCCATATCCTTTGATTGCATTGATTTAGAAGCTTCAGTTTGTTACACCACCAAGGGACTATAGACATCAGAACATGACACAAATGTCAACTTGATATGTCTATCCATTCATGAGAAAAGGATTTTTAAGTTGGACAGAAAGACAGGCAGACAGGCAGATGGACAACAAGGTGATCCTATAATGGTTCCATTTCTTTCCAATTGAGGTTTGCAACACTAATAATTGAAAGTTGAGTGTCTGTCTCTAATTCTCACAGTGTTCAGTAATGAGGCGTGTTACAAATGTTAACACCTGTTACAGCATGCCTCGTAGGCATTGAGCAGGATTGAGAAGGGTAATTGGTCAAGTACACACACACACACACACACACACACACACACACACACGAGCACACATATATGTGCATGTTTCTGTACCCGTATATGGTGCTGGCTGGACTCAAGATTCCAGCATTCAGCAGGTGGTATGGATTGAGATTGGTAGAGGGGAGAGAGGCAAGAGACAGGAAAAAGGATTGCAGATGGGTAGATGGAAGCTCAGAGAGAGGCAGCCAGTTTGCTGGCTAGGAATGTGAGAGGGAGGGGTGGCGGGTGCACAGGCCAGGCATGTGATGCACTGGTGTAAATGCCATTGGGGAGCAGTGCACAATAAAGGTGACACAGAGGCATGAATTGATAGGGATGATGGGACACGGAAATGGGAAACTGTTGGGTGGAGGAACAGAGGGTTAAAGGAGATTGAGACCAGGAGAGTTATGGGAGCAAAGGGCATGTGCAAGGATAACTCCCATCTGCATGGTTCAGAAAAGCTGGAAGTGGAGTGAAAGATCAAGATGGCCCGGGTTGCAAAGCACTCATTGAAACTGAGCATCTTGTGCTCAGCTGCCTGTTGAGAGTCAGGGTGGTCAATTTTATCCTTGACCACAGTTTGGTGGTGGCCATCCACTCTGATGGACAGCTGGTTGGTTGTCATACCGACATATAAAGCTGTCCAGTGACTGCGACAGGGTCAGTGTATGACGACTGCTTTCGCAGATAGCCCTATCACTGATGGGGGGGGATAAGCCTCTGACAAGGCTGGAGTAGGAACTGCTGGGTGGGTGGATTAGGCAGGTCTTGGGCCTTGGTCTTCCACAGGGATATGATCACATTGGCAAGTGGTTGGGAGTGGGAGTGACATGTGGATGGTCTAAGAAGTTGCATGGATTGGGTGGGGAGGATAGTGTTGGATCTCAGTCATTTCGGGGTATGATGATACTAAGCTCTGATTCAGTTGCTCCAGCCCAGAGTGCAATACTGGGTGATGAGAGGGACGCTGCTTTGTGACTGATTCTCGGGAGTGATGGGGTTATTAGGGAGTAGTGCCTGTCTGTGAAGGCCCTCGTGAGACCTTCAGCATACTGGGCATGATAATTCTCATCACATGCTGTTCCCAGGTGGTCAGGCTGTATTTAAGTGATTTCTTGGTGTGAAAGAGATGATAGCTGCCAACATGCAGATAGTGTTGGTGGTTAGTGGCTTTAGTGTAGACAGATCTGTTGATGAAGCCATCTGAAAGATGGAGCACAGTGTCCAGAAACATGGTGTGGAGGGATTGAGGAGGACCGGTTGAAGCAGATATGAGAGAAGGTGTTCAGATTGTGAAGGACTGAGTAGAGGGTATCTTGGCCCTGAGTCCATATTGTGAAGATATCAGTGAACCTGATTCAGACAAGTGGCTTGGGTTTTGGGAAGCTAGAAAGGTTTCCTCTAGAAGGTCCATATAATGGTGCATTGTGGGTGCACATGGTATGGCAGATTGAAAAAGAGAGAGAGAGAGAGAGAGAGAGAAGTGATGATAAACATTTCTCTTTTTCGTACCTTGTTCTCAATGGAGAAACGTCTACAGACGTTAAAGTATCCTCTGGCGTGCCACAAGGGAGTGTTATGGGACCATTGCTTTTCACAATATATATAAATGACCTAGTAGATAGTGTCGGAAGTTCCATGCGGCTTTTCGCGGATGATGCTGTAGTATACAGAGAAGTTGCAGCATTAGAAAATTGCAGCAAAATGCAGGAAGATCTGCAGCGGATAGGCACTTGGTGCAGGGAGTGGCAACTGACCCTTAACATAGACAAATGTAATGTATTGCGAATTCATAGAAAGAAGGATCCTTTATTGTATGATTATACGATAGCGGAACAAACACTGGTAGCAGTTACTTCCGTAAAATATCTGGGAGTATGCGTGCGGAACGATTTGAAGTGAAATGATCATATGAAATTAATTGTTGGTAAGGCGGGTGCCAGGTTGAGATTCATTGGGAGAGTCCTTAGAAAATGTAGTCCATCAACAAAGGAGGTGGGTTACAAAACACTGGTTCAACCTATACTTGAGTATTGCTCATCAGTGTGGGATCCGTACCAGGGCAGGTTGACAGAGGAGATAGAGAAGATCCAAAGAAGAACGATGCCTTTCGTCACAGGGTTACTTGATACGCATGATAGCGTTGCGGAGATGTTTAGCAAACTCAAGTGGCAGACTCTGCAAGAGAGGCACTCTGCATCGCAGTGTAGCTTGCTGTCCAGGTTTCGAGAGGGGGCGTTTCTGGATGAG
This sequence comes from Schistocerca piceifrons, assembly GCF_021461385.2. Taxonomy (NCBI): domain Eukaryota; kingdom Metazoa; phylum Arthropoda; class Insecta; order Orthoptera; family Acrididae; genus Schistocerca; species Schistocerca piceifrons. The sequence goes on from NC_060138.1 coordinate 717,838,557, forward strand.
GTTTCGAATATATTGCTTCCCACTACTTATACCTCCCAAGGAGATCACGAATGTAAAATTAGAGAGATTCTACCGTGCACGGAGGCTTTCCGGCAGTCGTTCTTCCCGCAAACCATACACGACTGGAACAGGAAAGGGAGGTAATGACAGTGTCATGTAAAGTGCCCTCCGCCACACACCTTTGGGTGGCTTGCAGAGTATAAATGTAGGTAGATAGACAGCTCCCCAAACATAAATACCTCCTCTGTGCTATCACAGGTGACGTGTCACTGATCTCATTTGTGCTAAGATTGCAGTACACTTGAGGTGCCTATTCGGTAAGAAACTCTTAGCATAGAACTGTTATTTTAGAAATAATTAAATTTCCAATCAGTTTGTTTATAAGGGATGCCACTCGCTTTTTATTGGCAGAACACGAGAAACTGCAGAATTACGTTCCGCTTTAGAGCCACAGATACTTTCCATTCTTCAACAAAATAATTAACTGTGTATTTCTGTAATTACAGTCACACTGTTCTCAACCAGACATTGTAAGTTAAGTCTTAACGGATACAGCGGCAGACAACATGTTCATTCTCAGAGACTGCCGAATGAGCTCTAATCAAGGAGCCGAACCATTTCACCCGCCATCCAAGTTGGACACCATCCGAAGATCACCAATGTGCTTAGTCTGCATTTTTGTTTTGCAGTTTATTATTTTGCTGGTTATTAGTACTTATGAAATAATGGAATGGTAACACACTATTGAAAGATGCTTTAATTTGAAATTCAAGTAAATATGCTGTTTAATTTTTCAGATATTAATAATAGAAGGTTGCCAATTTGGTGCCCAACTTCCGAACACAGCAACCAATTGTGGAGCAGGGCGACAGTTTAGGCAGTCTTTTCTCACTATACCTGTACCGAACAAACCATATGTCATTAGTACCTCACACCAACTGCTGCCTTCTCAGCTGCTCTAAAAAGAGCTGCTTGTGGCCGAATATGATGGCTGCAAAGCCAGAAATATTACAATGCTCGAAGGAGAATTTTTCAAGATAGAGTCGGTAAAATGTATGAAGAAAGGGTGATGTGGTTTGGTGTCTGAAGTGCATTGGGGAGGTAGTGTTCGATTGTTGCAAGTCCATGGCCACGAGGGATTTCCTAGTATAGGGAGAGGCAGGGTGTATACATGGAGAAGGAAAAAAAATTCCCGGATTTTCCGGTTGAAAATACACTTTCTCCCAGGTGAAAATACACTTTTTTTCCGTTTTAAGTGACAGTATATTTTTCCTCGGCACTGTAAAACTTATCAATCCTTAGAATGTTTATGGTTTTCTACACAGAGGTAGAAATTGCTGGCATTTTAGAAAACAAAACCCAGGTGAGAAAAAACACGTTTTGGAAAGATCTTTGATGTGCAGCAACATCTACGATGCATTTTTTTCGTGTTACGGAGGTATAAATTTGAATTCCACCAAACAGTGCATGTTACTTTCCCAAGCAATGAAATAGAGATTGCGATGCGCTTTTGTAAGCCAGTCATGGCTCATGTCACGTGATCTCACCAGCTGATGACAGCATAGGACACGTGATGTAGTCAACCAATAGCAAGATCACTCTTACAGGGTGTTTCAAAAATGACCGGTATATTTGAAACGGCAATAAAAACTAAACGAGCAGCGATAGAAATACACCGTTTGTAGCAATATCCTTGGGACAACAGTACATTTTCAGGCGGGCAAACTTTCGAAATTACAGTAGTTACAATTTTCAACAACAGATGGCGCTGCAAGTGATGTGAAAGATATAGAAGACAACGCAGTCTGTGGGAGCGCCATTCCGTACGTCGTCTTTCTGCTGTAAGCGTGTGCCATTCACAACGTGCAAGTATGCTGTAGACAACATGGTTTATTCCTTAGAACAGAGGATTTTTCTGGCGTTGGAATTCCACCGCCTAGAACACCAGTGTTGTTGCAACAAGCCGAAGTTTTCAACGGAGGTTTAATGTAACCAAAGGACCGAAAAGCGATACAATAAAGGATCTGTTTGAAAAATTTCAACGGACTGGGAACGTGACGGATGAACGTGCTGGAAAGGTAGGGCGACCGCGTACGGCAACCACAGAAGGCAACGCGCAGCTAGTGCAGCAGGTGATCCAATAGCGGCCTCGGGTTTCCGTTTGCCGTGTTGCAGCTGCGGTCCAAATGACGCCAACGTCCACGTATCGTCTCATGCGCCAGAGTTTACACCTCTATCCATACAAAATTCAAACGCGGCAACCCCTCAGCGCCGCTACCATTGCTGCACGAGACACATTCGCTAACGATATAGTGCACAGGATTGATAACGGCGATATGCATGTGGGCAGCATTTGGTTTACTGACGAAGCTTATTTGTACCTGGACGGCTTCGTCAATAAACAGAACTGGCGCATATGGGGAACCGAAAAGCCCCATGTTGCAGTCCCATCGTCCCTGCATCCTCAAAAAGTACTGGTCTGGGCCGCCATTTCCTCCAAAGGAATCATTGGCCCATTTTTCAGATCCGAAACGATTACTGCATCACGCTATCTGGACATTCTTCGTGAATTTGTGGCGGTACAAACTGCCTTAGACGACACTGCGAACACCTCGTGGTTTATGCAAGATGGTGCCCAGCCACATCGCACGGCCGACGTCTTTAATTTCCTGAATGAATATTTCGATGATCGTGTGATTGCTTTGGGCTATCCGAAACATACAGGAGGCGGCGTGGATTGGTCTCCCTATTCGCCAGACATGAACCCCTGTGACTTCTTTCTGTGGGGACACTTGAAAGACCAGGTGTACCGCCAGAATCCAGAAACAATTGAACAGCTGAAGCAGTACATCTCATCTGCATGTGAAGCCATTCCGCCAGACATGTTGTCAAAGGTTTCGGGCCCCCCTGCGGGTTCGGGGGTTAGAATAGGCCCGTGGTATTCCTGCCTGTCGTAAGAGGCGACTAAAAGGAGTCTCACATGTTTCGGCCTTATGTGATGGTCCCCTCTCGGGTTTGACCTCCATCTTTCTAAATTATTCCGAAGAGCGAGCCAATTGGGGAAGGGCGCCTTACATGGTGCACTGTATCCGTCGTGCAATTAGACCTTTAGCCGTCTTTCTCGTCGTTGCAATGGTGTCCTGCTCGTTTTCGATCTCTTGGGCGATTACCACGCTGCACTCTGCAGTGTTTCTTTTAACTGCGACGACGACCTTGGCCATTTTTGCACCTAAGATCCAGCACAGTAGCCAGCCCGTTGTGGTGGGGCCGCCATGTACCCTCTTGGTTGTAGCCCCCTGACAACACAGGGATCGCTCTACTGATGCCTGCGCCGTTAACTCCCCACGTATGCCAAGGGGTAGGTGCCCATCTCCTTGGGGCATCAGGACTCCCGGCAATGGCCGTCCTGCCAGGTGGCTCTTGCTGCGGTTGGGTGGCGCCCGTGGGGAGGGCCCTTGGTCGGAGTAGGTGGCATCAGGGCGGATGACCCGCAATGAAGCGTGGTACATCATCTCTCGCTGGCGGCCAGCCGCCAGCAGTCTCTAAGCGTTCTCGGGCTCAATTTAATGCTGAAAAGTACAATCCGAAAACGTTCCCCTCTCTGGCCACGCCGTGGGAGGAACGTAAATCTCAGGATGGCAGTAGCAATTATTCGCCCCGATTCTTAGTTTGTACGAGAGCTGATGGGGAGTCTTTTCTCTCCACAAAGCCTCAGTTCTTCGTCGAGCATTTAGAGGACAAGTTTGGGGAGGTGGAGGGCTTGTCAAAAATGCGCTCTGGATCGGTCCTGATCCAAACGGCATCCTCTGCCCAGTCACGACGGTTACTTGCTTGTGACAAGTTGGGGGATGTTGCTTTTACGATCACACCGCATAAGAGTTTAAATATGGTCCAGGGAGTTATTTACCATAAGGGCCTTCTTTTGCAGTCTGATGACGAGCTGCGCGCCAACTTAGAGCGCAGAGGTGTACATTTCGTCCGGCGCGTTCATCGGGGTCCGAAGGAAAACCAGATAGCTACCGGTGCCTTCATCTTGGCCTTCGAGGTGATACGTTACCGGAAAAGGTCAAGGTGATGGTCTACCGATGTGACGTCAGGCCCTATATTCCTCCCCCGATGCGGTGCTTCAAGTGCTGGAAGTTCGGCCATATGTCTTCCCGCTGCACTTCCAACCTCACATGTCGAGATTGCGGACGCCCGTCCCATCCCGATACTCCATCTGCCCCGCTTCCCATCTGTGTCAACTGCGGGGAGCACCATTCACCTTGCTCGCCAGACTGCAGAATCTTCCAGAAAGAACGCAAAATCATGGAATATAAGACTCTGGACCGACTGACTTATACTGAGGCCAAACGGAAATATGACCGATTACATCCCGTGCGAATGACGTCATCCTACGCCGCCGATACAACACCTGTGCTCGCCCCATCAGTTTCACGACTTCCGGCCGGATCGCTGAGTGGTACAACTCCTCCTGCCCCCTTGCCAGTGGGGGGCTCTACCCACCGGGTTGCTCCTGCGCCACCATCCCCCCCATCAGGGACGTCTGTCCCTGCTTCGGCTTCTCACGCTCGCAAGGGGTCCCTCGGGTCCCTCCCTTCCCAGGTTTCCACCAGTGGGAAGGCTGACGACCGACAGTGGCGTAAGTGCCCGCAATCAGCTGGTCGACGGGCTTCACGATCCTCCTCAGTCCCGGAGACTGAATCGGTGAAGCCCTCCCAGCCAGTTAAACCCAAGGAGCAGCGTGAGAAATCAAAGAAGAAGAGCTCTAAGCCCAAGGAACTCGCGGTGGCAGCCACCCCACCGCCACCTTCCAGCTCTGCGTCTGAGGACGAGGTGGAGATCCTGGCGTCCGCTGAGGACCTAGATCTCGCCGGTCCCTCAGACGCCATGGATAGCACTAGCACGGGTGCTCAATCGGAGGCAGCAGGTGACCCAGCGGCGTAATCTGCCTTCCCCGTCCTGTCACGCCTTTCTCCGCCATGGACAATACCATCCTCTAGTGGAACTGCGGCGGTTTCTTCCACTATCTAGCTGAGCTCCGCCAGCTTATCAGCCTTCATCCTTTCCTTTGCATTGCTCTGCAGGAAACTTGGTTTCCGGCAATGCGAACCCCCGCCCTCCGTGGCTATCGGGGTTATTATAAGAACCGAGCAGCTTATGAAAGGGTGTCTGGTGGCGTCTGCATATATGTCCTTCACACTCTGCACAGCGAGTCTATCCCTCTCCAGACGCCTTTAGAGGCTGTCGCTGTATGCGTGTGGACGCCACAGGCTATTACCGTCTGCAGTCTTTACCTTCCACCGGATGGTGATGTGTCGCAGCATGTCCTGGCTGCACTGGTCGCCCAATTGCCGCCACCTTTCTTGCTATTGGGCGACTTCAACGCCCATAACCCTCTGTGGGGTGGGTCAGTGGCCACAGGTCGAGGCGCCATCGTTGAGCATTTCTTGTCGCAGCTCGATCTCTCGCTGTTAAATGATGGTGCCTTCACACACTTCAGTGTGGCGCATGGCACCTACTCCGCCATTGACCTTTCCATCTGTAGCCATAGCCTCTTACGGTCTGTCCAATGGAGTGTGCATGATGACCCGTGTGGTAGTGACCACTTTCCGCTCTTTTTGTCACTACCACAGCGTCACTCTTCTGGGCGCCCTAGCAGATGGGCTATGAATAAGGCTGACTGGGATTTGTTCTCCTCCACTGCTGCTTTTGAGCCTCTCTCTACTGATGACATTGATGCGGTGGTTCAATCGGTCACCACCGGCATCGTTACTGTCGCCGCGTCTGCCATTCCCCGTTCTTCTGGGTCCCCTCGGCGGAAGGCTGTGCCTTGGTGGTCCCCTGAGATCGCTGAAGCGATTAAAGATCGCCGGCGGGCGCTCCAGCGTCACAAGCGACATCCCTCCTTAGCCCACCTTATCGCCTTCAAACGGCTGCGTGCGCGGGCCCGCCTCCTCATCCGCCAAGGCAAGAAGGAGTGCTGGGAGCGGTATGTGTCCACCATTGGCCTCCATGTCACTCCCTCGCAGGTCTGGGCCAAGATTCGACGCGTCTACGGCTATCGGACCCCTACCAGCGTCCCTGCGCTCTCACTGAATGGAGCCGTTTGTACTGACTCCGACGTCATTGCAAATCGCTTAGCAGAGCATTTTGCTATGAGTTCCACTTCTGCGAATTACCCCCAGGCTTTCCGCTCCATTAAAGAGCGGATGGAACGTCGGAGCCTTTCGTTTCGCACCAACCACCCGGAATCTTACAATGCTCCATTCAGTGAGTGGGAATTTCGCAGTGCCCTAGCTGCTTGCCCTGATACCGCTCCTGGGCCAGATGGCATCCACTGTCAGATGCTGAAACACCTTTCAGTGGCCTGCCAGCGGCGCCTTCTCGATCTTTACAACCGTCTTTGGGTCGAGGGGGAGTTTCCGTCGCAAAGGTGGGAAGGCATTGTCATCCCCGTTTTGAAACCTGGAAAGACCCCTCTGGAGGTGGACAGCTACCGTCCCATTAGCCTCACCAACGTTCTTTGCAAGTTGCTTGAACGGATGGTGAGCCGGCGCTTGCATTGGGTACTGGAGTCTAGGGGCCTTCTGGTTCCGTCTCAGGGTGGGTTCCGTAGAGGCCGCTCCGCCACCGACAATCTGGTGAGCCTGGAGTCGACCATCCATACTGCTTTTGCCCGCCGTCAGCACCTGGTCGCTGTCTTTTTCGACATGCGGAAGGCGTACGGTACGACATGGCGTCATCACATTCTTTCTACGCTTCATGGATGGGGCCTTCGGGGTCCTCTGCCGATTTTTATCCGCAATTTTCTGTCGTGTTGTACCTTCCGCGTGCAAGTCGCAGCCTCGTATAGTTCCTCCCACGTCCAGGAGAACGGTGTGCCACAGGGCTCTGTTTTAAGTGTCTGTCTGTTTTTAATAGCCATTAACGGGCTTGCTGCGGCCGTGGGAAATTCTGTCTCCGCTTCCCTGTATGCTGACGACTTCTGCCTTTATTACAGCTCTACTGGCATTGGAGCTGTTGAACGTCAGCTACAGGGCACTATCTGTAAGGTGCAGTCTTGGGCTGTAGCGCATGGGTTTCAGTTTTCGGCAGCCAAGACCCGCGTTATGCATTTCTGCCGGCGCCGAACAGTCCATCCTGAGCCGCGGCTTTCTCTTGCCGATGAACTCCTTGCTGTGGTGGAGACCCACAGGTTTTTGGGGGTGGTTTTCGATGCCCGGTTGACTTGGCTGCCTCATATCCGGCAGCTTAAACAGACGTGTTGGCGGCATCTAAACGCTCTGAGATACTTGAGCCACACCCGCTGGGGCGCCGACCGCTCTACCCTGTTGCGGCTCTACCAGGCGTTAATCCAGTCCCGTCTGGATTATGGGAGCCTGGCTTATGGCTCAGCATCCCCATCTGCACTACGGGTGCTGGACCCAATTCTCCACAGCGGGATACGCCTTGCCACTGGTGCTTTCCGCACCAGCCCTGTGGACAGCGTACTAGTGGAGGCAGGTGTACCTCCACTGCGGTTCCGACGCCAACGTTTGCTGGCCGCTTATGCTGCCCATGTTCTAAGCTCGCCCGGGCATCCAAACTATCGTCTCCTGTTCCCGCGGTCGGTCGTCCGTATGCCAGAACGTCGGCCCCGGTCTGGTTGTACAATAGCGGTCCGCGTCAAAGAGCTTCTCTCTGGGCTTCAGGGTTTCACTGTTCCACCTCCTTTCCGGGCTACTTTGCATACACCTCCATGGTGTGTTCGTCGCCCTTGCCTTCGGCTCGACTTGGCACATGGCCCTAAGGACTCAGTCCCTCCAGAGGCCTTCCGCTGCCGCTTTTATTCCATCCTGGCCACGTATCGGGGCTCTGGTGTTGTTTACACTGACGGTTCGATGGTTGCTGGTCGTGTCGGATATGCGCTCACTCTAGGGGACCATTCCGAACAACGTTCCTTGCCGGATGGCTGCAGCGTTTACACTGCTGAACTGGTCGCCATCTTTCATGCCCTAGAGTATATCCGCTCCTGCTCAGGTGAGTCCTTCGTTATCTGTAGCGATTCCCTGAGCGGTTTACGAGCTCTCGACCAGTGTTTCCCTCGTTCTCGTCTGGTGATGGCTATCCAAGAGTCTCTACATACTCTTGCCCGTTGCGGCCGCTCTGTGGTCTTTGTGTGGACCCCCGGTCATGTCTGTATCCCGGGTAACGAACATGTTGACCGCCTGGCGAAAGAGGCCACCAGTAAGCCATCTCTGGACGTTGGCCTCCCAGAGACTGATTTGCGGGCAGTCTTCCGCCGCAAAATCTTGGCGCTATGGGACGATGAATGGCGCGAACTGACAATGCGCAATAAACTCCGTGCTGTCAAGGAGACGACGGCTGTGTGGCAGTCATCCCTGCGAGCCACTCGCAGGGACTCAGTAGTTCTTTGCCGGCTCCGCATTGGCCACTCCCGGCTGACACACAGTTATTTACTGCGCCGGGAGGACCCTCCTCTATGTCGCTGTGGGGTGGCTTTGACAGTGGCCCACATTTTGATGGCCTGCCCCCTTTTAGCTGTGGTCAGGCAGACATTTGCGCTGCCTGCTACGCTCCCTGCCCTTTTAGCAGACGACTCCACTATGGCTGACTTAGTTTTACGTTTTATTCGGGCAGCGGGATTTTATCATTTAATCTGAGTGTTTCTGTTTTCTCTTATTGTTTTGTGTTGATTCTGGCCTTTGGCCTATGATTTTAAACTGCTTTTTTTAATGTGTTTCTAAGTGGTTGGCTTTTCCTTTTTTATTTCTATGGTCGGCCAACCACTGTCACACTCTGTGTGGTTTTAGTTCGTTTTGTCTTTTCTTTGTCTCAGTTTCTCTTGTTCTCTATCGTCTGTGATCTATTCTGTTCCTCGTTTTTATTCTCTGTGGGTGTTCTTTGTATTTGGAAAAAGGGACCGATGACCGTAGCAGTCTGGTCCCTTTAATCCCCAAAACCAACCAACCAAAGGTTTCGGGTAATTTCATTCAGAGACTACGCCATATTATTGCTACGCATGGTGGATATGTGGAAAATATCGTACTATAGAGTTTCCCAGACCGCAGCGCCATCTGTTGTTGAAAATTGTAACTACTGTAATTTCGAAAGTTTGTCTGCCTGAAAATGTACTGTTGTCCCAAGCATATTGCAACAAACGGTGTATTTCTATCGCTGCTCGTTTAGTTTTTATTGCCGTTTCAAATATACCGGGCATTTTTGAAACACCCTGTATGTAGCGCGAACACACAAAAAAGAAAAGTTAATGGTTTAAATTAACATTCATAGTGTTGCTACAAGAAAAACAAAGCTTTCACAAATGATATTGGTCTCGAAGATTAAGCTGCAAGAGAAGCTAAGCTTCCACATGTAATGCTGATCTTTTTGCGTGTGTTACACTTTAAGATACATCACACAAATGCGCCAGTAAAATTTTTAATAACAATGTAAATGTCTGATCTTCTGGGCTCAAAATTCTTCTAGATGGTTTTCCTCAAAGAGTTGATTTTTAAATGAGAGTTAAACGCTCTGTGATTTAAGAAATTCATCGTACATTCTCACGCATAGTTCATCTTGTGTAAAAGGAAATTTACTTTGAAAGTATAACGTTTCAAGCCACCATTCGCAATATTTACCAGTGACATGTTAGAAATTGGTTCGTTTCAGCAGTTGCCAGAGAGCGCCAGATAACAGGTGTCACTACGCCTACGCAGCTACGATGACGCAGGAAGCCCGCATCTTCGTACATGTAAAATGTTAAAAGATCTTGCATTATGTCATAAAAGAAACAAGACATCTAAGGATACTTCAAGAGCATCGAAATTTCATGAACCATACTAAAATGCATAATTCAGCTTAAAGTCCACAATCGTTATGTCCAGATTCGGATGTAAATTTTCTTGAGTACCAGTACTGTATTATCTCATGTTTGGTTCTTTATTATGGCATAATGCCATATGAGCTAGAAGATGGAAAACGTGCTCTTGAAATGCAGCGAAGAGTTGAAACTAGCCAACAGTGTGAAATTAAACACTTTGTTTCAAATAAATTGATTGTCTCTGCGCAAAAGATTAATAAAAGCCAAATCTCTTTAGCAAACCGACAAAAATAACTTCATTGTTCTGCAAGGCGATTAATGCTTGACTGTCAGAAAGGTGGAAATAAAATCTGAAACTAACAACATATTTTAGCCTTTCGTAATTATGCGAATGTATTTTAATTCATGTGGTAGCTCCCGGCCACAGAAGTCCGTTTTGTTTTCATTTAATGTGAGAGCAATAATCGAAGAGGAAGCAGCAAAATCACTAAACGTAAACACAGGTCACATGGAGACTACCCACCTCCCCACTACATCTCAGACTGCTCTAGTGCTCTGTGGATCAGCCCTGGATCTACGATATTTCCGAACCGGAGAAATTTAGACAGTGGCGCCCAGCCACACATCTGTAGCCAGAAGCGGGAGAAGGTACTACTCATACACAACTCAACTGCGCATGCACAAGAGCCCGACCGCAACTGCTCAAATGAATCTAATGTAAACAGCTGTCACGTCACGCTCATTGGAGGCAATTTGTTGTTAGGAAGCACTGCATATTCTTCCTAAAGCCTTTGACACACTTTGGTTGACAGACGCTTGTATGAGCACTGTATTTTGTTGTTGTATATGGCGCATTTCCTTTGTGACTTAAGGTCCCCCCCCCCCCCCCCCCCCTGCAGTGTTATTCTGCAGAAGCAAGATACAGTAATATCCTTCGTTAGAGTATTGGTTCTTACCAGTCAAGATCACAAAAATTTAACTGGTAACTAAAACAATGAAAAATTCCCGGGTCGTGTACACCCTGGAGATGGCATCAGCAGTATTGAGAAGGGATCCAGATGGTAAAAGCTTCAAGATGGTGTAGAGTTGGCATTGCAATATGCTGGACCAAGTACATTAGTGTAAATAGCTGCAATCACTGAACCGGTTTTCATGTCGATATGATAACTAACTATCTGTCCATCTGAGTGGATGGCCACGACCAAACTGCAGTCAAGAACAGAATTGACCAGCCAGTCACACAATATGTACCTGAGCACAAGATGCTCTGTTTCAGTGAGTGCTTTCCAAACTGGGCCATTTGGATCCATCACCAGCTTTTCTGAACTACACAAATGAAAATTATCCTTACAACACATTCTTTGCTTCCATAGCCCTCTTGGCCTCAATCTCCATTAATCATATGTTCCTCCACACAACTGTTTCCCATTCCTGTGTCCCACCACCCCACCCAATTTGTGTCCCCATGTCACCTTTATTGTGCGCTGCTCCCCACTGGCATTTACACCAGTGCATCTGCCACCCATCCCTCCCACTTTCCTAGTCCGCAAACTGGCTGCCTCTCTGTGAGCTGCCATCTACGCACCTGCAATCCATTTTCCTATCTCCTGCTCTCTCTCCCTCTACCAATCTCACTCTGGTTCACCTGCTGAATGCTCCAACTGTGAATACAGCCAGCACCATATAGGGACATAGGAATATGGATGTGTGCATGCGTGTGTATGTACTTTAGCACAAGAAAGGATTACTTCCAGAAGATACCAAGTTTTTTTGTGAGCCTGTCTACGACTCAATGCTTCTGCTTTTTGGTGACTGGTTCAGTTGCCATCTTTGCTCCTGCATTCCTAGCTGGCAAATGGCGCCCCACCCTCCCTCCAACCCACTAGTTACCCACCTCAAAGCCCTTCTTCCTGCCTCCAACTGCTCTTCCCCTGTACTCACCGCACCCCCAGCCCACCTGCCAAACTGCAATTCTGGTGCTGGGGAGTTCAGCTGGCACCTTGTGTGTGTGTGTGTGTGTGTGTGTGTGTGTGTGTGTGTGTGTGTGTGTGTGTGGTTTTTCCCATTGTGTGGTCTCCTTTGCTTGTAAATTATTGAAAAGGGTAGTGATTATGTCATAACCGACCTGGTACTGTCGTTATGTTGTCACATGTCTAGAGGTCCTTAAACCGGTATTATGTGACACGTCCTTTACTCTCATAACCTTCCTGGCTTCAGTCTCCATTAACCCACTGTCCTTCCTCCCCAACAGTTTCCCCTTCCTCTGCCCTGTCTCCCCGTCCTACTTCACATCTGCGTGTCACCTTCATCATGCACCACTCATCACCTGTTGTGACATCCATAAATCACATACCTAACTGTTGCAGTTGCCACCATTCCTCATGCATTCCTAGCTACCTAATAGGCTACCTCCGTCCAACCCACTAGCTGCCCACCCCAAACCCTTCTATCTGCCACCCACCACTCTCCCCCTGTACACACCCAAACCCCTTCCACCCCAGTTCACCTGCCGAAGTTCAATCCTGGCACTGAGAGTCCAGCTGCCACCACAAAGGGAGCAAGTGTGTGTGTGTGTGTGTGTGTGTGTGTGTGTGTGTGTGTGTGTGTGTGTGTGTGTTTTACTTTTGTTTTTCAGTGAGTAGTCTTCTTTACTCCTAAATTATTCAGAAGGATATTGATTCTGTCGTAACTGACCTGATGCTGTCATTATGTGGTCACATATCTGAAGGTACTTAAAGCCAGTATTAGACAACAGACTTATTGTATACAAGTCTACACCAGCACCCCAAGAGTAAGTACTCGGAACCACAGACTAGTTTACATTGGTCACATCATTGAGTGTGAAGGTCGATATTTTTGTAAAACCAGCGCCCCAGGAATACGTACTTGGAACCACAGGCTAATTAGTTTACATTGGTTATGTCATTGGGTGTGAAAGTTGATTTTTTTTTTAAAACTGCTATTTACTCACATTGAAACTTCTAAGAGCTTTACCGTCTTACTTAAGCAGTTATTGTTGTTTTTGTGTAGTTATAATGAAATTATGTTATGATTGTACAGAATTATTGACTGATGTATTCATTTTATGTCATACTGGTACAAGCAAATTAGTATCGAATTTTACATTGCACAGTGTTTTAGACATGGATGTAATTATTTATGCTGCATTTGTCATGACAGTGTCTGCCTTAGTTGTTAGGAGAACGGAAGAGTGACGACGTAATGCCAGGAAGGAATTGGATGACCCTGGCTGAAAAAAAGGGACAAAGGCAGGGACGTATACACGCCATTAATGAAAGAGTTGAGGCTTGAAGATCCACAGGAAAATAGGAAGTTCGTCAGAACGATTGCGCCTTGCCGATCATATATGATGGGTTGTGACTGTGATGACACAGTAATGAGGGAAACTGTTTCACAGTCGTGTGACTTCAAAGATGGAAAATTGATTTTACAGTCCTCACTGGTCGTGGCCGACACAGCTGCCCTGGCTCTTGCAGCTATTCTGTCAATGCTATATAAAACAAAAGATGCAGTCAAATCAAGCACATGCAGTAATTTCACCAATTGAGCTGATACATACACATAATGAAAGTAAAATTGTGCACACAAATACATGAAACATATAGACTCAGTATAAAACATTTGTAGACATACTTTATAGTGGAAAAGAGTATCTAAAGGATCTGATTTAAGATTAAACATCTTTCCTTGCTGTAAATCTCAATAAGCACATTTGTACTTTCTTTGTTTTATTCTATTTCTAAGATAAGTACCTATCATCAGATGGACAGCTTTTCTCACAGGCAATGCAAAAAACGAGGATTTTTGTTTTTTTATTGCCGTGTTTATAAAAATTTACAGAAAAAATGTAGATTATATCTGTCAATAGCCAAAAGTGTCTTCAAGACATGTCTGCTGAGTGTAAGTAAAAACAATAACAAACAGAAAGCCTGCACGAAATACTGCTTTCTGGGCATGCACTCACACACCTCTTCTACTGGTCATGCGCAGATCCACGACAGAATAGAATGGCTTCTGTTTCTCGCCAATGGATAAACAGTCTGCTGAAATGGCAAATTTTCCGGTTCACTCATTCTGCCACCAGGTGCCAGAAAATCTACACATGACTTGTACATTATAGGTGTGTCATGTAATACCAGCTTAACCCCGTATCTGACTTCAGAAATATTCTAAGTGGTGGTATTATTGTTGTTGTTGTTATTATTATTATTATTATTATTATTATTATATCATATATAATACTGTAAGAAAAAACAACTATATTCACAAATTTCTGTGTGTTTTCTTTCTTTTCGTGTATTCATTGTTAAGAGATTTTTACTGTGTGGTATTTCCTGAAGTAAGGTGTTATCCAAATAGGAACGTTGGAGGCTTCACACAAATTGTGTGTTTCTCTCCTTGTACATTTCTTGTCAAATTGTCTTGCGTTTGAACAAGTATTTCATTGTTCCATCAAGTAAGATATTTTCTCCATTGACAGAATGGTTTTTGGGAGATGACATGCCGATAGCTAAATGTGTTGCAGATTTCGTTGTAGCTGCACGTAGGAGAACAGTAAGTACAATCAAGCCAATTACTCTCATCAGAGAACAGCCCAGAAATGTTTCTTCAACAATCATGCACTTTAAATACCAGCATATTTTCCAACAGTATGATGAAGACAGTAATGGTACAGTCAAACATAGGTATGTTGAGTTGATGAGAAACACTAGCTCAGAAAATTGCACAAAAATTGATGTGAACGAAATCTATACGCCCAATATGGAAGTTAGGTGAACTGCAGATGAAAAAATGGCTGACAGATTACGAAACACAGAAAGATAGATCTGTGCACTAGTTAACCAAGGGGCTTAATCCTTTGGTATATGAGATATGTATCCTTCACAGCAAGGCTGACCCTGTTGTGACATGCTACATATAATATTTTGTTGGAATATTGCATTAATGTCATAATATTTTGTTTTCCAGGCGGCTCTGCATATTCAATAATACCGTTGCACTCACAGCTGCCAAGAGAAGACCAGCGGCGTGTATTTGAGCCTGTTCCAGATGGTGTTACAAAGGTAAGAAAAACATTTTCTGTGCCTAATTTTTGGGGAGCTTAGAGAGAGGTGTGGAGGCTGCAGCAGATAGAGTGGGTTTTACAATTAGTGTTTAACAGATCAGTTCATTGTGAGTGAAAGTGGCTAAATAACTAAAGAAGCTTTTTAGGAAAAGCATAGATAGCTACTCACCATAAAGATGACAAGTTGGTTTGCAGATAGACACAATGAAGAGGCTGTTACAGATTGAGCTTTTGGTCAAAGCCTCCTTCAGAAAGGAAACACACATACACGTATGTGCGCGTGCCCACATAAGCACATGCACACGCAAGCAAGCAAGAACACTTCATGTGTCTGGCCAGAAGCCGGCCATAGATAGCAGTCGTGTGTATTTGCGTGGGTGCGTGTGCTCGTGTGTTCGCACGAGACCGCGATCGCGTGTTAGAGCGCGCGCGTGTTTGCGCGTGTTCTTCTCATAATGTTGTTGATATCCCAACCTGAACTTTTCATTGTTTTAAGTAGCTCATTAACAGTTAAATTGGCTGAGAAATTGTAGTCAAGAACAACAAAGGACATAGTGAAATTAAAAACTAGTGCAGTAACAGACAATAACAAATGTGTGAAACTAAGTTCCCATCAAGTGGCTTAATTTTGATGCAACATACCTGTGCAACCTTGTGGACCCCCTTCCTAACCTAGTCCAAGGGTGGAATTACATTATATTAAATGAAGCTTGTTATGATTTCTCTAGGATGACTAATTATTTGTCCAGTGAGCTTAATAATGTGAAAAGATACACCCTGAAGAGGATACAGAAACAACAGTTCATTGATAAAGCTCATCATGACTATTACTCATACTGTAAAGTGTGTGTAAGTATTTATATCAACCATGCAGGTGCCATCAGGTCACACACACAGTAAATAATGTGTTCTTTTTTCTGTCTGCAGATAATTCTTTCAACGAACATAGCAGAGACATCAATCACCATTAATGATGTCGTATTTGTGATTGACAGTGGCAAAGCAAAAATGAAGTTATTTACGTCACATAATAATATGACTAACTATGCAACTGTTTGGGCATCGAAAACTAATTTGGAGCAACGAAAGGGAAGAGCTGGCCGTGTTCGACCTGGCTTCTGCTTCCATTTATTGAGCAAGGTAATTACTAAATTTTTCTGCAGAATTTAGTCTCATTCACTAATTGTCAATATTTTTGTTATTAATTCAGTTTCTTTTTTAAAATGATAAAGGCTCGCTTTGAAAAATTGGATGAGCATATGACACCAGAAATGTTCCGTACTCCTTTACACGAGTTGGCACTGTCAATAAAACTACTACGTTTGGGAGCAATAGCACAGTTTCTTAGCAAGGCAATTCAGCCTCCACCTATTGATGCTGTAATTGAAGCTGAAGTCTTGCTTAGAGGTTGGTAATAAATATTATAAATATAGTATAGGAAAAATATGTTCAGAATAATTTAATAACTGTCTATGATGTAGTTCCACAAGGCTATGAACTTCTCACTGTAAGTGCAGAGATGATCTTGTTTCTTTAACTAATAAGTGAAATGTTCACCCTTTCATGTTTTGTCATTGTTCACATTGTTTTGTGAAGTCTTTTCCATATTATCCCCTGGAGAAAAATCTGAGGAATACTGACAAAAGCATATCATCTGATGAGCATCAAAATTGTGAAAACTTCCAGTTGTGAATTATAAGAATTGTATTACTACCACCATTGTAGCTAGTATGAGGGGTAATCATAAATCTTAAATGATGACCTCAAAAGAAAATAAACATATATAATTAAGTTTTTGTTTGCAAGTACATGCCTGCAGTCCTGGTAACATTGGAATCTCCATGCCACAGTACCATAGCACACTTTTACAGTGGCAAAAACAAAATGGCACTACCCATTGATAAAGTGGATTATCGTATGATAGCTCATTTTTGGCAGCAGCAGAAATGTTGTAGTCATGTTATTAAGGCCAATCTGTTTGGGTAAAGGCATGATTTGAATTGACCTAACTCAGTTACAACGTTTTTGCTCCTCCTGAAAACTAATTGCTCCACAATACAGCACTATATCGGTAGGTTGTGCAGTTTTATTTTGGTTCCTTGAGTGGCATGCTTCGTACTGCAGCATGTAGGATTCATTGTGCAGCAGGACTACAAAAAGTTAACTTGAAACAAACAAAAAATTCATTGTGTAACTTCAGTTGTTCATGTGATAATTAAAACATTTGAGAAGATAAACTTCTTTGCCAAGATCTCTAATAATAACGTTTATTCTTGATAACCGGTTTCGGTAATCAGTGTTACCATCTTCAGATCTGGATAGTTTTTAAACAGTGTGACTACATACAAAGCTATTGTAATACACAGTATTAGATACAGTATGAAAGAAAACAACAGAATAACCTATACCTATCTCATGAATTGGCAGGTATGTAACAGATGAGAAGGCTGATGCACTGGCATGTCAAAATTAAAACAACTATACACACAGTTATTAATCACATACAACTATATTGTGTCACTTACAACAGAATACACCATTGCAGCCAGGGTGCTGTTGGACTGGCAAGCGGTTATCAGTGAAGGATAGGCATTGACAAGTGGACTGACAGGTGTCGCTAGTGTAACATGTATTCCTTACTTAAAATCATTTACGTGATTAGCTTACAATGTGCTAGCTAGGATAAAAATAAATCTAAAAACACGTTTATAAAATTATTGCCAATTTATAATTAAAACAGACTAAAACTTACTCCTGTAGCACTAGTTTTACAATGTCCCTATGTAGAAGCTGCATTTGTTTGGTACAGTTACCACAAACTGATATACAATAGGTTCCTTAACACAAGATTTAAGAGTTTACAAAAACGACAGACACAAGTACAAAGCCATTAAAATATTTAAATTTTACATATCTTAAAAATTTAAATGTAAAATTCAATCTGTAGCAGTGTATGCTATGGTTACATTCAAAGTAATAGGAGTGTCCTCAAATAGCAATGTAGTAAAAATAAAAATACAAAGTTTTAAAAAATTATAAAGAGCAGTTATCAGAACGGCTTACTCACTTCTTTTGGGTAACCATCCATGCTGTAGAAAAACATGAATGAAAACCACATGAACCAAAAAAGTAATGATAACAGCAATAGTGGTAACACATTGAATTCAGCCACTGAAATTACATTATTATGTGAATGCTATTAATGTGGAAAAGGTTAAAAGGCATGTTTAAAAAATATGTATATTGCCAAATATTTATTATTTTCAGAAGCTAAAAGATTATTCTTATTGCACTTATCAAGTAATGTATCTATAAAGAGGCTGGATTAATATTTGATGCAGTTACTACGACTGATATCCAATTGATTGCTCCTTGAGATGAGTAAATGAAATGATAATTAAAACTTTGACTGCTTTCGTAGCCAGTGTAGTTTTCACTATACTATTAAGTAAAAATATGTTGTAGCAAGTCCCTTATTTCCTCACATATGCTCATCTTAAAAAGAGACCATATTTTTGTTCCAGAAATGAAGTGCTTAGATAAAAATGATGAACTTACTCCATTGGGCCGAATACTGGCTAAGTTGCCTATTGAGCCAAGACTTGGTAAGATGATGATACTGGGGAATATGTTTTTCTGTGGTGATGCACTAGCAACCATGGCTGCCAACAGCTCGACCTTCCCAGAAGTGTTTGTTACTGGTGAGCCCTAATTTATTTATTTATTTTTTTATTTTTTTAAAGTGTTAACTGATGTTACCTGTTGATGTGTTGTTTAAGGTAACATTAAAGTTTCATTATAACTTACATTCTCTTCTAATATTCACTAGAACTTCGTCTAGCTTATTCAGAAGATTTAATTTACAAATCCTTGTTCAGTTATACTAATGTAGATATATTACAGTTTCCTCAAATCAGCGAAAAATGCCAGAATTACTTCTCCATTACAGACCTGCCAATTATCTGCTCGTCCAGTTGAGCTGTTTCTGTTGACCGTGATGTTGAGAGTCTAAGATTTTGTCTTTAATGCTTTCTCTTGTATCAAGTTCATTGGGAAGCTGAACGACCATTGGCTCTACTTGGCTTTGGTTAAATCTTAATTGCAGCACTGTTACAAAGAAAAAAACATTGTGCATGTAAGAGAGTGAGGTCTTTGATTTCATTATGCAAGTTTTAGGAATGGTGGAGAGCTGTATAAAATGTGGAGTTCCAATGGGGAGCCCTTTGCCACCTATTATTGCCAATCTCTTTACGGAAGATTTCAAAGACTGTGCACTGGAGTCACTGCCATTGAAACCTATGTGTTGTTTGACATCATGGAAGTGAGAATTTAAACAGACTTTTGGAAAATTTGAATTGAATCCACCCAAACATTCTTTTCATGATGCAGGTGGGAAAGAATGGCTGCCTTGCCTTCCTTGTAGTGTTGATCAGGGGGAAGGTTGACAGACCATTTATAAGAATCTATCTCACACTGATTTGTATCTTCTGGCCGATAATTGTCACCATCAAGCTCAGCATGACAAGATAACTACTATCATGATTTCTAGCAGAAAGTGGTTTTCATTGTTTCTTGTGAAATTTAGTCTATAGTTTGGGATTTACTATTCAGTGTAAATGTCTTATCACAATTAATTAAAATTAAAGAGGGAATAGGTTTACATATGTGACAAGTCATATTTTCACAACTCTAGCTTGTGGATGTTCAGTTCGCATCACTGTGACAATGAGTCCACAAGAATATAAGACAAGAATGAAATTATGTATATCCTGTATAGTAATAAACTTGGCTTTACACTTGTTGCAAAGAAACTGCAAAATTTATTCAGGAAGTAATAAGGTGACTTCTGTCTGTATAGATGTTCGGTTGAGTAAGAAGTTAGTTCAGTCATCACAGTTGAAAGAAAACTATTCAACAGAGTTTTAGAAAGAAGTGGATGACGATGCCAAACTCCATGGAATTTTAGGGACTAGTTCAATGAGTAACAACCTTTATGAAGTGTGTGCTTATGTTTTGTTGACTTTTGTGCCTCACAAGTAATTAAATAGCTCTAAAAATTTGATGAAATTACATGTTTCTTGTATACAGTAATAATTTAGAAAGGGGATGCAACAAGTACTTTTTAATGCTTAGTATTTTTTAATGAAATGTTTCTGTTCATGGTAGTTGGTAGAGAAAGTATGAGTTGTTATGTATTACAGATAAATTTTGTATGCTGTAAAAGTATTAAATAATGTGCAGTTTCTTATTACTGGCAGCCTCTCAGATTAATGGTCTTTTACTTTCAGGCATGGACAATCGCCGTTTGACATACCAACAAAAAGCATTTGCTGGTGGTAGGCATTCAGATCATATTGCTATGCTCAATGCATTCCAAGCATGGGAAGATGTACGCATGAATGGTGAACAAGCTGAAATCGCTTTTTGTGAGCACAAGTTGTTGTCAATGCCCACATTACGTGTAACGTGGGAGGCAAAGGTGAGTCTCTCTCGTGTGTGTGTGTGTGTGTGTACTTGAGAAGCAGATCCTTTGCCCAAAAGCTAAAATGTATAGCCCCCCCCCCCCTTACACACACACACACACACACACACACACACACACACACACACACACGACTGCTATCTCAGGCAACTAAAACACACACTGCCATGTGTGTGTGTGTGTGTGTGTGTGTGTGTGTGTGTGTGTGTTGTTGATGAAGGCTTTAATTGTGAGAGTCTTCTTGTTGTCCTATCTGTGACTTAGCATCTCTGTTATATGGTGAGTAGAAACTTTCCTTCTTGTAATATTGTTATTTTCCATCTTAGATTTTCCATTGTTTGACTTTATTCAGTTAATTCATTTAAATAGTTTTTTATTTTTCTTTCTTTGTCATGTAATTATAATCATTATATTAACTTTCCATTTGCTCTCATTTTTCTTTTTCCACATGGAATTTTTGTTCATGTGATTTTAATTATTTTTATGTATTAACATTGATTTAATTTTATTTATTTCATCATCTTGTATTTTCATCCATGTAATTGCTTTATTTATTTCTATTTCTCATATTGCTTGAATTTCATTCTGCTTATAATGCATTCTTTTGGTTGAGAATTCATCTGCATTATTTTGTCCCCAGTGCAATAGGAATTTGTTTTAAGTGTTTGTATGATGATTACTATCCAAAAAAACATACATATTGTAACTAAAAATAAATTTTGTCACCATTGCTTTGTCAGTATAGATAGGTTATTTGATCGTTGTGTTTTTGGCTGATAGATCAGCATTATTAAGTGTTCAAATATTATGATAGGTAAGTAAAAATAGTGAAATTCACATGCACAAAACTTCCAAGTGGAAAATAATTCTAGGAATAAAAATGAGGGCAGGTGAAAAAGTTAATATGATGATTAAAATGATGTGCTAGTCAATAGAAATAATTTAAACTAATTAACTGAATAGAAATAAGGATCATTGTCATTTCGATAAAAGTTTTCAAATAAAAAAATTGAAAGCACTTGATGAAATTCAAACCCACAATATTCTGCATGCAAGGACTGTACTCAATCCATTACTCTATACAATCCATCCTTACAGCATTCCTTTTTTTAAAGCTGTAGAGCATCATGCAAAATTCTGATTATTTTTTTTTTTAATTATTTGTAAATGAGGGCCCACGAGAATGAGCAGCTGCAGGATGTGACACATGGGGGCCTTAACCTGCACAACTGTAAAGATGGTTTCAAAACATGGATGGCACCACTGGGAAGTTCCCTGTTTAAGAAGGCAAGAAGAAGCAAATGGCACTGAGGATACAATTATTGTATGAGGGAAGTGTAAGTTGTTTATGATTGTTGGAGGGAAGAGAACAGGATGGTGGAAGTGGACAAATGGTCTGAAACAAGGAAGTGCTCTATCTTTATTACTTTCCATAGCCATAGAGTATGGTGTAATGACACAAGGGGGCAAGAGAGATGGGAAGCAGCTTTGTTTTTGCTTAATTTATGGGTCAGTATAGAAAAAATTGATGTTTGGTAAGAAGTGCAAGGGTGTGGCCTAAAATTTAACACACAGAACTGTGAGCTGGTAGGCACGACAAGGAAAAAAGGACAGACCTACAGTAAACATGACTTTGAAGGCGAGCAGCTGAAAATGGTGGAAAATTTAAAGTACTTGAGTAAGATAAAGTAGGAAAACGAAAGAAATGGCAAAAGTGAGTGAGTTTGCAAGGCAAGTTGAAATCTGTATGAAGAGTTTGAGAGGAATTACATGGGACAAATAAGCGAAGTAAAATATTCAAGAAGTCAGAAATGTGTAACAAAATAGAAAAGATGAGCCATGAAAATGTTAGGAAGGGAGCACATAAGGATCACCAGCAAGGTAATATTAAGTGAAAAAGTTAAAATTATTTGAGGATGTAAAGAGTGTTTGAGAAGAGGATGGCTATAAAAATGTGTAAGATGAAGATGGAAGGCAAGAGACCAAAGGGAAGGCCAAGTTATAAAGTGAATGAAAAGAGTAGAAGGGGAAGCATTCATAAGAGAGAGGACTGGGCCATAAGATTGTTAAAGATGTGGTCGTAAGGGCAGAAAAGATGTGGTTGTGAGGGCAGAGAAGGTGGCGAGTCTTGGGTTCCCAGCAAGCTCCCCCACTATTGGGGAAATTTGTTAGGATGATGTAGGTTTGACTTTTCTATTACATGTTTGTTTAACTCTAAACATGCCAAAACATTTTTTTTAGCATTCTAATTTACTTCAGTGTATTTGCTTTTCATCAATCACTTACTAAATTTCCAGAATCAGCTTAAGGATTTACTGCAGTCAATTGGGTTTCCAGAGGAATCAATGGCCCCTCAGCCTCTGAACTTCAGTGGACCAGACCCAAAACTTGATATGGTAACAGCCCTGATGTGTATGGGACTGTACCCAAATGTATGCTATCATAAGGATAAGAGGAAGGTATGTTTAATTTGATTCACTTTCTGATGTCTGAAAAAAAATTTAAATACATTGTCTAGATAAGAGGAAAACTACCAAATGTGAATTCTCAATATATATATATATACACATTTGCTTGAAACAGTACTAGTCCTAGTCCATTAAACTTATTGGTACTATTGTATTTCTACATTATCAGTAGCTTTATATGTTCCTGGAAGTTTGAAGTAACATTGAAATGGATTTAGAAATGAAAAACTTGACACTTCCAATGTATTTTGTAATGATTCTAATTATCTTACTTCAACCAGTATCTCACCAGGATTTAGAGTTCCTGATTACATTTACATGGGATGCAGTAAAGGTACTGCAATCCACTATTTGTGATTTGATACTTGTTTTTCTATAGGAATAAAATGTGTCCTTTAGTAATTAAAATACACCATCATAGGGATACTCCCATACAAAAAGTTTTCTGTGAAAAATGTGTTTTTGATTATAGACCCTTAAAGCTTCCACAAGGTGTTTTGTTTTCTCTCTGTCTCTTTAAGTATTGCTCATTTAAAGTGCCTTTTTGCCGCATGGATGTACTGCCTCTTTGTCACAAGTTTACATGAAGATTCATATGGGTAGAGGACCAATGACCGTGTAGTTTGTCCGCTTTAACCCCCACAACCTAATCTTTACTCTTAAAATAAGAGTTCAGAAAACTGTGTTGCCAAACAAACTTGTATTTTATTGCACTAATTAAACTAATTTTGTATTTATATTACTTATTGCATAAGTTGCTGTAATGATGCCAGAAATTGCTTCCCATTTAAGACTTTTCCCATTAATACATTCCTTACTCATGACCACCTCAAGAATGTTTTGGCAAGATGTTACAATATTGCTCATTCTTGTATTGCCCATAGTGCTCACACACTTCTGGTTATTTAACTACATTAATTCTGATAGTTACCTTACACTCCAATTCAGATTTTTAAAGTACCTAAAAGTTCATCATAAGCATTAATAAAAATAATTTCCGCTAATACAAATAATAGCTGTCTAAGCTCGTTTACAAAATAATTGACATTATTCTTATGGTCACTTTTACAATCTTCATATTACATTTGAGTCTTCTCATGGTGAACCTCCTTTGTATTCTCTTTCTTCATGGGTGTGTGTCTCCACCTTCATCACTGTGTTCTCTTATCTGTGTCACACAGAGGCTTTATTTCATTTCTGTACACAATAAATCCCATTAATCTCACTCTGTTGACAGACCATTCCCACTCCAAGAGGGACAACACATTCCAGACTGGGCAGGCAATTGGTTCCATCCTAGTTAGTAATGCTTTTTGTGCAACGGTGTGCCAGTGGAATAATGACACTAGTTTTATTTTTATTTTCCTAGTAATCCATCTTCCTCTTACATATAAATACAACCTGATGCCACCATGTTCTCATACTGAAGCCACTGTTACTCATTTCCTCCAACTATTTGAGGTCATCCTCTGTTCTTACAGAATTGCTATTAAGGAACATTGTTTTACTACATCTGTGGAGCACTCAAATATTATACACTCAGTAGAACCAATCTCAGGATCACAAATATATGGCACTGTACCTAATCCCATATATGTTGTAAATGTGAAAGTTTGTGTGAGAATGTTTGTTAGCCATTCACCCAACACCCAGGCTACCTTTTATTCGAAAAAGAAAAACTGTCTCTGTGAGAAGGGTAATACGAATAAAACATAATCACTGAAACTTAACTGCCAAATGAATGCATTAGCGAAGAGATAAGTTGAAGTGGCTTTTCTGTTACATTTGAGTTATTCGCAGTCTTTTTGGTGATTTTGTTGGTTTGTAGGATCTCGGTCTATCCTTTAAAGGAGTTATGTTTTGGCAAGTCTGATGTGTCACTGAGGTTCCTAGCTTTATAATAAAATACAATTTATTTTTTCACATGACCTCCTGAGAGACTGGTAGAATTTTCACCATGCTTGGGTTTTCACTGACCTTTGCAGTGCAAGAGTAAGTATACCATGAAATATGATCCCCCTCCAAACCATAGACCTTGCCGTTGGTGGGGAGGCTTGCATGCCTCAGCGACACATATAGCTGTACCGTTGGTGCAACCACAACGGAGGGGTATCTGTTGAGAGGCCAGACAAACGTATGGTTTCTGAAGAGGGGCAGCAGCCTTTTCAGTAGTTGCAGGGGCAACAGTCTGGATGATTGACTGATCTGGCCTAACCTCGGGGGAGATCAGTTTGGATTCCGTAGAAATATGGGAGCACGTGAGGCAATACTGACCCTACGACTTATTTTAGAAGCTAGATTAAGAAAAGGCAAACCTACGTTTCTAGCATTTGTAGACTTAGAGAAAGCTTTTGACAATGTTGACTGGAATACTCTCTTTCATATTCCGAAGGTGGCAGGTGTAAAATACAGGGAGCGAAAGGCTATTTACAATTCGTACAGAAACCAGATGGCAGTTATAAGAGTCGAGGGGGCCTGAAAGGGAAGCAGTGATTGGGAAGGTAGTGAGACAGGGTTGTAGCCTCTCCCCGATGTTGTTCAATCTGTATATTGAGCAAGCAGTAAAAGAAACAAAAGAAAAATTCGAAGTAGGTATTAAAATCCATGGAGGAGAAATAAAAACTTTGAGGTTCGCCATTGACGTTGTAATTCTGTCAGAGACAGCAAAGGACTTGGAAGAGCAGTTGAATGGAATGGACAGTGTCTTGAGAGGAGGATATAAGATGAACATCAACAAAAGCAAAATGAGGATCATGGAATGTAGTCAAATTAAGTCGGGTGATACTGAGGGAATTAGATTAGGAAATGAGACACTTAAAGTAGTAAAGGAGTTTTGCTATTTGGGGAGCAAAATAACTGATGATGGTCGAAGTAGAGAGGATATAAAATGTAGACTGACAGTGGCAAGGAAAGTGTTTCTGAAGAAGAGAAATTTGTTAACATCAAGTATAGGTTTAAGCGTCAGGAATCGTTTCTGAAAGTATTTGTATGGAGTGTAGCCATGTATGGAAGTGAAACGTGGACGATAAATAGTTTGGACAAGAAGAGAATAGAAGCTTTCGAAATGTGGTGCTACAGAAGAATGCTGAAGATTAGATGGGTAGATCACATAGTTAATGAGGAGGTATTGAATAGAATTGGGGAGAAGAGTAGTTTGTGGCACAACTTGACTAGAAGAAGGGATCGGTTGGTAGGACATGTTCTGAGACATCGAGGGATCACCAATTTAGTATTGGAGGGCAGCGTGGAGGGTAAAAATCTTAGAGGGAGACCAAGAGTAGAATACACTAAGCAGATTCAGAAGGATGTAGGCTGCAGTATGTACTGGGAAATGAAGCAGCTTGCACAGGATAGAGTAGCATGTAGAGCTGCATCAAACCAGTCTCAGGACTGAAGACCACAACAACAACATGATCCCTTTTACCTCCAACCAATGGTCAAGCACAAGTTCTGCAGGTTAACTTTATTTTACTTTATGGAAGATGATGAGGCGGAGACTGATAGACATTACCAAATTACTCAGGGAGTTGAATGGGTAACAGTACTGAAAATACACAAAAGTTCTGCATAATCACATTGTATTGATGTATGAGTTTAATACAGCTCTTGAGAGCATGCCCATGAGAGCTGCAAGGTGGTGATCCATGAGGATCACATGCCGAGTGAACAGCACGCACGCCACTACAATGTGCCAGCCGCAGCTGAAGTCGTGGCTGCGTTTGCGAGTGTCGACTAGTATCCCATTATGTTTTGGAAATGAAAAGGAGGATATCATTTCTCAAACACACATGGGCACTGGGCAACCAAACCTGAAGAGAAAAGTGACGTGCAGGGATTTCTACATGTTTCACCTGATGGTCTGTGAACACTGTTTCATCTTACGTCCACGAATATATGCAGGATGCATTCTCCTTTGTCTGACGCTATGGCCAATCAGACTTAATCATCTCCACATACAAACCAGCCTTTACCAATATCAGGGAAGGACTGATGGACATGCAGAAACAGACTGACTGCCATATCATAGTGCGACTTTGAGCAGCAGTGAAGTGGCATGACGGATATTGAGCTTGCTGCTTCACTAGAGGCATGGAACAGTGACACATCTTATTTATTTACAGCCAGGATCGTGTATTGTATTCACAGCAGAGCTACTAGCCATCAGCAGGGCCCTACATTTTGTTTCTCAGGCCTCGTCCCACAGTTTTTTAAAATGTACCTGCTCAATGAGCTGCCTGCAGGCTATCAAGCAATCCTACTCTCGTCACCCTTTGGTCTCTGTTATCCGTGACTTCTCTGCCCTTGGCCATGCTGCCTGCTCAGTTGTCTTTCCTGGGTCCCCTGTCACGGGATCATCCGAGGGAACGAATTGGTTGACCATTTGGCTAGAGATTCAGATACTTATCCCCATTCCCTTCCATGAATCCAACTGCAGATATGCGGACCTACGTCAGATCTCTCTTTGCCGAAAAGTGACATGACATTCGGTGCACTACCGCTCTCAGTAATAAAACTCCACACAATCAAGGAGTCTACTGTGATTTGATGCTCTTCTTTCCACTCCTCTCGGAAGGAGTCTACTCTCTTATGCTGTCTGTGCATTGGTCATACCAGGTTCACTCAGTGTTTCCTGTTGCATACTGAACCACCCCTACAATGTGGTTGTGGAGTCCGACTAACAGTATCCCATATATTGGTGGAATGTCCCCTTCTTTTGGCCCTTCGTACTAAGTGTAGCCTTCCAGATTCCTTAAATTTAATATTAGCAATGATTCACAGATGGTTGAACTGGTCCTCAGTTTCCTCCGTAAAAGTGGTTTACATTTAAGATATAAGATTTGCTTTACTCCTGAAGTGGGGTCAGTGTGGTTGTGGTTGGGACCTCTCGGTCTGGGACCCATCACAACTCCCCCTTGCAAAGACCGCTTTTTTATCCCTCTGTTTTCCCAGTTTCTAACGTTGAGCTACCCTTTAATACCTTCTACTGTGTGTATTTTAACTCACTCATTTTATAGTTTGACTCCTCTGATTGGATCTGTCCAGTTTTAGGAGACCCTCTTTCTTCTGTGTGTAACTTTGGAATTGCGGGACTGATGACCTCGCTGTTTGGTTCCATAACCCCTCCTCAATTAATTAATTAATTAATCAATCAGTCAGTTCCCAATGGTGAGTACATGTACTGTATGGAGGCCAGTTTACGCACTCGAGTAGTGACACGACTCTGTCATCCTCACTGCATTTTTGGGCCTGTGCCAGACGGAAGACTTTACCGAAGCCGTGTTGTACGGAGAAGTGCAAAAATACAGCGTGTGTAAATAAAGTTTCAACACTGATTTTTTCCTGAGTAGCAGTGCGCACGCACACTGGTCTTATCGCCTGCACCAGGTGGTGGTGGGTGTTGGCTAAGCGAGCCAAGCATCGTCATTCGCCAGCAAAATGCTGGAGTGAAAACATCACGAGTGCAGGGAGTGTCTGTTCCTAAATGTCATCAAGAAATTGGAGTGTCCAAAATGCAGTGCCTCTTGGAGCAGCGGTGTTCGATTAAATTTTGTGTAAACTGAACAAGACCAATAAGGAAACATTTAAAATGATTCAAGAGGCCTATAAAGAATACGCCATGTCACGTGCCATGGCTTTCATGTGGTGCAAAAGGTTCAAAAATGGCCGCGAGGACTTGTAGGATGATGAGCACTCTGGAAAACCTTCAACGGGCAGTACTGATGAAAATCCGGGCAAAGTGCGTCAAGTTTTAAACAGTGACCGACATCTCAACATCAGGATGATTGCGGATGAGGTGAGTCTGCCCAGAGAAGAAAGACAACTGGGTGCTCCACCATGACAATGCAACCGTTCACACCTGCTTCACCATAACTGAAGTGTTGACCCGGTTCAATGTGACAGTGCTGCTGCAGCCACCCTACAGCCCTGACCTCACACCCAGTGACTTCTTTTTGTTGCCCCGGATGAAGAGAGACCTGAAAGAGTAGCGGTTTGATAGCATCACAGTGACCCAAAAGGCTTCAACGAGGGTTTTGAACAGCATTCCAGTTAAGGAGTTCCATGGAGCTTACCAGCCATGGGAATCTTGTTGGCAGCAGTGTGTAGATTCTCAAGGCACCTATTTTGTAGAATTTTAGTCTGATATATGAAAATATTCAATAAATTTTGTTTTCTGAGACCAGCCTTGAAACTTTATTTACTCACCCTGTATTATGCATGAAACATGTCACGGAAAGAGTGGAAGCTTTGTGTGTAGGGCTTCCGTGTCAAAGAGAGACTTGGGCAGAATTTACACTGTGCATTGCTGTGGTATACGGTTGCTGTTGACCTGTGTCAGGACAGTTTTCAGGCCCTGAAAACAGTCGATGGATAGGAAAAAGCCATGTTCCAGGAAGTACATGGGGCAGTAGGACTTTTTTAAGATGGCCACTCAGATGCTACGATGGAGATGCCATATAGTGTTGGTCGCCAGCCAAGATGAGAGAGCACTTTGCTATCATGTTGAGCATCTGCAGTCTCTCAGATCCCATTACACTTTTGGAACAAATATAAAACCACATTATCTGAAGAGATCATACACCAGTACTGAGGGACAGCACAAGCCAACGACGACATACACTGACCAACCAGAACATTACGACCACCTACCTAATAGCTGGTACGTCTGTCTATGGCATGGATAACAGTGGTGACGCATCGTGGCATGGAAGCAAAATGTCCTGAGTTTCCTCTACAGTTGTTACCCTCTACAGCTTCCTCTAGTTCCATGGAAGTTAACCTCTGATGTCTTAATAGATGTCCTATCATGTCTCTTCTTCTTGTCGTCGATTCTCTGAAAACCACCTCATTCCTTACCTTACCAGTCCATCTAATATTCCAACATTTGTCTGTAGCACCACATCTCAAATGCTTTGATTCTCTTCTGTTCCAGATTTCCTGTACTCAGACTCACTGCCATACAATGCCGTGCTCCAAACGTGCGTTCTCGGAAGTTTCTTCCACAAATTAAGGCCTATGTTTTATACTAGTGGACTGGATCAGGAATGCCATTTTTGCCAGTGATAGTCTGCTTTTTATGTCCTCCTTACTCCATCCATCATGTGTTATTTTCTCCATCCATCATGTGTTATTTTGCCTAGGTGGCAGAATTCCTTAACTTTGTCTACTTTGTGATACCCAAATCTGATTAGTTTCTGACTATTCTCTTTCATCTTTCTTTGATTTATTCTCAATCCATTTTCTGTGCTCATAAGACTGTTCATTCTGTTCAACAGATCATGTAATTCTACTTCACATTCACTAAGGATTGCAATGTCACCAGCAAATCATTGGTGTTCTTTCACCTTGCATTTTAATCTCACTCTCCAGTTTCGCTTTTATTTCTATTGTTGCTTCTTTGACGTATAGATTGAACAGTAGGAGCAAAAGGTTACATCCATGTTTACACCCTTTTTAATCCAAGCACTTGTTCATGGTCTTCCAGTCTTATCGTTTACATCTTTGTTCATGTGCATATTGTATATTACCGGCCTTTCCCTGTATCTTCCCCTATCTTTCTTGGAATTTTGAACATCTTGCACCATTTGCATTGTCGAACGCTTGTTCCATGTCGACAAATCCTCTGAACGTGTCTTGAATTTTCTTTAGTCTTGCTTCTATCATCAACCACATCATCAGAACTGCCACTCCGGTGCTTTTAGCTCCCCTAAAACCAAACTGATTGTCATTTAACATATACTCAGTTTTCTTTGCCAGTCTTCTATATATTATTCTTGTTAGGAACTTGGATATGTGAGCTGTTAAACAGATTGTGCAATAATTATAGCACTTGTTGGCTCTTGCAATCTTCAGAATTTTTGTGGGTGATGTTTTTCCAAAATTCTGCTGGTATATTGGCAGTCTCATACATTCTACACTCCAACTTGAATAGTTGTTTTGTTGCCACTTCCCACAATGACTTTAGAAATTCTAATGGAATGTTACCTATTCCTTATGCCTTACTTGATCTTAAGTTGTCAAAAGCTCTTTTAAATTCTGACTAATGCTGATCCCCTCTCTCATCCCTTTTGACTTCCGTTTCTACTTCCATCACTTCATCTGACAGCCCTCACCTCGTAGAGGCCTCTAATGTACTGTTTTCACCTATTAAGGCAAAATTGCATAAGGGAACAATTGACAGGAATGAGGGAAAGAAATACTGTAGAAGAAGAATGGGTAGCTTTGAGGGATGAAGTACTGAAGGCAGCAGAGGATCAAGTAGGTAAAAAGATGAGGGCTAATAGAAACCCTTGGGTAACAGAAGAAATATTGAATTTAATTCATGAAAGGAGAAAGTATAAAAATGCAGTAAATGAAGCAGGCAAAAAGGAATACAAACGTCTCAAAAAATATCGACAGGAAGTGCAAAATGGCTAAGCAGGGATGGCTAGAGGACAAATGTATGGATGTAGAGGCTTATCTCACTAGGGGTAAGATAGATACTGCCTACAGGAAAATTAGAGAGACATTTGGAGAAAAGAGAACCACTTGTATGAATATCAAGAGCTCAGATGGAAACCCAGTTCTAAGCAAAGAAGGGAAAGCAGAAAGGTGGAAGGAGTATATAGAGGGTCTATACAAGGGCAATGTACTTTAGGATAATATTATGGAAATGGAAGGGGATGTAGATGAAGATGAAATGAGAGATATGATACTGCATGAAGAGTTTGACAGAGCACTGAAAGATCTGAGTCGAAACAAGTGCCCCGAAATAGACAACATTCCATTAGAACTACTGACAGCCTCGGGAGAGCCAATCCTGACAAAACTCTACCTTCTGTTGAGCAAGATGTATGAGACAGGCGAAATACCCTCAGACTTCAAGAAGAATATAATAATTCCAATCCCAAAGAAAGCAGATGTTGACAGATGTGAAAATTACTGAACTATCAGTTTAATAAGTCACTAACAAGAATTCTTTACAGACGAATGGAAAAACTGATAGAATCTGTCCTCGGGGGAGATCAGTTTGGATTCTGTAGAAATGTTGGAACACGTGAGGCGATACTGACCCTACGACTTATCTTAGAAGCTAGATTAAGAAAAGGCAAACCTACGTTTCTAGCATTTGTAGACTTAGAGAAAGCTTTTGACAATGTTGACTGGAATACTCTCTTTCATATTCCGAAGGTGGCAGGTGTAAAATACAGGGAGCGAAAGGCTATTTACAATTCGTACAGAAACCAGATGGCAGTTATAAGAGTCGAGGGGGCCTGAAAGGGAAGCAGTGATTGGGAAGGTAGTGAGACAGGGTTGTAGCCTCTCCCCGATGTTGTTCAATCTGTATATTGAGCAAGCAGTAAAAGAAACAAAAGAAAAATTCGAAGTAGGTATTAAAATCCATGGAGGAGAAATAAAAACTTTGAGGTTCGCCATTGACGTTGTAATTCTGTCAGAGACAGCAAAGGACTTGGAAGAGCAGTTGAATGGAATGGACAGTGTCTTGAGAGGAGGATATAAGATGAACATCAACAAAAGCAAAATGAGGATCATGGAATGTAGTCAAATTAAGTCGGGTGATACTGAGGGAATTAGATTAGGAAATGAGACACTTAAAGTAGTAAAGGAGTTTTGCTATTTGGGGAGCAAAATAACTGATGATGGTCGAAGTAGAGAGAATATAAAATGTAGACTGACAGTGGCAAGGAAAGTGTTTCTGAAGAAGAGAAATTTGTTAACATCAAGTATAGGTTTAAGCGTCAGGAATCGTTTCTGAAAGTATTTGTATGGAGTGTAGCCATGTATGGAATTGAAACGTGGACGATAAATAGTTTGGACAAGAAGAGAATAGAAGCTTTCGAAATGTGGTGCTACAGAAGAATGCTGAAGATTAGATGGGTAGATCACATAGTTAATGAGGAGGTATTGAATAGAATTGGGGAGAAGAGTAGTTTGTGGCACAACTTGACTAGAAGAAGGGATCGGTTGGTAGGACATGTTCTGAGACATCGAGGGATCACCAATTTAGTATTGGAGGGCAGCGTGGAGGGTAAAAATCTTAGAGGGAGACCAAGAGTAGAATACACTAAGCAGATTCAGAAGGATGTAGGCTGCAGTATGTACTGGGAAATGAAGCAGCTTGCACAGGATAGAGTAGCATGTAGAGCTGCATCAAACCAGTCTCAGGACTGAAGACCACAACAACAACATGATCCCTTTTACCTCCAACCAATGGTCAAGCACAAGTTCTGCAGGTTAACTTTATTTTACTTTATGGAAGATGATGAGGCGGAGACTGATAGACATTACCAAATTACTCAGGGAGTTGAATGGGTAACAGTACTGAAAATACACAAAAGTTCTGCATAATCACATTGTATTGATGTATGAGTTTAATACAGCTCTTGAGAGCATGCCCATGAGAGCTGCAAGGTGGTGATCCATGAGGATCACATGCCGAGTGAACAGCACGCACGCCACTACAATGTGCCAGCCGCAGCTGAAGTCGTGGCTGCGTTTGCGAGTGTCGACTAGTATCCCATTATGTTTTGGAAATGAAAAGGAGGATATCATTTCTCAAACACACATGGGCACTGGGCAACCAAACCTGAAGAGAAAAGTGACGTGCAGGGATTTCTACATGTTTCACCTGATGGTCTGTGAACACTGTTTCATCTTACGTCCACGAATATATGCAGGATGCATTCTCCTTTGTCTGACGCTATGGCCAATCAGACTTAATCATCTCCACATACAAACCAGCCTTTACCAATATCAGGGAAGGACTGATGGACATGCAGAAACAGACTGACTGCCATATCATAGTGCGACTTTGAGCAGCAGTGAAGTGGCATGACGGATATTGAGCTTGCTGCTTCACTAGAGGCATGGAACAGTGACACATCTTATTTATTTACAGCCAGGATCGTGTATTGTATTCACAGCAGAGCTACTAGCCATCAGCAGGGCCCTACATTTTGTTTCTCAGGCCTCGTCCCACAGTTTTTTAAAATGTACCTGCTCAATGAGCTGCCTGCAGGCTATCAAGCAATCCTACTCTCGTCACCCTTTGGTCTCTGTTATCCGTGACTTCTCTGCCCTTGGCCATGCTGCCTGCTCAGTTGTCTTTCCTGGGTCCCCTGTCACGGGATCATCCGAGGGAACGAATTGGTTGACCATTTGGCTAGAGATTCAGATACTTATCCCCATTCCCTTCCATGAATCCAACTGCAGATATGCGGACCTACGTCAGATCTCTCTTTGCCGAAAAGTGACATGACATTCGGTGCACTACCGCTCTCAGTAATAAAACTCCACACAATCAAGGAGTCTACTGTGATTTGATGCTCTTCTTTCCACTCCTCTCGGAAGGAGTCTACTCTCTTATGCTGTCTGTGCATTGGTCATACCAGGTTCACTCAGTGTTTCCTGTTGCATACTGAACCACCCCTACAATGTGGTTGTGGAGTCCGACTAACAGTATCCCATATATTGGTGGAATGTCCCCTTCTTTTGGCCCTTCGTACTAAGTGTAGCCTTCCAGATTCCTTAAATTTAATATTAGCAATGATTCACAGATGGTTGAACTGGTCCTCAGTTTCCTCCGTAAAAGTGGTTTACATTTAAGATATAAGATTTGCTTTACTCCTGAAGTGGGGTCAGTGTGGTTGTGGTTGGGACCTCTCGGTCTGGGACCCATCACAACTCCCCCTTGCAAAGACCGCTTTTTTATCCCTCTGTTTTCCCAGTTTCTAATGTTGAGCTACCCTTTAATACCTTCTACTGTGTGTATTTTAACTCACTCATTTTATAGTTTGACTCCTCTGATTGGATCTGTCCAGTTTTAGGAGACCCTCTTTCTTCTGTGTGTAACTTTGGAATTGCGAGACTGATGACCTCGCTGTTTGGTTCCATAACCCCTCCTCAATTAATTAATTAATTAATCAATCAGTCAGTTCCCAATGGTGAGTACATGTACTGTATGGAGGCCAGTTTACGCACTCGAGTAGTGACACGACTCTGTCATCCTCACTGCATTTTTGGGCCTGTGCCAGACGGAAGACTTTACCGAAGCCGTGTTGTACGGAGAAGTGCAAAAATACAGCGTGTGTAAATAAAGTTTCAACACTGATTTTTTCCTGAGTAGCAGTGCGCACGCACACTGGTCTTATCGCCTGCACCAGGTGGTGGTGGGTGTTGGCTAAGCGAGCCAAGCATCGTCATTCGCCAGCAAAATGCTGGAGTGAAAACATCACGAGTGCAGGGAGTGTCTGTTCCTAAATGTCATCAAGAAATTGGAGTGTCCAAAATGCAGTGCCTCTTGGAGCAGCGGTGTTCGATTAAATTTTGTGTAAACTGAACAAGACCAATAAGGAAACATTTAAAATGATTCAAGAGGCCTATAAAGAATACGCCATGTCACGTGCCATGGCTTTCATGTGGTGCAAAAGGTTCAAAAATGGCCGCGAGGACTTGTAGGATGATGAGCACTCTGGAAAACCTTCAACGGGCAGTACTGATGAAAATCCGGGCAAAGTGCGTCAAGTTTTAAACAGTGACCGACATCTCAACATCAGGATGATTGCGGATGAGGTGAGTCTGCCCAGAGAAGAAAGACAACTGGGTGCTCCACCATGACAACGCAACCGTTCACACCTGCTTCACCATAACTGAAGTGTTGACCCGGTTCAATGTGACAGTGCTGCTGCAGCCACCCTACAGCCCTGACCTCACACCCAGTGACTTCTTTTTGTTGCCCCGGATGAAGAGAGACCTGAAAGAGTAGCGGTTTGATAGCATCACAGTGACCCAAAAGGCTTCAACGAGGGTTTTGAACAGCATTCCAGTTAAGGAGTTCCATGGAGCTTACCAGCCATGGGAATCTTGTTGGCAGCAGTGTGTAGATTCTCAAGGCACCTATTTTGTAGAATTTTAGTCTGATATATGAAAATATTCAATAAATTTTGTTTTCTGAGACCAGCCTTGAAACTTTATTTACTCACCCTGTATTATGCATGAAACATGTCACGGAAAGAGTGGAAGCTTTGTGTGTAGGGCTTCCGTGTCAAAGAGAGACTTGGGCAGAATTTACACTGTGCATTGCTGTGGTATACGGTTGCTGTTGACCTGTGTCAGGACAGTTTTCAGGCCCTGAAAACAGTCGATGGATAGGAAAAAGCCATGTTCCAGGAAGTACATGGGGCAGTAGGACTTTTTTAAGATGGCCACTCAGATGCTACGATGGAGATGCCATATAGTGTTGGTCGCCAGCCAAGATGAGAGAGCACTTTGCTATCATGTTGAGCATCTGCAGTCTCTCAGATCCCATTACACTTTTGGAACAAATATAAAACCACATTATCTGAAGAGATCATACACCAGTACTGAGGGACAGCACAAGCCAACGACGACATACACTGACCAACCAGAACATTACGACCACCTACCTAATAGCTGGTACGTCTGTCTATGGCATGGATAACAGTGGTGACGCATCGTGGCATGGAAGCAAAATGTCCTGAGTTTCCTCTACAGTTGTTACCCTCTACAGCTTCCTCTAGTTCCATGGAAGTTAACCTCTGATGTCTTAATAGATGTCCTATCATGTCTCTTCTTCTTGTCGTCGATTCTCTGAAAACCACCTCATTCCTTACCTTACCAGTCCATCTAATATTCCAACATTTGTCTGTAGCACCACATCTCAAATGCTTTGATTCTCTTCTGTTCCAGATTTCCTGTACTCAGACTCACTGCCATACAATGCCGTGCTCCAAACGTGCATTCTCGGAAGTTTCTTCCACAAATTAAGGCCTATGTTTTATACTAGTGGACTGGATCAGGAATGCCATTTTTGCCAGTGATAGTCTGCTTTTTATGTCCTCCTTACTCCATCCATCATGTGTTATTTTCTCCATCCATCATGTGTTATTTTGCCTAGGTGGCAGAATTCCTTAACTTTGTCTACTTTGTGATACCCAAATCTGATTAGTTTCTGACTATTCTCTTTCATCTTTCTTTGATTTATTCTCAATCCATTTTCTGTGCTCATAAGACTGTTCATTCTGTTCAACAGATCATGTAATTCTACTTCACATTCACTAAGGATTGCAATGTCACCAGCAAATCATTGGTGTTCTTTCACCTTGCATTTTAATCTCACTCTCCAGTTTCGCTTTTATTTCTATTGTTGCTTCTTTGACGTATAGATTGAACAGTAGGAGCAAAAGGTTACATCCATGTTTACACCCTTTTTAATCCAAGCACTTGTTCATGGTCTTCCAGTCTTATCGTTTACATCTTTGTTCATGTGCATATTGTATATTACCGGCCTTTCCCTGTATCTTCCCCTATCTTTCTTGGAATTTTGAACATCTTGCACCATTTGCATTGTCGAACGCTTGTTCCATGTCGACAAATCCTCTGAACGTGTCTTGAATTTTCTTTAGTCTTGCTTCTATCATCAACCACATCATCAGAACTGCCACTCCGGTGCTTTTAGCTCCCCTAAAACCAAACTGATTGTCATTTAACATATACTCAATTTTCTTTGCCAGTCTTCTATATATTATTCTTGTTAGGAACTTGGATATGTGAGCTGTTAAACAGATTGTGCAATAATTATAGCACTTGTTGGCTCTTGCAATCTTCAGAATTTTTGTGGGTGATGTTTTTCCAAAATTCTGCTGGTATATTGGCAGTCTCATACATTCTACACTCCAACTTGAATAGTTGTTTTGTTGCCACTTCCCACAATGACTTTAGAAATTCTAATGGAATGTTACCTATTCCTTATGCCTTACTTGATCTTAAGTTGTCAAAAGCTCTTTTAAATTCTGACTAATGCTGATCCCCTCTCTCATCCCTTTTGACTTCCGTTTCTACTTCCATCACTTCATCTGACAGCCCTCACCTCGTAGAGGCCTCTAATGTACTGTTTTCACCTATTAAGGCAAAATTGCATAAGGGAACAATTGACAGGAATGAGGGAAAGAAATACTGTAGAAGAAGAATGGGTAGCTTTGAGGGATGAAGTACTGAAGGCAGCAGAGGATCAAGTAGGTAAAAAGATGAGGGCTAATAGAAACCCTTGGGTAACAGAAGAAATATTGAATTTAATTCATGAAAGGAGAAAGTATAAAAATGCAGTAAATGAAGCAGGCAAAAAGGAATACAAACGTCTCAAAAAATATCGACAGGAAGTGCAAAATGGCTAAGCAGGGATGGCTAGAGGACAAATGTATGGATGTAGAGGCTTATCTCACTAGGGGTAAGATAGATACTGCCTACAGGAAAATTAGAGAGACATTTGGAGAAAAGAGAACCACTTGTATGAATATCAAGAGCTCAGATGGAAACCCAGTTCTAAGCAAAGAAGGGAAAGCAGAAAGGTGGAAGGAGTATATAGAGGGTCTATACAAGGGCAATGTACTTTAGGATAATATTATGGAAATGGAAGGGGATGTAGATGAAGATGAAATGAGAGATATGATACTGCATGAAGAGTTTGACAGAGCACTGAAAGATCTGAGTCGAAACAAGTGCCCCGAAATAGACAACATTCCATTAGAACTACTGACAGCCTCGGGAGAGCCAATCCTGACAAAACTCTACCTTCTGTTGAGCAAGATGTATGAGACAGGCGAAATACCCTCAGACTTCAAGAAGAATATAATAATTCCAATCCCAAAGAAAGCAGATGTTGACAGATGTGAAAATTACTGAACTATCAGTTTAATAAGTCACTAACAAGAATTCTTTACAGACGAATGGAAAAACTGATAGAATCTGTCCTCGGGGGAGATCAGTTTGGATTCTGTAGAAATGTTGGAACACGTGAGGCGATACTGACCCTACGACTTATCTTAGAAGCTAGATTAAGAAAAGGCAAACCTACGTTTCTAGCATTTGTAGACTTAGAGAAAGCTTTTGACAATGTTGATTGGAATATTCTCTTTCATATTCTGAAGGTGGCAGGGGTAAAATACAGGGAGCAAAAGGCTATTTACAATTTGTACAGAAACCAGATGGCAGTTACAAGAGTCGAGGGGGCATGAAAGGGAAGCAGTGGTTGGGAAGGTAGTGAGACAGGGTTGTAGCCTATCCCCAATGTTATTCAATCTGTATATTGAGCAAGCAATAAAGGAAACAAAAGAAAAATTCGAAGTAGGTATTAAAATCCATGGGGGAGAAATAAAAACTTTGAGGTTCGCTGATGACATTGTAATTCTGTGAGAGTCAGCAAAGGACTTGGAAGAGCAGTTGAATGGAATGTACAGTGTCTTGAGAGGAGGATATAAGATGAACATCAACAAAAGCAAAACGAGGATAATGGAATGTAGTCGAATTAAGTCGGATGATGCTGAGGGAATTAGATTAGGAAATGAGACACTTAAAGTAGTAAAGGAGTTTTGCTATTTGGGTAGCAAAATAACTGATGATGGTCGAAGTAGAGAGGATATAAAATGTAGACTGGCAATGGCAAGGAAAGCGTTTCTGGAGAAGAAAAATTGTTAACATCGAGTATAGATTTAAATGTCAGGAAGTCGTTTCTGAAAGTATTTGTATGGAGTGTAGCCATGTATGGAATTGAAACGTGGACGATAAATAGTTTAGACAAGAAGAGAATAGAAGCTTTCGAAATGTGGTGCTACAGAAGAATGCTGAAGATTAGATGGGTAGATCACATAACTAATGAGGAGGTATTGAATAGAATTGGGGAGAAGAGGAGTTTGTGGCACAACTTGACTAGAAGAAGGGATCGGTTGGTAGGACATGTTCTGAGACATCGAGGGATCACCAATTTAGTATTGGAGGGCAGCGTGGAGGGTAAAAACTGTAGAGGGAGACCAAGAGATGAATACACTAAGCAGATTCAGAAGGATGTAGGCTGCAGTAGGTACTGGGAGATGAAGAAGCTTGCACAGGATAGAGTAGCATGGAGAGCTGCATCAAACCAGTCTCAGGACTGAAGACCACAACAACAAGGCAAAATGAGTCTGGGTGCACAAGATAAACAATAAAACTTAATGTGCAACTTGCAAAAGGTGTTTTTCCTTTGAACTACTGTAATTTATTTTTTCTTCACATTTTGCATGCAGCCATTTCACATTAGCTTCTCTGCCCTTCCTATTTATTTCATTTGTAAGTTTCTTGTATTTCTGTATTCCTGAATTTCTCTGAACATTTTTACCTCCCTCTTTCATCAGTCAGTTGAAATATTTCTTCTGTTACTCATGGTCTCTTACTCATGGTCTCTTTGCAGTTACCTTCCTTGTACCTATGTTTTTCTTTCCAACATCTGTGACTGCCTTTTTAGAGATGTCCATTTGTCTCATATTGGTCCACCTACAGAAAATTCATTATCTCAGTATCTAAAATCTACGAGCACTTCAAGCGTCCCTCTTCATCCCTTAGTACTTCCGAATCCCACTTCTTTACGCAGTGATTCTTCCTGACTAATCGCCGGCCGCGGTGGACAAGCGGTTCTAGGCGCTTTAGTCCGGAACCACACGACTGCTACGGTCGCAGGTTCGAATCCTGCCTCGGGCATGGATGTGTGTGACATCCTTAGGATAGTTAGGTTTAAGTAGTTCTAAGTTCTAGGGGACTGATGACCTAAGATGTTCAATCCCATAGTGCTCAGAGCCATTTGAACCTGACTAATTTCTTAATCTTCAGCCAACTCTTCATCATTACTAAATTGTGACCTGAGTCTATATCTGCTCCTGGGTACACCTTACAATCCAATATCTGACTTCAGAAACTCTGCCTGACCATGGAGTAATCTAACTGGAATTTTCCCATATTTGCTATTACCAGCTGAAATTTATTGCAGAACTCACTTAGTCTTGCTCCTCTCATTCATGCTACCAAACCTATATTCTCCCATAATCCTTTCTTCTACTATTTCCCCTGTAACTGCATTCCAATACCTCATGACTATTAGGTTTACATCTCCATCTATGTGCTGAATATCTGTTCGATATTTTCATATACTTTCTCTCTCTTTTCATCTTCTATTTGAGACATCTGCATGTATACCTGAAGTATTGTTGTCACTCTTGGTTCTGATGAGAACAACCTATCACCGAACTGTTCACAATAATTCACTCTCTGCCCTACCTTCGTGTTCATAACAAATCCTTCTCGTGTTGTACCTTTTCTGCTGCTGTTCATATTACCTTATATTCATCTGACCAGTAATCCCTGTCTTCCTTCCATTTCGATTTGCTGACCACCTCTATATCTAGACCGAGCCCTAGCGTTTCCGTTTTCAGATTTTGCAGTTTTCCTTACCACATTCAGACTTGTGACATTCCAGACATTCCATGCCCAGATTCATAGAATGTTACCCTTTTGTTGGTTATTTAGTCTTTTTCTCATGGTCACATCGCCCTGGGCAGTCACTTCCCGGAGATCCAAATGGGGGACTAGTCTGGAATCCTTTGCCAGTGGAGAGGTCATCATGACACTTCTTCAGTTACGAGCCACATGCACTGTAGATACACATTATGTGTCTTTAATGCAGTAGTTTCCATTGCCTTCTGCATTCTCACACCATTGATCATTGTGGACT
Organism: Schistocerca piceifrons; assembly: GCF_021461385.2. NCBI lineage: Eukaryota > Metazoa > Arthropoda > Insecta > Orthoptera > Acrididae > Schistocerca > Schistocerca piceifrons. The sequence continues at coordinate 717,879,969 of NC_060138.1, forward strand.
CTTCCACCTTTTAGGGGCAGTTGTCCATTCCAAGGACAAGTGTGTTCTGTGAACCTCTGTCCACTGCTCTACCCTCTTTGACAAGGCTGTTGGTAGAACAGGGGTGAATTCTTGTCAAAAGTCTTCAATCACCTTTACTGGTGATTTTTATTCAAAAATTAAGCAGTGGCAGGTTAAACCCATGACCCAGGAGGTTTTGGTTAACAGTCAAAGATGCTACCCCTAGACCATGGATGCCTGTCACACTGATGCGTAACCTGGGTGCACCAAGGCTGTGCTGTGGCCCCAGGTTACACATGACAGAGCTGAGAAAGCATATTGCGCAAGCCACCATAACCATCAGTGGACCCAAAGGAGAGATGATGCTGATAATACCATGAATTATCATCATTCCAAAAAACTTGCCTTTTCAGTTCAGATGCTTGGCATTCCCTTTGAAAGTGGCCTTCTCGATCACTGTAAATAAAGAGTCAAGGACATGTTAAAAGTGGCAGGTATTCATAAGGCCACACCATGTTTTTTGCACAGGCAGCTCTACGTTGGCTTCTTGCATGTATAGAGATCCAGAAATCTCTATAAATACACAAAGAACAGGAAGTCTCAGAACTTTGTTTACAGAGGCTTATTTACAGTAGATTTCTGGCTTTCCATACACCAGAAACTGGGAAAATTATGATCTTTTCTGTGCTAGGTCTGTCAAAAACAGACATGAAATTATTTACTCCCTTTCCTTAAGTAAAAGATTGAGTTGCGAGTGACATGGATTGTGTCAGCTTCTCCCATCATCTCAAAATTTCGTGGTACATCCCCCCCCCCCCCCCCCCACACACACACACACACACACACACACACACACACACACACACACACACACAGTCGTGCAGTTTGGTGTACCATAAGTGGGCCTGCCTCAATACCTCAGAGAGATGACTTTTGAGATGGTGCATACACATGGATAGTGAGTTTCAGCATTAACGTTGCGGGGCACAACTAGTTCTTCATAAATTTCCGTTTTTGGTCTTTGAGTAAGTGAATAGGACACTCTTCCCACTCATCTGGCTGTTAAAAATTTATTATTTGTGATCTTATTTTCATGTCTGGACATGCACTAATTGCTTTCTTACCAAGTTTCAAGGATTCTATATTGTTGACCAGGTTATTGTTTTATTATTTTCCATATCAACAAAACATTATGGAAATTAAGTAATGGATGTAGCAGATTGTTGACACACAGACGAGAGATAGAATATTGAAATGAGAGTCTTTCACTCCTTTTGTAAGAAAAAATGCTGGTATGAGGTTATTATTTTGTGTATAGTGTTTCAGGACTCCCAGCCAGTGTGGACTTGCATATGCTTTACAGTGTTAGTATAGTGCTAAATTCTCACTAGTCATGTCATTAAGATTCTGTAATGTACTGTTTTGTATTTCACATGATCATTAAATTACATTGTTCTCATTTATTTTGCAGGTACTGACAACTGAATCCAAAGCTGCTCTTATCCATAAGACGTCAGTAAACTGCAGCAACTTTGAACAGAAATTTCCTTTCCCTTTCTTTGTATTTGGAGAAAAGGTATGTGAGTGCACTGGCATTGAATGATTTGTTTCTAAATACCATTGTACCTTACCATTGATGATCTGAGTTAATCTTGCATGTAATCATTACAGCATATCAATCATTACATCAGCAAATCATCGTGAGTGGTCCAATTTACTTTTGCTTCCATGAGAGTGCTGATTAACTGACCAATTGGTACAGCCAAGTATTATTTAATTTCTATATGTTAAACATATATAAGAAATGGGTATTTTAATAGAGTATGGCCAAATAGTGAAAAATGGAGGATCTACAATGCCAGCAATTGTATAGCAACAATAGGGAATGGATAGCATTTGTTCTCTTTGTACCTCTAAGTGGTGAATAGCGATCTTTCCATACTGTTACCCCATCCTGGATTTTACCTTGGGATGGTTTTCATAAACAGATTCTCAATCTTTACACAATACAAACAGGCAGTTAACCAATAATTCTACTTGCAGTGTTATGAAAAGGATAGATTGCTACTCACCATATAGAGGAGACGTTGAGTAGCAAACAGGCACCAAAAAAAAGACTGGTACACGTTTAAGCTTTTGGCAAAAAGGCCTTCTTCTAAAATTGAAAATACACAAGCGCAACTCTCACATGTGGCCACTGTCTCAGGCCGCTGAGGCCTTTGCAGCTAGAGACTTTACTTTACTTTACTTCCCCCCCTCCCCCCCCCCTACTTTAGGAGGAGGCCATTTGGGCGAAAACTTAAGTGTATAGCAGTCTTTTCAATGTGTGTGTCTGCGATTCAACATATCCTTTACATGCAGAGTAGACAATCTATCCTTTTCATAATGTTGTCACTATTCCATCCTGAATTTTCTGTTGTTTAAATTTACTTGCATTTTTACTTCATGTAACAATTAAACTGTTAGACTTAATAAATAGTGCTTATGAAATCATGTCTCATTATTTGCGGAAACTTCGTTTAAATATAAATTTTGATGCACTTTTCATCAAATGGAACTGGTACTTCCTGCTTTAAGTTGCCAAATCTGATCTTTTCTCTTAATAATTTCAGTATTGCTGGAAGAACTTGTAGCGCAAATAGAAAATAAAATTTAATAACATTGTATTTATTTTTAATTGGCAGATTCGAACAAGGGCTGTTTCATGTAAACAGACGACCATGGTGACACCTATTCACTTGCTGTTATTTGGATCCAGAAAGGTTGAATTCGTCGAGAACATCATACGCTTAGACAACTGGTAAGTTTTGTGTCCATCATTGTAAAACTTCCTGACAGATTTCAACTGTGATCTGGACAGCTACTTGACTGTGGATCCAGTCCTATCACAGGTAATTCTGTTAGAACATCTCTTCTATTTTTCAAACTTATAGATGATCTCAAGCTTATCTGTGAAGTTTGGTGATGGTGAATGCAATGACGAGCTTGGCATATAATTTTAATCAGTAGCACACACCCAGCTGCATAGTAAGGATACATTCTGGAAACAGTTTGCAGTGCAGATGTTAATCATGTTTATTAAACTTTGACATCAAAATTTATTTCTATTAAGTATGTAATGTTAACATAATTTTTTCTTGAAGATAAAATAAATATTGTTTGGAACTGTTTTCTTCTAGCATTATAGTGGGCATCATAAAGATTTTCTTTCTTATATTTAATGTTGTGCTGTGCCCATGTAGTATTTTGTCTCCCATTGGAAGCTCGAAAGAGTCAGATGATGGCAAACCTATAGCAGTAGATTCTAGATTAATGGAACTTCATGGATTGTGGTAATTACACAAATTGTGCTGGAAGTTGTAAAAAAAAATAGCTCACCCACATTCCAAAATATTTCATTGGCTTGCAGTCTTTAATCTACATATCCCGTATAATTCTTTTAGGAGATCCTCATTAATTCTTCTTTGATTATTTTATTACACCCTGACATGATAAATGCTGTAGTTGTTAAAGTTGGTTTATCCAACACAGTGAAATTTCAGGTTTGTTCATATGTAATACTGGTAGTATCATTTGAATGTGTTACATTATCTACATTTGTACTGCTGTATAGGAATAATCGTTTTTTTTTTTAATTTTTTTTTATTTATTTTTCATTTTTGTATACTACTCTCAAGACATGACTTGTACTGAAGAATGATAGAAGCGGTGTCATATTTCGAGTGACTGTATAATCTTCTAATAACTTGCATTATAAGCAAACCCGTGCCTTTGCCTAACAAGGCTTGGCTTTATTGATGACTGCACAGAACTATACTTGATGCACCGGCAGATGAGAATGATTGACTAATGTAAGCTCATCATTAGGTTGAGGGGTGGCTACATATCAATTTCCGTAAATTTGATGCTGAAGTTAAAATTGTAAACAGTTTATGTCACCAAAAGTGAATGCCAACTTCCTGACTGAGGAATGATGACAATGAAATAGTTTAGTCTCTCATATAAATAACTTAGAAATATGACTGCTTTGTCACATCATAAAACCCTGTAAATCAAGTCTCATATCATAGTTCAGAAAGTCCCCCCTAAAGTTTTGTAACAATTCCAATGGCCAATGCATGAAAAATGAATCAAGTTTGTAACACTAATTAATAAATAATAAAATTAAAATCTCCACACACAAAAATAATCAGTCCAGTGGTGAGCTGCCCAAAACGTATAATTCCAATCTTCGCTCCAAAGAATCATAAGTTCATGTTGTTTGTTGCGAAATTTTCTTAGTCTGTAATCAACAAACCACTCTTTTTCCGAGTATTCTGAATGCGCTGCATAAATAAATGAATCACTGTACTGCCAAAGTGCCATTCATGCCTACAGATTTCACGCCATTGAATGATTACTATTGTTCTACAGGACGAAACTGTTTGGTCATTGGTCCCTTTGACTGTGAAGTGCTCAAAATTTGTTGATGGTGTGAAGGAAAAGGACTAGCTGTTTTTCATTCTAGGAAACTGCCTGTGGTGGCTATATGTTTGAAGCAGGTCCACTGAGCAGAGGGATAAGTAGGATGCCATAAAACTGTGAAAACTGAACTGTCATAAGTGTTATCTTCCACCTGTTACTATTTACAATGACAATCCTCGTCAGTTCACTCAGGTTGTAACTGGCCAGTCAAAATTTTAGCCCAATCAGAATTCATTACCTGAGAAGTCAAGTGCCACAAGTCCTATTTCTTCAGATTTCATGTAAAAACATATTTTTAATAGTCAGATACTACATCATTTGTAAAAGTAAGACTGGTCCTGCTCCAGCCATGGCCAATTTAGACATGTTCAATAGACATGTACTCCCTTAACACTCCGTAAATCATACGTGAACTAGTGCAGGACTGATGCCCATTTTCCATCAATTAAGCAGTGTCTTTATATTTAAAATACACTTTAAGTCAAAATTGCAGAAATCGAATTTTGCCCCTTTACTTTACATCTGAGGTACGGAATTATTTCTTGTAGCTCAGTACATTTTTGTAAAACAAGTAATACATGTTGTACTCCTTTCGGCAAGTATTAGTATGTTAAATAAGAAGCTTGAAAACAAACATCAAATGTATGTCATGTCATTCTGCGTTGTTTCTTCATGGTTCCAGCACTACTTAGCTCGAGTTAGACATACAGTATTATAGTTTCATATAGGAATTGCGTAAGTCTGTGTTGTGCTGCTGTGATTTTACTTGCAAGCATATTAATTGTAGACTAATTAATTAGTTTTACTGACAACCATAATAGCTTTATGTGAGAGAACTCCTAATACCTTGTTCGTCATACCTCATGACTAAGGACCAGAAAAATTCACATTTTGCAATAAATGCTAAAGGGATGCGAATTCTGCCTCAAAATATGAAATACCTAATATATGCTATATCACAGCGAATTGAATCCAGATGAACAATTTTTTCAGAGGTAGAAATAGCTTTATTTTCTGCTTATAAATATTGAAAGTGTAACCAATTGTTGATTACTGGTACTGGTTCGCCCAGTTTGGAAAAATAAAGTGCATAATAACCTGTTTGCAAAATGAAAAGTGTACGAACACAGTGACACATCTGTGCATTCGAAGCTCTGGTAGTGCCACACCAATTGTGTGTGGTTGAATGATCTATTTAAGGTTCTCACAATGCGATAGAAGTAGTACTCAGCTGTGGGACCTTACATTTTATAACAAAGAAACACGTACATCTGTTATCTACAATTAAAAAGTTGGTATAATGTGGATACTTCTAACATGGGGAATGTTTTGAACTAGGGTTGTCTAGAATGCCACTAGATTCCTGAATGCTTTGTATTGCATGTTTCACATTGTTCTCTTTTCTTATTTTGAAATGACTGAAGAGACATCCTGAACCTTCATGAATTTTGGTTATGACCATAAAACAACGGAAAATAGCAGTGATTCATGTGACAGTGTGTCAGTTCTGTTTTCTTAGGACACAGTTGGAGTAGGTGCCCTGCGAAAGGGAAGCATGACTTGTGTCACCACACTGCTCCTCACTCCTCTGATGGTTAAAAGCCTACTTGCAACTGTCTGCCACTATATAGCACTCTGTGCTGTAGCAATTTGAAACTTAAAGTTCTTTCCCTAAAATTGCAAGAATCACTGTAGACATAGTGGAGATGTTGAGTCGCAGATAGACACAACAAAAAGACTCGTAAAAAATTAAACTTTCATGCAAAAAGGCCTCCTCCTGAAATAGCGGGCGAATGCCGCCGCCCCCCCCCCCCCCTTCCACACACACACACACACACACACACACACACACACACACACACACACACACACAACCTGTTTCAGTGGCCAGAGTGTGTGGTCTCGTGCACCCGCACATTTTCGTGTGTGTGTGTGTGTGTGTGTGTGTGTGTGTGTGTGTGTGTGTGTGTGTGTGTCCCTTCTCATAAGATTGTCATTATTTCATCCTGATCTGTCCCTTCTCATAAGATTGTCATTATTCCATCCTGATCTGTCCCTTCTCATAAGATTGTCATTATTCCATCCTGGATTTTCCATTGTTTAATATTCACTTTAGGTTCTACTTCTACACTAAATGCCTTTCCAGTTGTGCCTGTAGGCTGTCGAGCATAGATCGCACAACAACAAATGCCCACAAAAGGTTAAAATTAATGTTTTGCAGATTCTGTGATCATTGGATTGGGTAGGAAAAGACAAATGGTGACCAGAAACATCTTAAATCAATCATATATTTGGTTCAGCAATGGGAAAATTCAGAACATTGATTTGTTGAAAGTGTAAATGCAGCTGAACAAAAATGCAAAGATCATTTCGGGCTAAAAGAAGCTGTTGAAGCTCCAGTCAAAAGTTCCCACTCAGCACTTTTTTTAACAGCCAATTTCAAGGAGCTAAGGCGTCTTTCATCACTCGCATAGTGTGACAATCTTTGAAATTTGCACTTCTAATCATTAACAATAAAAATAGTGTGTATTTCAACAAAAATTTATGCAAATTTTGCAAAAAAAATACACACAAATTTTACCAAAAATATTGCTGAATTTTCTGGTCCCTGCTGTTGACATTACTGAGAAATATCAGTTCCACTGTTTTGTTAATTGCTCTATCACTGATGATATTTATAGTAATTGTAGCACAAAATAGACCAATGCAGGAAAAATCTTTAAAATTATATATTTGAGTTTTCAGTAGCTTATATGGATCTGTACATGTCTTTGTCGTGAATAATTATTTAAGATCAATTAGCCATCTTTCCCACCAAGCTCAGCAGTCATCTCTTCAGTCATAATTAATGATACAAAATCTCTTCGCCATATGATGGTGCGCTCTTCATGTCTTGTGTTGCATTCTTTACAACTACCCACAGAGCCCACTTGAGGTGACACTCATACCTATCGTGCACTAACATGCTGTGTCGCAGAGGCACATACCACCTTTATCTGCCTAAATCCTCCATAATTTCAGACACCCAGTAACAGTATTCTGGCCATGTATAATCTAGTGGAATAGAAAGAAAGACACAAGAAAGCTGTCATAGGATTGAAACAACACTCTGATAGGTTTTTAAGAAAACTTTCTTGAAGGAAATAAAAGAAACTTTACCAGATTTTTATCATTGAGAGTAGCTGCATTTAGTTAAACCAGTGACCATTGTGATACAGATTTTGAAGGCCATGGACAAATTTCATCCATACTTTGTTGAAATTATGCAAATGCTTGCTCTGGAATACTTAAGCGTCCGGAAGTCTAATCCGGAGACTATCTGGTATTCTGGTAAAATAATAAGGATGATCAAAGGTTGTTGCTGTTACAGTTGAGAAGTGGAATGTAGAAACACAATGATGTTAAAAGAAATACACCTTTCCATGAAGAAATCTATAGTTACTTCCATATCTTGACAAGTCAAAAAGTTAAGAGTATTAATCATATGGCAAAATACACACCTCATTGTGTGCTATCATTTGCAAAAAGCCTTATTTTGTTATCTTTGGCCAGAACACTAGATGCACTGCATGCAACCCTCCCATATATATAAAAGTAAATCTTGAGATCAGTGATCGATATTGTTCTGCTCTCAGCTTTCAATACAATCTTTATTTGTTGACTACATTTCATACACAGCAGTGGATGTCCTAAAATGAACCACATGTACAGTCTATGCATGTTTTTGTCACTGCAAAATTCTTTAAGTTTTGTGCACTGCTTCACTTAATTTGATGCAGCACAATAAATATAATGGAAAACAAAAAAAATTCCTGTGACTCATTGAGCAAAGATATCAGGCTGTAAGATGTGGAAGAATCAATTTTTTTTTTCACAAAATAATTTCTTTAAAATCAGGGGATAAGTATTTCATAGCAGCCAATATGTCTGCTCCGGCGCTTCACTGACAGTTCGAATGACACGGTTGTGCTGCGCACACAGAACAGCGTTATCATATCACACCACTTATCATTAGATCATTTGGCAATCTGACCTCCTGTGACCAAAGGTTCAGTTGGTTATTGTATACGAAACAAATACATGAAATTATCAAAGCCGTCTCACAAACAGAATCAACAAACTTGGAGCAAAGAAAGTTATTACTACCTTTTCCAACTACTATCAGCATATGAGAGCTATAACACAGATGATTCAGCCTTCCCTTGAGTTGTTATGGTTATGAATATATGGAAGACAGCAGTTATAATGGAAGAGTAACTATTAAAGAACCCATTAATTTACTGAGGTGATTCCAGAGTGGCACCTCGCTATTGTCATAGGCTTCTGAAATGGTACTAAAAACTCCTGGAAAGATGTAAATCTTGATCGCGAAACAATATTTACATGACTGTGCATTTGTCTACGCAGTAATTCATTTTTAGAACAGCTTTAAAGTAAAACAAAAACTTGTCAGTGTAACTGTATTTATTTTCTGTGGGGGTGGTGAGACCCAGAGCAGCAGATGAAGTCGTCACACACAGCGCTCCAAGAATGTTAAGGACAGGTGAGGCTAGACAGTGAAGCTAAACAAATACACAGATTGCAGCCGCTACTTCATGCCTTGTCGCAGGTAGTAGTGTAAGGTGGTGGTAAAGCTGTGGTCACTATGGAATGGGGTAGCAGCCAGAGGGTTAAAATTGTGCTTTTCCAGGATTGAGGTTACAATGATGTATTCATTCCATAGTACACTCAAGTGTGTCCACATTTTGCCGTTTGTTACTGTATTGTTCAAAGAGAACATAATGCCAGTTTGGGAAATTGCTGAGTTACAGTTGAATTGCGAAGATACTATTACTGTAATGTAGCAGGTCTGTGATTGATTGATCTTTATATATTGAGTATAGTTTTTTTTTCTTTTTTTCTCTGTTCTAGGATTAATTTGAAGATAAAACCAGAGATAGCTGCTGCAATTGTTGCACTGCGGCCGGCATTGGAAGCCCTAGTGGTAAGAGCTGCTAAAGATCCAGAAACAATTACAGAATTGTCACCACTTGATGAGAAGGTGATGAATGTACTTAAGCAGCTCTGTAGGATGAATGCTGGTCGTCACAACATGGATCAAGTGTCAACTGGCGGGTATGTTTATCCTATTTTTCCTTGCCTCAGACACAGACGTGTCAGCTTGTATTCATGGATAATTAAAGGAAAAAATTCGAGTTCGTCTTCATGCAGTATTTTGCAGTGAACAGAGTAAAAGATGTGATTTCACTTTTCTGATTCTGTAATACAGTTTTAAGATTCTGATGTTGAACCGTGTTCTCTGTCTCCCACACATTATTTTAAAATCCTGTATTGTAAAGCAAAACTTGTATTGCCCACTAGATCTTGAGCTTATCCATGAAACAACCATGCCTGTTTGGAAGATCATTGTAATAGTTGTCAAAAATAAGTAATTTCCCAGTGCATTATACAGTTTCTGTTGGATGCATACTGTTGACACTGGCAATGCCCAAAATCAGTCATGGAATCATGGTAATAGTTTTTCCCTTTAAAACTTACTGCGCACATCCTTTCCCCCTTCCAACTATCGTTCTTTGATACCTAGTATGAGGGCAACCATTCCGGATGTGATGTGATGTGGTGCGATGTGATGTGTCCAGTTCTGTGTTGTAACTGTCAAAATTGAGGATCAGCACTTTTGATGGTTAACCATACTAGTTGATTCATTGTTAGTCAGCTGTAAATTCCATTACATTTGCTTTCTTCCAGAAAGTTTGTAGTAAACCAAGACATTTCGAAATCCACTGTGTATAATGCCTATCTTGTGCAATACTTAATTGAGGGTTTTTAATAAACTGGGCAGTAATCACAATATCGCATCTTAATTCACAATGTACTGCTATTTTACATGGATGTCCGGGCACTCTGGAAGCTGAGTATGTTTACATCACAGGTAACACTTAACACTGTATCCAATTGCATTTCACATCATTTGTAGCAGTTTGTTAGTTCTCCCTGCCTAAATTACGGTACTGTACTTGCCATCTAGATGTTTGTGGTGTTTAGTGTGTTGCAAAAAATTTTAAGCTCAACCAAATCAGTTAAATATGATGGCCGAAGGCAAATTTAACAAAAGGATTAAGAGAAACTGAACACGATTTTAGGAAAGGCTCCTCAAAATCATTTGCCATATGTGATATGGAGCATAGACCCTACAGTATTAATGAAATTGTTCCTATATCTATCACTGTGTTGGACGAATCTCATGAACTGATAAGTGATAAACAGGAAACTCATGGTTTCAGAGATATAACTAAAAGTATCTTACAGTCATACCTAAAGACAGGTATCAGACTGCAAAAGTCACACATGGCATGATGTGGTCTGGTGTGATTCTCATCTGTGGTTATCATTGGTGGAGTACGTTTTCCATAAGTTTTACATCATTCATACATTTGAGTCATTCAAAGGTTTTCTTCCTCAAACTGTGTGCAGACCCTCATGAAAATTTCTGAGGGTTTGGTCCTTGTTGCATGAGGAACTTAATGAGTATGTGCAGTGCAACAGACTTCTGTACTTCTTGCTAGCACAAAATGGCCTGACTATAGTGTTCGCATCACACTATAGTGGGGTACAGGCAAGATGGCGGCTGAGTGAAGTGTTCTGTGCAGAGAGAAAAAGAGAATGCTTGCTACACTGCCAGTTTGCCCTTTCAATGCTGTCAGCAGTAAACTGTCACGTTTAAGCTGAGTGAGCTTCTAAACATTCACACACCTAGCGGTATTGTTATTTGTAAGAGTTTAACCATTCCAGTACATGTTGTGCACCTGGTAAGGAATATTCTACTTGTACTTTAATTGCACATTTCTGTAATGCATTCTGGGTTGAACTCACTATTTTCATGGATTCCAGTCTGTTTATGATCTACTGATTTTGATACTGTCTTCATGATGATAGAAGTAATGCATTTGTCATTCGTATACGCGATGATTTTTGTTGAGACAAAACAGTGTCAGTGATGACATTTTCCAAATGAAGAACCACTGTCTTCAACTTATTGTCTGCACCACTTCAGAAAGAGCGTGGACAGCTCATACATATATACATAGTTTCATTTAGCTTCAGTAGTCTGTTGGAAGATACCCACTAGTTCCATAGTCGATAGAGCTTTGTGTACCCACACTATGGGCTTTATGTCATACTTACCTAGAAGGATGAAGACAGTGTGACGCTTCTTGCCAGTAGGCACAGCTATTCCAGAGTCTTCACTAATCTTTTCAGCTACATCACTAGCTCTGTACTCTTCTAGATCCCCTTTGCAATGGTGTCTCCTTTAAGATTTGTCTTGCTTCTCTGATCGTATTTGCTCCACTACATACACATAGTGTAGTGATGATAATAACAAATTCATTACAGAATATTTACAATTTACAAAACTTTATAATGTAAATAAACAAATATATTAATTTCTAGTGAAAATACACAATACCTGTGTGTCATACATACAAATTTTCTTATATTCATATAATGTTTCAAAATCTCCTTTACGAAGCTTGTATTTGCCTCCAAACTTCCACAAATATTGCTGTGTTGAATTTACTTCTTGATGTCATATTCCAAGAGAGAAAACACACACACACACACACACACACACACACACACACACACACACACACACACACACACACACACACACAGAGAGAGAGAGAGAGAGAGAGAGAGAGAGAGAGAGAGAGAGAGAGAGAATTGTGTTAAATCTGTTGATGCAAAATGAATAAGATTCAAAAAGGTCAGTCAATCTAGATTTGGTCTGGTTAACACGGCATGACAAGATATGAGAATATAAATATGTTTCTGGTCTCAGCCAATATTAAAACTTACCAACAATGTCTTCATTGGCTCATATTGTTAACTAGAATTCTGGGTTCATGTGGAATGTACTCATAACAAGACACAAGCCTAATGTTATGCAGAGGAAAAGCCTTAGTAATTATTTTTCTTTTTTCCAGGGTGCCTTCTAGAAGACCACCTCGTGGTCACACATTTGGTTTTGATGGGCCACCACCAAAAATGATGCGTGGTAATTTCAACAATGGTGGCATGTCTAGAGGTAGGTTTCAAAATATAGTTTGTTTACATGCTTTAATACAACATCCATCTGAATCCATAAGAATGTATTACCTACGTAGACTTCTTCTGTTGTGAAATCCCGAATTCCTTTGTCTCGTCTCTCACACTGAAACTCTTGAGGAACTAAAGCAGCATACACATCACCATCTCAAAAGTGTCTCCAAACTGTTCACCACCTGTTCCCACCTTGGTCTACCACTGTCCGTGTTTTCAATAGCCTTATTACATTTATCACACTCTCAGAAACACTCTCCCACCACCATAGAGAATCCAGTACCTAAACAGACCCAAAACACAGTTATGAACTTTTCCTGCAAAAGCTTTACTCCCACAGAAGTATCAGTCCATTCTAAAGGCCTTATCTTTTATCCCATTCCCATATTCTATCATACTAGACTTATTAAAGACCTTCTCTCCTCCTTCCAGTCTCTACAGTGGAAACACTTTCCCACTGCAAACTGTACTAATCAATGCAATCCAAAGCCAATGTTAAAGTCCAAAGTTTCACTTCACGTGGTCCTCCTCAACACAAGAAGCCACCTACTTCAATGTAGACCTCTACTTCAGAGATAGCTACATCAGTACCAACATTTGTCTCAACCCTATCAACCACCAGGAATACCTCCACTTTGACAGCTGCCATTCATTTCATACCAAGAAGTCACTTCATACATCCCACCCACCTGTGGCCATTGCATTTGTAGTGACAAACAGTCCATCTCCAAATATATCGAAGGTCTCACCGAGGCCTTCACAGACCAAAACTGCCCTCCCAACCATGTACAGAAACTGATATCCTGTGCATTCTCTCTCCAGTCACCTACTATGTCCCCCATTCCCACCACCCAATATCCTTCCCACCCCTCCCACTTTGGTAGTCTGCATCCCACTGATTCTGTATAATATCCTTGTCCACCCTTACTCCACTCCTGCTCGTAACCCCTTGCTTTATAGCTCACATTCTTGCTATAGACCTAGATGAAAACCTGTCCCATACATCCACCCTGTCCCTGAGTGGCCCCACAAGCAGCACTACACACACACAAGCAATTAAAACAAAGGGGTTTCTCATTGTGGCAGGATCTTCCGACTGAGTTTCAATCACCATCTTTCTCCTCCAGATGTGAAAATATTTTGTTGATGCTGACCTACATAGGAAGAAGCGATCATCACAATACAATAGGGAAATCAGAGCGCACGTGGAAAGATATAGATGTGCGTTTTATCTGTGTGCTGTTCGGGAATAAAATAATAGAGAATTATTGTGAATGTGGTTCGATGAACCCTGTGGCAGGTGCTTGTGTGTAGTTTATAGTGTGTCGATGTAGGTGAGTATTGGTTTAGCTGATAATTTACATTATTTTTTAGGAGATGAGGTACAAGTAGTGGGAAAATATCACATTTCAGAAGAGGATGTATGCTCTGTTGTAAATGAATCTGCTGCCAAGATGTTAGTTCTCTGGCTTGAATTCATAATGCTTTGCTATTGCTATTTGTAAACTAGAAAATCATACGAGAACTGCTAAGAATCAAATGTGCGTCACTTACAAACAAATTGTTGCTAATTCTCTTTGAGAGAACTGTTATGTTTCCTCTTCTCCATTAATAAATTGTTGATCAGAAAGATAAATGATTAATCATTATATCAAAAGTAGTATGAGGGTACTTCAAAAATAAGATGTGCGTTATTATGGCTGGCCAAGAAACTATTATTAAATGCTGCACTGAACTCCAAATTGACACAGGCACATAACACTATTTTTCAGCGGATTCACAAATTCTCTTTAAACAACAGTCATTCATCAATGATTGATATTTGCATCTTGGTCATTGAGCCACTGAGGAACTATTGTGTGAATGTCGTCATCTTCAGAAAATGTGATTTTTGCAAACCAGTTCACCGATTTCATGGACATTGTTGTCTGTGTTCAATGTTGATGACCTTTTTTTCCCAATCAGCATCACCCATGTCTGTGTAGCCATGATCAAATTGTTGGCACCATTTTACTATGCCTGGATCTGACATTGCAGTTGATCCCTATGCCAACTGAATTTCATGGTGAATGTGTGTGCAATTCTGACATTTTGCCCACAAGAATTGTACTGTCTCACATACTTTAAAACTGGAGTAAGTTTCCAGTTGCTACATTGTTTTATCACTTATTGTGAAGTGCCTTTTAACCGTACCACAGCACAACTGTGTCTACAGGAAACTCGGAACACATACTTTGTAATACTAAAAGAGATTCCTGTTTTTATGAATAAATTTACTGTACAGTTCGATTATCCGAACAAACCAGTTTTCTGAACACCCATGTCCCCCAATTACTTCGGATAATTGATGCTCTACTGTATTAATATAAAAGAGAGATTGCCTTGAGGTGAAAGAAAATCCCAAGTATAGAAAATACTTACATCAAAAGGTGCGTAGCGGGCAAACGCGACACTCACATTTCAAACAACAATAGCGACCAAACTGTTAAACGCATGAATAGCGCAAATGTAGTAAGTGGTGACATCCGTTGAGAACAACAGATATGTATCTGGATGTGGACGCAACTGTAACGCTATCTGTGATACTAATAGAAAACTACATCTTGCGGCTATCTGCCACAGGGGCGCCCACTGAAGGGGTTAAAAAAAAGAAAGAAAAAGAGAGAAGCCATGGACTATTTGCTCAGTACAATTTTTTTTTTTTTTTTTTTTCCCCCAAACATTTTAGGTTAGGCTTTACTGTGACTGTTATTGACATTAAATGAAACAACATGTTTACTGTTACTAGTCACTGTTTATTTATCCCCACAATGCATTCCAAGGGTTTAAACCTCCATCATCAGGTGGATTTACATTTGTTAGTATGACGTGTGTGTGTGTGTGTGTGTGTGTGTGTGTGTGTGTGTGTGTGTGTGTTATGTTATGTTATGTTAAGATTTTTTGAAGATACTTGTGGCACTGTCTCCAGTCACAGTGAAAGGAACCTGTGTCCACTAGAGGAAGTACCACAAGTTCCTCCAAAAAATCGTAACGTAACACACACACACACACACACACACACTCACATTCACATACACACACACACACACACACACTCTTCATACTAACAAGTGTAAATCAACCTGATGATGTAGGTTTAAACCTTTTAAATGTGTCATGGAGATAAAAAAAAAACAGTGACTGGTTACAGTAAACTTGTTGTTTCATTTAATTACCAGTTTTTAGTGTTCTGTGATCAATTCATGGCTGCACATTTGATTATCACCATTTAAAACAATGCATATAGTTCTGTTTGTACCCATCTCATTCCCTATTATACCCCAAATTTTCAATATCATTGCAGGGCTTTGAAATCTAAAATATTTGAGGTTTCATGATTAGATTACATAATTCTTATAAAGTTGTTCTCTTACCAGCATTAGAAGCTATTAATCCCTAGTATCACATTGTGTGCCTGTCCCAGTGTAAATACGTTGAACTTTTTACCTTATTAGCTAGCTCCAGGTAGAGGGTAGAATGCTTTCAATTGATGGCCTATCCTACTTGATTGAGTAGCACCTGTGCATGGTTTTAAGGATGAAAAAGAAGATTTTTGCTGTTTCCAATATCTTGTACTGCTATTTGAGTTTACCTCCTGAAGTACTTGTGAGAATCACAGTAGCGCACAGAAAAAAAGATATAAAGATCACAATGAGTGGCACACAGTTATTGCATTCAAGTCATATAACTTACACACTTGGCTAGACTGTCATGGGTCAGTGGAAACTTTGCACTTCTGTGCAAGATCAGTTTCTGCAACTGTCCGATACAGCACAGCATTTCACAGACAAATCTGGAATTGTGTTTCTTGGAGTTTTCTTTGCAGATGGGATATTCCATCACCTTTTGAGTAGGAATCTGGGACAGCAGTATTTCATCTTGTGATATTTCAATTGATTACCACGACTGAAATACAACCAGTAGGTGCGGTGGTATACTACGGAGTAAGTGTGCATACATAAGACAGTTACCACACAAGTGTCAGTCATAGATAAAACTTCATGCATCTGAGAATAAAACATTGCAATTGCTGTGTCAACAAATCCACAGTGCTTAACAATTACGTGGTTATACCCAAGTCATTGAATGTATCATTTGACAGCTCAGGTGTAATTAGCTACACTGCAGTTGTGCAGTTGAGGCTACAATACCTTTCGCTGCACACACCCACAACTGATAGCTCCCATGTTTGTTTTGTAAATGTAGGATATAGTCACCATGTACACAGCTCGTCACATCACAATGTATATCTAAGCATAACAGAATACGTGTTCTGACTGTGGAGAAAACTACTACAGGGAAAAATAGGGCAAAATAGCTGCATATAAAACCTCATAACATGAATGTAAACCTAACATGCTATTGACAGTTGTAGAATGAAATAAACAGTTAGGCATATACTCTGTTGCAGAGTAAAAGAATTAATTCTTGAAACATGCTCTGGACAATAAGCAAATTTGTGGTGACAATGGCACAATTCCATCCAGTTCCCCATCACCACTATCATCCAGATCACTGCCAAAACTCGACTTCACCACCACCACCACCACCACCACATCATCATCATCATTGTCAAGAGAAATCATTAGTTGTTCATTCTCATTTATAACGCTATCTATAGTCTGCCTTTCTCTAATAAGCTTACAAACATAGTCTGCTCGCTTCTCCCGTGAGGTGACGTCTACAGTAGGAAGACCTTAATGTAATAGTCTTTTCTCTTCTGTTACAGTAAAAGGCTTGTTATTATTTTTAAAGTTTTCCACACTGAGCCATGTACACAAATTTTGTCTCTGTGAACTGACACTTCTCAACTAATTTTCTAGATTTTTGTTTAAAGAAGTCATGAAAAAAAATATAAAAACTTTTTACATTAAAGGTTGGACCTTCCTTGTTCTAATGCTTTTATTCACTTTTTTCTGAAAATAAATGGTATTTTCTCTACAGTTTTGAAAGTGGAACACTTTTCCAGAAAATAAAAACTAAACTTCCAAAACTCATTCCTATGAATATTTGCAAGAAATAAGCATTTTCAGAAGAACATATTTTATTGAAATAAATATAAGCATACCAAAAAAATTCAATACAGAAATGCAGTTTTTGTTTTATCAAGCAGCATTTATTCGAACATGATACTCCTTGAAACTGTCGTGTACACAGAGACCCACCTCACTCTGTTTACACCACCATTGCGTTTCTTTTCTTACTAATTTCCCCAGTTTCTTTTTTTCCCCTTATCTGCCCACAGACTTTACAGCACCAAGCTACATTTCGTTCAAATGCTGTAGCTGGGATCTTTTCTGGGAAGTGCCTTTCAAACACTGTCTACTCTTGGTGATGGTCCAACTTTTGAATACTGGAGCCCCTCCACACCACCACGACTATCTAGCTGTTTACCTAAGGCCGTGATAAAGTGCACCAGAGACTTTTTTACACACACACACACACACACACACACACACACACACACACACACACACACACAACTTTTGAATACTGGAGCCCCTCCACACCATCACGACTACCTAGCTGTTTACCTAAGGCCTTGATAAAGCGCACCAGAGACTTTTTTACACACACACACACACACACACACACACACACACACACACACACACACAACTTTTGAATACTGGAGCCCTTCCACACCACCACGACTATGTAGCTGTTTACCTAAGGCCTTCCAATTACAGACAAGACAGTTGTCTGTGTTGTTGCTTTACTTGTGTAAATTTCATAATTAAAAGCATAAACTGTTGTTCAGTCGCATAGTAAATGAAGTTCGATTACATATTTATTTGGTTTGTTTTTCATATAAGCTCTAAATCCTCTTCAGCCTCTACTTTGCATATTCCTTAATCAGTTGTGAGATTCAAGTATGGTTGAAATTATTCATACACTTTGTGACAAAAGAATGAAGAAATGTCTGATTTCGTGCAGGGGTGATGTCCTAGCTGACCTAGCTTTATGAATTTCATGTTGTCGTTAAAGAGCAACATAAACAAAATGGAAGTGAATCTGTCTCAACTCATCAGCCTGTATGCCACTGAAGTAATGAATCCTTTGACCAATAGTCACTTATTTTTGGCAGCTTCACTACATTCATATGCAAAATGATAGGAAAAAAAGTATATTTCTTGTATCTTTACTATTGACCATTGATGCTACACAGAATTTCTCTTCGTAGGCTACTACCTACTCATTTCAAAAAATTTTAATCCTGCATTCATGTTTGTTTCAGCTTTTTTTGTTTTGATCTTCTCATTATTGAAAAATGCTGAGAATCATTCAAATTCAGTACACAGTGTTCATACAGTTGCAAAGTTACACTACTAGCACTATTGAACACTGGTAAATCAAGCTGATTGTCAACTCTGGACCATTTGGTCACACCAGTAATCATGTTTGGTGATGTGTCAGAACAAGCAGCAGTACTCGAACCCTCACCTTCGTCTGTTCATGTATTTAAAAAAAAAAAAACCATATAAACAGTCAAAAGAACAGTATAAAATATTTTTTATAGTAACATACATGTAATGTTGTAGCGCTATTTTTCAATTATATAAACCCATGTTTGTTGCCTGAACTGTTGGAATGTTCACAAAATACGTCTGAAGGTTTGTAATCAATGTAGTCTCAGTTTTCCTCTTCTTATCCATAAGAACCATCAAAAAATCCATGTTGCTAAAGCAAAACTTAGCCACAAAGTGAACTAAGCCCAAGTCAGAGGTCATCGATCACGGTCACACAAATTGATTGTGTGTTTGGTACACTCAAGCTACAGACTTGCAATGATCTCTTCTGGAAAGTACATAAACTACGCTTGCTGCCAGTTTGAATGAAGAAACGTATAGCGTACCTTTGATTGTATTAAATAGTGTGGGAAACAGAGGAATGTACGGAATACGGGCTTTGTTCAAAGGGCTGTGTTTGTAAAAATGTATTGTGTACTGTCTCGGTGTAGAAAGTGTTAACAGTACCCCCAAACCAGTTCAGTTTGCTTGAAAATGGTAATTATAAGGCAGTAGTGTAATTACCATGTGAACCTGTTCGTTTGCAACTTCACTTACAACATACATAGGTGTCATAGGCTTATTTTGTTTCAAAAAATGAATGTCTGCAGCATTGCCTTTTGCCAACAATCACTGGACCATTATTTCTTTGCGGTCATTAGTTATAAGAGTTCATTATCCAGTAGAATCACTGTTGGAACCCTAAACTGGAGCAACAAGTTTTCAAACCATTGCAGAAATCGTGGATGGTCCATATCTTCATGACAAATGCAGGTCTTTTAAATTGAAAAACTAGAAATCCATCCTGCCCAAGACCATTTGAAGAACATGTAGAGGCCATAATTAATCTGGCTCCTCTTCCCATTGGCTGACAACCACTGCTGTTCGGAGTCTCCACTTTCCAGCATTTATCATATCTCTCTCTCTCTCTCTCTCTCTCTCTCTCTCTCTCTCTCTCTCTCTCTCTCTCTCTCTCTCTCTCCAGCATTGACCCAGGTTTCATGTAACCATGTTATTGAAATGATATCTTTTCCTATAATTTTATTTAAGAAGGTACTACAAGCAATGCCAACATGAACTTTTTTGAACAACAGTCATTGTCTAACTTTTTAAAGCAGAAGTCCATAGTTTTTGACACCATTGTAAGCTATATTTTCCGCCTGAGAAAAGTTTAAAGAAATAACAAAATTAACAAACAACTTTGCTATCTTTCCTACTGTAATATCCATAAATATGCTGACAAAATGAATTGGTTTGGAAAGAATAAAGATCTGTAAGTGGGCAAGGCAGCTTTTTTCTTTCCAGGAGTATTTAAAAATACTCAGTTTTCTCTGCAGGCACCACTTTCCTTATTATAGTCACTGGGTCGTAGAGTTTTTGAGGTACACGCTAAAACTTATTTGTGGACATGGAAACCGGCAACATGAAAATGATGTTGGAACTGACTTACGTTGCTATGCTGTAATTAGTTCAAAAGATGCAGCACATCGTGTTCCTTGTTTTTCAATCATAACGTGAACTTAAAGTCATTTGTAAAGTGAGCTTGAAATAACGTGTTTCAGTGGCCCAGCTATAGTAATCAAAATTGATGACATCTTGGTATGACAGGCAGTGAAGACACAAAACAACAATTGCACTGAGAGCATGGACATGAAATGAGTAGTTTATATGATTAGATAAGCTGGAAATACTCGTCTTGATTGAGAAAGTAGTCTACTGATTTCCACAGCTTCTTTGACCACTGTATCCCAATAGGATGAGGCAGTGGTTTGTATCTTGAACTTTCCCATAATCCATGGAATGGTCAGCCACTGCAAATTTGTTGTGGAGGTGTTAGAGGAAGGACTATAATATGCGCAAAGAATTATTGGAGGTCTGCCCAGTGTACAAACCTCAGATTAAAGAAAAATTAAAACATCAGATTTTCCCAACCATGCCAGTTAATCAGTTTACTTGTTGTACGAAACCCCCTGAAACTGATGTTAAATTTAATTTTAAGGAAACAGTAAGAGCTCTGGTGCGAAAGTCAGTCTCCACAGAAGTACTTCTGTGTACATTAGCTACTCACTGAAAGCTGACGCTGCCCTTTAGCAGCTTCATTTGTGAAGTTACAAACTGACTAAAAATAGAATTGAAAGATGTTTTTAAATATCTAGCATACTTTGACAAATATTTGTAATATGATAAGTGTTCTTCCAGAATACAAAATTTTAGAAGAAAGTGTAAACCGTACATTTGAAACTGCATGCAGTAAAACAACGGTAAGTTAGAAGTATTAATGAGGAATGTAATTACATCTTTTGCATGGTAATATTTAATAAAGTAATGAGAGACCTTGGGTTGAGTATAAACAGTGGTATGGTGAAGCAACCATTCATCATATAGAGGCAGTGTTAAGTAGTAGATACTTTGCATGGGTGTGGGTGTTTGCAGAATTTTATCTATAATGATCAATTCTTTGTGCATGTGCTTCGTTTCTGTTCAGATCTTACTTCTGTACTGTGAGTAGTTTTCTTATCGACCTTTTGAAGCATTGTTTGTGGCCCATTGAAAATGATAAATGTTACATCTCCCGGTGTGCAAAAAGTATTAAGTTTTGCTAAATGTTTCTACTGTAAAAACTATGCAGTTTTCATGTGTTGGTGTGTGTAAATAAATCGGTTTGTTCACTTTCTATTTATTTTCATAGGTGGTCCGTATGGAGGTGGCTACAGAGGTGGCGGTGGTGGTTTCAGAGGTCGTGGCTATGGGTTCCAAGGCCCAGACAGAGGGGGCTTCAGAGGCGGCCGAGGAGGATATTTTGGAAATCGCTGATCAGACATCTGATGTAAACCAGCCAATCCATGTTCTGAAAATCAGATGTCAAGAATATTCTAAAATAAACATTCCCATGGATTCTTCCTCCCTCATGCTAATGCTGTTAAAGCCGCATTGCCCTTCGGTGAGGGGAAAGTGGCTTCCAATCATCATTGTGTTGTCTGTATACAATAATAGTGTAAATGTTCATCATGACATTTCAAGAATTAACTGTGCTGTATCTGAACTTTAAGTTAAACTAAATTGCTCCATTGTGATGTAGGTTACTTAAAAATAATTTTGAACTGCAAGTTCCCATGAAAATTATATTTTATTTATTGACATTAATATCATGTAATATGACATTTAATTGTAATAAAAAACTACCTAATTTCATATTGTACCAAGTCTATAAAATTACCAGATTTTCCACTGAGGGTATGTAACACAAATTGCTTTTAAACTATATATAATGATTACATGCTGTATACATGTTCTTAATTACAGTCTGTAACACACACCCGACACCTATTTTGACAAACTAACAACTGTTTTTGCCTCTCAATCTCCCCATTTTAGACTTTATTTATTCAATCCACTACTACTAAATATGTAATATGCATATATTTGTACTATTCCCACAACATTATTTCATATTACTAGACCATTAACATATAAATAATATTTTTTCAGCTGTTGTAGCGGAATGATAAACCAAAAGAAATTGTTATTGCCTCATCTTTGATGATTTATGTGAAGCTTGAACAAAGGATAGTTGAACGTGGGGTAAAATCTCATGCAGAGTAAGATTCATTGTAAGCTTGCTTTCTGGCTTTCGTGGTGGTTCTGTTGCGGGCTCTGTCATCTGCTAGCTGGTTGTGATATCTAGAGTGCTGTTTTCTTTGTGAGTCTTTGTAAAGTTCCCTAAATGCTACATGTACTGGCCAATCAGGAGTTCTATTTGGCATCTGATGTCAGTCTGCTGGGCAGGAGCTCTCAGACAACTCCAATTAACTCTAGAGATGAAATGGAATGTTACATGCCTGCCAAGCGATGTGCAATCTTTCTCATACAATTTTAAAATCTGATTCTCACACATCTTGTAGCTTCATTCGTCAACTTCATGAAGAACTACCTATCATTTCATTAATGGTCATAGTCACTGTTATGTTTTGAGACTTTCCAGTACTGCCAAAAACTGTTGAAGTTTGCAGTGGAAAATAAGGGTCGCTATGAATTTGTGTTTGGTGCATGTTAGGTCGTATGTCGTCGTGTATGGAACATAGCCAACATACAGAATTGTTCTTTAAACTTGGAAGGATATTGCTGTCTGTCTCCAGTCTTGAGAAAATGGATAGTGTGTACAGCACCCCAGTGAAAAATTAGTAGTTTCTTGGATATCACGCTAAATGTGGAAGTTTTGCATATTACTCGTATCCCAAAATATTGTTTAGATATCTTAAACCATTTGAGATATGAGGAATGGTATGAATATTTCATTCTGAATTTTTCCCTGGTGCGTTAGTTTGGAATAAAACGCTTTACCTACAAACCATTTTTTCTGGAGACAAGTGATAGTGATATCAGTCCAAGTTTAAAGAATAATTCAGTATGTTAGCTACATTTGAGACATTACAACATATGACCTGACACACACCAAATGCAAAATTCATAGCGACCCTTATTTTTCACTGCAAGCTTTAAGAATTTCTTGCATGACTTAACTGATCTTTCACAATAACAATGATCGTTAATGAAATGATAAGCAGTTCATCGTAAAACTGATGAACGAAGCTACAAGCTGTGTGACAACCAGATTTTATTGCTGAATAGTTTCTTTACAATCGTTTTAGAAGATTGCAGATCAGCCAGAAGAGGCACCTTGTCATCCATGCAATCAAGTGAGCCTGCTTTCCTGTGCCAACCTATACACCATGTGAGAGGTTCAGCATGCTAGGTAGCCATCACCCCACACTGCTAGCTAGCAGGGAAGCTCGCCATCCCACAAACTTCCAAGAGCTTTCATGAGTTTTGGAAGATCAACATGGTGTAAAAAGCAGCAAGTACCAGGTGTAGAAGTATGAAACTGGAATTTCCCTATAGATGGTGCTAGCCGTCAGTGTAGAGCCCGTGAGACTGCAACACCATCTGCTTCCTGTGCTGACAACAAATGTCACACACAGTAACATGAGTTCCATATATCGATAATCTGTGTCAAACCTGTAAATTGGTAGAGTTTTGCACCTACAAACTGCAATTTACAAACAGCATTGCTTTTCTGTTATCATTTGAAGAAAACTGCTGAAGAATCGCATTGAATACTCATCAAAGCTTTCAGTGAACATGCTCTTGGGAAAAAAGTGTTTAAAGTGGTTCAAAAAATTCAAAAGTGGTGATTTTGACATGAGAATTGACGACCCCGGGAAACCACCGAAAAAGTTCGAACACAACGAATTGTGGGCCTTGTTGTATGAAGATGATACTAACTCAGCAGAAACTGTGGAACAATTGAATGTGATGCAGAAAGCCGTTTCTCTTCCATTGAAAGCTATGGGAAAGGTGCAGAAAGTGGGGAAAATGGATTCCGCATGAACTGATTGAAAGACAGCAAGCAAATCGAAAGACTACTTGTGAAATGCTGCTTGCCAGATACAAAAGAAAGTTGTTTTTCCATCGAACAGTGAGAGGTGATGAAAAATGGATATATTTTGAGAATTCTAAGTGTTGTAAATCATGTGAATCCAGACAAACCATCAACATCTACTGCAATACCAAATCGCTTTGGAAAGGAGACAGTTCTCTGGTGTTCCATGGGATCAGAAGGGTGTCATCAATTATAACCTGCTAAAGCCTGGTGAAACTGTTAACACTGATCACTACCAACCACAATCAATCTCTTTAAATCAAGCATTACATGAAAAATGACCGGAATATGGAAAATGGCAGCATTAAGTTATATTGCTCCATGATATGCCCCATCACACTCAGCAAAACGGGTCAGGGAAACGATCAAGGCATTCAGTTGAGAAATACTAGGTCATGTGGCTTATTCTCCAGACTTGGCTTGGACTGATTATCAGCTGTTTGCATCACTGGTACATGTTCTCACTAGACAATGCTTCAGTTCGTATGAAAATGTATCGAAAGGGCTTGCTGACTGGTTTGCTTCAAAAGAAGAACTGTTGTTTTGGTGTGGCATTCATAGCCTGCCAGAGAGGTGGTAGAAGTATATAAATAGCAATGGGGACCATTTTGAGTGAAATATTGTTTGTCAGTTGCAAACAACATACGTGTAATTATTGCAACCAAATTTCGGTTTCGTACTTCTACTTCTACACCTGTTGTAGTATGGGGCAACCAATTTCTACCAAGAAACAGGAAAGTACGAGATACATTAGAGTAAGTCTGTGAAATGTAATAATTGAAATTCAAATTATAGTTGATAATTTTATGAAATAAGATGAAAAAACAAAGTTCTCTGCAGCATCAATGTAAGGAATTTCCAAAAACTGCTAATTAAAAAAGGGACAAGATGATAGGTTTATTTTATTTATTTCTCGTGTTGTGATGCATTCTAAATACTTTATACAACTAAATGTATACATGATTACATAAGAATCATACTTATGGGTAGATTACCAAAAATAAATAAATTAACAAGACAAAGGAAATGACCAAATCTGTGTTCAGATAACATTTCTCCAAAACTGAGCCACACTTAGGGCATTTTCATTGGGAAGCAATAAATCTCGTTCTGAGCATGAAATTGGACTGAGAGGGCATTGGCACATACAGCTGACTGTCTGTTCTTGGCAACAGTCAGACTTATGTCCTCTGATGTGAAGCAGCGAGTTAGCCGTGCTGCTTCTAGTTCTTATTCAGTTAGGAACCTCTAAACATCCCAATCCTTGTTGTTGACAGGTAGGTAATGTGTTACGACATGAGTGATTAATTTCTGTATTAGTACAAGGAGCCATAGATAGAGGCCATAAATTGTAGGGGAAGACAGACTGGAATATAAACAACAAATAACTAAGGATGTTAGGTGTGTTACTCTGAGATGAAGAGATTAAGAAAGTAGAGGAAATCGTCTTCTGGTGCATCAAACCAAATATAAAATGTATTAAAAAAAGATGCTGTGACTTACCAAACGGGAAACCAGCGCTTTCCCATTTGGTAAGTCACAGCATCTTTTTTAAATATATTTTTCCCATGTGGAATGATTCTTTCTATTATATTCAATTATAAAATGTGATATTTTCACAAGTTGAATCAATCTAGGTCTCTGGGCAGGTGGGGTCATGTATATTAGGACCCCCTTCAGTTTAAGCTCATTGCAAAGCCTTTCTTTCAACTTCTTTGGCATAATTACTTAGGGTCACCTTTCAGGGTGTGACCTTCAATTTTCTAAATTTCACACAAGTGCAGGCCATTCGATGAAGGACACCTTACATGTTGCATAGTCTATCCTCCATGCACTGTGAACTTCTGCATGTACTATTAGAGAGGACTTGTGTTCACATCCAAGTTCAGCACAGTAGCGTGAACGTTCATGGTTTTAGTCCCTGAAGACACACGGTTTCCACTGCTGGTTCCTGAGCTGTGACCTCCCTAGATACACTGAGATGTAGGTGCCCGTCCAGTCTGGGGCACCGGAATGCTGGCAGTGGTTTGCCAACACAGCCATCTCATTGCATAGAAAGCTCGATTTTAATGCAGGGGCGTACAACCCCATAGCGTTTCCGCCTTTGGACACACCATTGGGTGTGAGTCAGGCCAGGAGACTCGCTGAAGATATTGAGGATGCTACGGAGAAGTTGCTGCAATAGTGAAGATGACAAATAGAACTTTGTTGATCAAAACATAGAATGCTAATCAATCACAGGCATGACAGGCTCAGCCCCATATCTATTACCTTATTTCTTGTAGTGTATTACATTGTGTGTTTAAGTATGTTGCATTCCACACAATACACAATCTGTTAACCTGCTGATATGTATGCCAATTTTTACCTTATAAGTACCTTGCAGTTGCCTTTCTTGGAAGTTATGTGCCTCAGTGGACATACCATGCAGTGCCACTAGACGGTGACGCGATTTCTTCACCTTTTATAATGGGTGAACAGGCAAAAAGGAATACAAACGTCTCAAAAATGAGATCGACAGGAAGTGCAAAATGGCTAAGCAGGGATGGCTAGAGGACAAATGTAAGGATGTAGAGGCCTATCTCACTAGGGGTAAGATAGATACCGCCTACAGGAAAATTAAAGAGACCTTTGGAGATAAGAGAACCACTTGTGTGAATATCAAGAGCTCAGATGGAAACCCAGTTCTAAGCAAAGAAGGGAAAGCAGAAAGGTGGAAGGAGTATATAGAGGGTCTATACAAGGGCGATGTACTTGAGGACAATATTATGGAAATGGAAGAGGATGTAGATGAAGATGAAATGGGAGATATGATACTGCGTGAAGAGTTTGACAGAGCACTGAAAGACCTGAGTCGAAACAAGGCCCCCGGAGTAGACAATATTCCATTGGAACTACTGACGGCCGTGGGAGAGCCAGTCCTGACAAAACTCTACCATCTGGTGAGCAAGATGTATGAAACAGGCGAAATACCTTCAGACTTCAAGAAGAATATAATAATTCCAATCCCAAAGAAAGCAGGTGTTGACAGATGTGAAAATTACCGAACTATCAGCTTAATAAGTCACAGCTGCAAAATACTAACACGAATTCTTTACAGACGAATGGAAAAACTAGTAGAAGCCAACCTCGGGGAAGATCAGTTTGGATTCCGTAGAAACACTGGAACACGTGAGGCAATACTGACCTTACGACTTATCTTAGAAGAAAGATTAAGGAAAGGCAAACCTACGTTTCTAGCATTTGTAGACTTAGAGAAAGCTTTTGACAATGTTGACTGGAATACTCTCTTTCAAATTCTAAAGGTGGCAGGGGTAAAATACAGGGAGCGAAAGGCTATTTACAATTTGTACAGAAACCAGATGGCAGTTATAAGAGTCGAGGGACATGAAAGGGAAGCAGTGGTTGGGAAGGGAGTAAGACAGGGTTGTAGCCTCTCCCCGATGTTGTTCAATCTGTATATTGAGCAAGCAGTAAAGGAAACAAAAGAAAAATTCGGAGTAGGTATTAAAATTCATGGAGAAGAAATAAAAACTTTGAGGTTCGCCGATGACATTGTAATTCTGTCAGAGACAGCAAAGGACTTGGAAGAGCAGTTGAATGGAATGGACAGTGTCTTCAAAGGAGGATATAAGATGAACATCAACAAAAGCAAAACAAGGATAATGGAATGTAGTCTAATCAAGTCGGGTGATGCTGAGGGAATTAGATTAGGAAATGAGGCACTTAAAGTAGTAAAGGAGTTTTGCTATTTGGGGAGCAAAATAACTGATGATGGTCGAAGTAGAGAGGATATAAAATGTAGGCTGGCAATGGCAAGGAAAGCGTTTCTGAAGAAGAGAAATTTGTTAACATCGAGTATAGATTTAAGTGTCAGGAAGTCATTTCTGAAAGTATTCGTATGGAGTGTAGCCATGTATGGAAGTGAAACATGGACGATAAATAGTTTGGACAAGAAGAGAATAGAAGCTTTCGAAATGTGGTGCTACAGAAGAATGCTGAAGATTAGATGGGTAGATCACATAACTAATGAGGAAGTATTGAATAGGATTGGGGAGAAGAGAAGTTTGTGGCACAACTTGACCAGAAGAAGGGATCGGTTGGTAGGACATGTTCTGAGGCATCAAGGGATCACCAATTTAGTATTGGAGGGCAGTGTGGAGGGTAAAAATCGTAGAGGGAGACCAAGAGATGAATACACTAAGCAGATTCAGAAGGATGTAGGTTGCAGTAGGTACTGGGAGATGAAAAAGCTTGCACAGGATAGAGTAGCATGGAGAGCTGCATCAAACCAGTCTCAGGACTGAAGACCACAACACAACACGGGTGCTGAAAGAGAGCTCTGACCTATTCAAGCTACCAAAATGACATAATCAGTTTTGCGATAACACTTCTGTAATACAGTCACAATGTTTCCTCCATGCAATTTTGTTTACAACTGTGGGGTGATCACATCTCTCATAACTTGTAGCTCACAATAGATCATAACATGCACTTCTGTACTCATTTGACATTAGAGAATGACCCTGTTCTTCTACCAGCTTCAAATGTTCTGGTATTGACATTATCACCTGTGCCCTTTGCCCTAAGGCTTCCAAGGTTCCACTATGCCGAAGCATAAGGAGCCATCACAGCAGGTAGAGGTACTTTCTCAACATTGCACTTTGTCAGTGTTCTGAGCTGACCCGTTTTACGCCACATCTGTGCATATGGCAAACCAGAGCATGCACCCGGGGATGTTCCACACTTAACAACTATCTAACTTCGTTTCCAGTTCCCACAAACGTACAAGTTTGGCATAAGTGGTTAGAAGAGGAACTTGTTATTCAGTAGAAATGAACATGTTACATCACATATTCCCCCACCGAGATGGAAGATTAAATGTAACCCAACTTAATTGACTAATTATAGAAATCTCATAACATTAAAAATTGTTATTAAATAACAACAGTTTTAACTTTCATATTATTATTATTATTTCTTTCTTTTCTCAGGCGTTATGTCTGGTCAAAAATGGAAAGTGACGCAGACCTTGATCAAGCGTGACTTCCTTTTAACTGTACGGTATATGTTATATTGCATTTAGGAACTTTCGGGTAATTAAACATGTATCAATAATTACGGATTTCTGTAGTTGTATATATAAGTTTGGATGTAGCTGTATTGCATTGATGTACTGGTGGATATTGTGTGGTATGATTCCTGTAGTTGATAGTATAATCGGTATAATGTCAACTTTATCCTGATGCTACATGTCCTTGACTTCCTCAGCCAGTTGGATGTGTTTTTCAATTTTTCTCCTGTTTTCTTTTGTATATTTGTTGTATTGTGTATGGATATTTCGATTAGTCGTGTTAATTTCTTCTTTTTATTGGTGAGTATGATGTCGGGTTTGTTATGTGGTGTTGTTTTATCTGTTATAATGGTTCTGTTCCAGTATAATTTGTATTCATCATTCTCCAGTACATTTTGTGGTGCATACTTGTATGTGGGAACGTGTTGTTTTATAAGTTTATGTTGTAAGGCAAGCTATTGATGTATTATTTTTGCTACATTGTCATGTCTTCTGGGGTATTCTGTATTTGCTAGTATTGTACATCCGCTTGTGATGTGATCTGTTTCTATTTGTTGTTTGCAAAGTCTGCATTTATCTGTTGAGGTATTGGGATCTTTAATAATATGCTTGCTGTAATATCTGGTGTTTATTGTTTGATCCTGTATTGCAATCGTGAATCCTTCCGTCTCACTGTATATATTGCCTTTTCTTAGCCATGTGTTGGATGCGTCGTGATCGATGTGTGGCTGTGTTAGATGATACGGGTGCTTGCCATGTAGTGTTTTCTTTTTCCAATTTACTTTCTTCGTATCTGTTGATGCTATGTGATCTAAAGGGTTGTAGAAGTGGTTATGCAATTGCAGTGGTGTAGCCGATGTATTTATATGAATGATTGCTTTGTGTATTTTGCTACTTTCTGCTCGTTCTAGAAAGAATTTTCTTAAATTGTCTACCTGTCCATAATGTAGGTTTTTTATATCGATAAATCCACTTCCTCCTTCCTTTCTGCTAAATGTGAATCTTTCTGTTGCTGAATGTATGTGATGTATTCTATATTTGTGGCATTGTGATCGTGTAAGTGTATTGAGTGCTTCTAGGTCTGTGTTACTCCATTTCACTACTCCAAATGAGTAGGTCAATATTGGTATAGCATAAGTATTTATAGCTTTTGTCTTGTTTGTTGCTGTCAATTCTGTTTTCAGTATTTTTGTTAGTCTTTGTCTATATTTTTCTTTTAGTTCTTCTTTAATATTTGTATTATCTATTCCTATTTTTTGTCTGTATCCTAGATATTTATAGGCATCTGTTTTTTACATCGCTTCTATGCACTCGCTGTGGTTATCCAATATGTAATCTTCTTGTTTAGTGTGTTTTCCCTTGACAGTGCTATTTTTCTTACATTTGTCTGTTCCAAAAGCCATATTTATATCATTGCTGAATATTTCTGTTATCTTTAGTAATTGGTTGAGTTGTTGATTTGTTGCTGCCAGTAGTTTTAGATCATCCATGTATAGCAAATGTGTGATTTTGTGTTGGTATGTTCCAGTAATATTGTATCCATAATTTGTATTATTTAGCATGTTGGATAGTGGGTTCAGAGCAAGGCAGAACCAGAAAGGACTTAATGAGTCTCCTTGGTATATTCCACACTTAATCTGTATTGGCTGTGATGTGATATTATTTGAATTTGTTTGGATATTAAGTGTGGTTTTCCAATTTTTCCACTACTATGTTTAGGAACTTTATCAATTTAGGATCTACTTTGTATATTTCTAATATTTGTAGTAACCATGAGTGGGGTACACTATCAAAAGCTTTTTGGTAATCAATGTATGCGTAGTGTAGCGACCTTTGTTTAGTTTTAGCTTGATATGTCACCTCTGCATCTATTATCAGTTGCTCTTTACATCCTCGTGCTTCTTTGCAACAGCCTTTTTGTTCTTCATTTATAATTTTGTTCTGTGTTGTATGTGTCATTAATTTCTGTGTAATGACGAAGTTAATATTTTGTATATTGTTGGTAGGCATGTTATGGGGCGATATTTAGCTGGGTTTGCTGTGTCTGTTTGATCTTTAGGTTTCAGATAAGTTATTCCATGTGTAAGTGTATCAGGGAATGTGTATGGGTCTGCAATGTAACTGTTAAATAATTTAGTTAGATGTGAATGTATTGAGGTGAACTTCTTTAGCCAGAAATTTGCTATTTTATCTTTTCCAGGGGCTATCCAATTGTGAATAGAATTAATTGCTTGGGTGACTTCATGTTGCAAAATTATCACTTCAGGCATTTGTGGTATCATCTTGTATGTGTCTGTTTCTGCTTGTATCCACCGTGCATGCCTGTTATGTTGTACCGGGTTTGACCACATGTTGCTCCAGAAGTGTTCCATGTCTGTTATGTTTGGTGGATTGTGTATTTTAATGTGTGTGTTATCTATTGTCTGGTAAAATTTCTTTTGGTTTGTGTTGAATATTTGGTTTTGTTTCCTATTTTCACTTTTTTTGTATCTTCTAAGTCGTTTGGCCAATGCTTGTAATTTCTGCTTCTTTTCATCTAAATGCTCTATCGTTCTTGTTGTGAGATTTTACCTAACCTTTTTCGGTTTTTTTCTGACATTTCATTTCTTATAAATTGTGTTAGCTGTCCGATGTCTTTTCTCAGTTTTTCTATTCTGATCTGTAGCCTGTGTTGCCATGCTGGTTTTGTGGGTTTCTTCTGTGTGTTGGTTGGTTCTGATCTCTGCCTAGTGTGTATATTTAGTGTAGTGAGTGCTCCTATATAAACCAGTAGTTGTAACTCTTCCATAGTTGTGTTTTCATTTATTTTGTTGTGTATGATTGTGTTGATAGTTTTTATTGTTGTTTTGACTTGTGGGTTATTTGGTGGTCTATGCAAGAATGGTCTAATGTCTGTATTTGTGTCTTTGTATTCTATATATGTCAGCTGAAATTTTTCTTCTATATCTAACATGTGTGTCACTTCGTGTTCTATTTGTGCTTGTTCTGGTGGCTGTCTTAAGATTTCGTTTTCCTCTGATTGTTTAATTGATGCGTGTTGTCCTTTGTTTGTTTGCTCTGGAATGTTTGAATCCATTACTGTATTTTCTTCTTCTTCTTCTGATTGCACATTATTTTGTTCCAGTATTTGTTGTACTTGTTGTTTGATATTTTCTAATTCTGACTGGGGTATCCTGTTATTTTTGATTATTACACGGATCTGATCAGCTAGTCGTTGTTCTGTTAAAAATTTTAATTCTGGGTATCTGGTAATAAATGTTGTGTATACTTGTGATCTGTATCCAGTTGTGTTGGTTCCTAGGTTTGTTGCTTGGTAATAACAGAACATGAGGTGTCGATTAACTTCATCTGACCATCTCATCCTCTGTCTTTGTTTTCCTTCTAGGGTGGTTGCAGGAAGCATATCCTGCAAAACACCTCTATTTGGATTTAAATCATTTTCCAGTTGGCTAGCAGTGTCGTTACCATTGTGGGTGGGCATAGGGTTCAAGCATCGTCCCGACCATGACGGCGCTTGTCTGAGGCTTCTTTAGTTCTGTCCTGAACCAACTAATCACACTAAAAGGGGGGTTAGCCCTATTAGTGGTTTGTTCTTTTCGTCGCCTTTTACGACTGGCAGAACATACCGGAGGCCTATTCTTTTCCCGGGACTCCACGGGATTTATTATTATTATTATTACTAGGTTTATACACCCTGGGACAGCCAGGAAATCTGGGAAAAACCCGAGAATTTTTCATCCAGGAGAAAGCCAGGAAAAACCCGTGTATTTTTTTAGAATTCCGGGAATTTTTCTTTGTTTTTGTTTTCAGTTATATTTTTGTAATTCTGACTGGTAAAAACCGATACTCTAACAAAGAATTTTACTGTAGCCCACAACTGCAGCAATAAAACATAAACTAGAGAAAATAAAACTTCAGTTGCGAAGGAAATACTCCATTTACAACAACAAAACACAGTGCACACACAAGTGTCTGTCAACAGCAGAATGTGTCAAAGGCCTTAGCACGAAGACTATGCAATACTCCGTAACAACAAACTGCTTCTGATGAGCATGACGTCACAACTGTCTACATTAAGCTATTTGAAGTATGGGTGTTAGCTGTATCAGAAGTAGCAACAAGCAGCCAGATGCTACCCAACAAAATTTTTCTGGTGCACCCAAGCTGCCATATTCATGCGTTCACATAGCCGTCTGAGTTGTATTGGGTGCATAGGTGGCACATTTTTGTTTACAGCTCTCACGTCAAATGGGGGGGGGGGGGGGGGGGGGACTGATTTCTATGGCCAGGAGCTATCAAGTGAATTAAAATACATCCACATAATTGTGGAAGGCTAAAATATGTTGTTAGTTTTTCTGGTTTTATTTTAGTTCCTCGTTTTTGGCAGTAAAGCATTAATCGCCTTACAGAACAATGAAGTTATTTTTGCCGATTTTCAAAAAACTTTTACACAGAGGCAGTCAATTTATTTGTAACGAAGTGTTTCATTCCACACTATTGGCTTCTTTCAACAGTTTGCTGGATTTAAAGTGCACATTTTCGTTGTCTGCCACGTATGGCTTTATGCCATAATAAAGAATGAAACGAGATGATACAGTACTGGTACTCGAAGAAAATTTTCATCCCAAAAACCACACTTAGAAGCTTAGTATAAGGTTGGGGCCTACTTTTTTTTTTAATCTGGGAATATGAATGTGCACTTTAAGCTGAATTATGCATTTCAGTATGGTTTACGAAATTCCAATGCTCTTGGAGTATCCTGTGATATCCTGTTTCATTTGTGACGTAATATAAGATGTCTTAATGCTATATAAATACGAACATACAGGCTTCCTACGTTATTGTAGCTACATGCGCAGTAACGCCTGTTTTTTGGCACAGTGACAACTGCTGAAATGAATTCTAACAGGTCGTGGGACAATATTGCTAGTGGTGGTTTGAAAAGAATTACATACAAAGTCAACTGCATTTTACGGAAGATGAATTACGTTACGTGCGAGAATGTGCTTCGAATTTCTTAAATCGCAGAGTGTTTGACTCTCATTTAAAACTCAACACTTTGAGGGGCAGCCACTGAGAAGAATTTAGAGACCAGACATTTATGTCATTACTTAAAATTTTACTGGCACTTTTGTGTTATGTATCTTAGAGTGTAACACACACACACACACACACACACACACACACACACAAAAGACCAACATTATACGTGAAAGTTTAGCTTTTCTGGAAGATACTCTATGTATATTAATTTAAACTATAAACTTTTCCTATTTGTGTGTTCATGCTACTGAACACTGATATTGCTGTTGGCTGACTACACCACGTGTCCTATGGTCTGAATATGTGCTACCATCACCTGGTGAGATAACATGACATGAACTATGACTGGCTTACAAAACCCCATCACAATCTTGATTTCAGTGCTTCAGAAATTAATGTGCTGTGTTTGATGGAGTTTGAATATACACTTTTGTAATACGAAAATATGCAGGGGACATGTTGCACATAAAAATTTTTTCCAAAAGGCCCCACACCCCGCCCCCATGATCCGGGATGTTCTATACCGGTGTATTAAACCTTAACCATACAAAGAATTTATAAGTTTTACAGTTCCGAGGGAAAGTATGCTGTCACTTAACATAGAAAAAGTGTATTTTCATCCGGGAAAAAGTTATTTTTAACTGAGGAACATGGGAATTTTTTCCGTTGTCTGTGTATACACCCTGTGTTATTATTATTATTATTATTATTATTATTATTACTACTACTACTACTACTACTACTACTACTACTACTACTGCTACTACTTCTACTACTACTACCACCACCACCACCATCAGTCCTTGTAATCAATGATTATTAGGTTTCCCATGATAAACTTGACAGTTATCGCCCAAAGTGCTTCTTCAATATCTATTTGTGCGCACTACAAGAATCACTTTTATCATTCCTTTTCTACATAACATATATTTTGACTCATCATTTCTTACGTACACTTTCTTTTTTCAAAATAGCTCTTGCCTTTGCACTTTCTCTTTAGAAAAATATTTATCACATCAGTTAGCATGTTTAGATGAGACAGTCTCTCTTTAATCGCCTCGTTTCATACTTAACATATTTCATTCAAAATAGTTGTGACAGTATTTACCTGATTATAAGATGAAGTTCTCCCAAATTATCATTCAAAAAATACAGGGTTGTCATATATTCGC
Organism: Schistocerca piceifrons; assembly: GCF_021461385.2. NCBI lineage: Eukaryota > Metazoa > Arthropoda > Insecta > Orthoptera > Acrididae > Schistocerca > Schistocerca piceifrons. The sequence continues at coordinate 717,915,813 of NC_060138.1, forward strand.
AGATTAAACTATCGCTGCTGAGGTTAACATTTTTACATTGTTTAATATAGTATATAGGGGCCAACTTACATTCATAGATGAAGCTTTGGCAACTGAGGTCATGTGTATATTTATTTTGAAAAATTCGTAAGGGCTGGGCAATTGATATTCCTGTTTGAAGAGGCTCAATATGCCAATATGTTCAATACAGTATCAGCATCTCTCTAACAGTCGCATGACATTTGACTCACATGGTGCTAGTGCAAGGGATATGCAAGTAGCTATGAACTAGTCACTACAATAACCTATTGCTCTGCTTAAAATTTCAGAATTTGTGAAACACAGGAGGAAATAGCACTAAATTCTATCATCTTGTTTAGCTGTGGGAGACTGTAATGATTTACTAAGTGGGTTCAAATAAGAAATTTGATCACCATTCATGTGTTAGAATATCGGGCAAAAAACTTTACCAGCTTTAAAACTCGATGGTGACATTCAGGTGAAACAAGAAGGAAAAGTAATCCAGTATGAAATGTCCCTCAAATCAAATAAATCATATTAAACTGAATGTAATTGTTGTTGTTAGAATAAATTAGTGCAGCAAGACCCAATCTGAAGCCATTTTGTTCCCACTAATGTACAGGTGCTGTCCATCGAATGTAGGCTCACCGTTCTGCCCACAGGCCGGATCTATTTGTGTGTGGCGTAATGTAGCAGATTTTCATGATTTATCCTTGGACGCAGGAGTGCGGTACTCCTCAGCAGGCCGGTGGCCATGGGCGATGGATTTCAGAAATTGCGACTATCTTACTGCAAGAATGTCGTACAGTGTCGCATTTTATAAATTTTTTATTTGTTCTAGTACATTTTGGCACTTCAAAAGTAGTTCATATGTTTGAAAATATGAATGACAAGAAGAAGAAAATCGTGTCAGTCACTGGCAGTTTGTACGCTAGGTCCTCATATATTCCTCAAAAGGAAAATCACAAAGTACCTGTAAAATAATAGATATACCACAGTGTTCTATAATAGATATACCACAGTGCCTAGCCCCATGAACCATGGACCTTGCCGTTGGTGGGGAGGCTTGCGTGCTTCAGCGATACAGATAGCCGTGCTGTAGGTACAACCACAACGGAGGGGTATCTGTTGAGAGGCCAGACAAACGTGGTTCCTGAAGAGGGGCAGCAGCCTTTTCAGTAGTTGCAGGGGCAACAGTCTGGATGATTGACTGATCTGGCCTTGTAACACTAACCAAAACGGCCTTGCTGTGCTGGTACTGCGAACGGCTGAAAGCAAGGGGAAACTACGGCCGTAATTTTTCCCGAGGGCATGCAACTTTACTGTATGGTTAAATGATGATGGCGTTCTCTTGGGTAAAATATTCCGGAGGTAAAATAGTCCCCCATTCGGCTCTCCGGGCGGGGACTACTCGAGAGGATGTCGTTATCAGGAGAAAGAAAACTGGCGTTCTACGGATCGGAGCGTGGAATGTCAGATCCCTTAATCAGGCAGGTAGGTTAGAAAATTTAAAAAGGGAAATGGATAGGTTAAAGTTAGATATAGTGGGAATTAGTGAAGTTCGGTGGCAGGAGGAACAAGACTTCTGGTCAGGTGACTACAGGTTTATAAACACAAAATCAAATAGGGGTAATGCAGGAGTAGGTTTAATAATGAATAGGAAAATAGGAATGCGGGTAAGCTACTACAAACAGCATAGTGAATGCATTATTGTGGCCAAGATAGATACTAAGCCCATGCCTATCACAGTAGTACAAGTTTATATGCCAACTAACTCTGCAGATGATGAAGAAATTGAAGTAATGTATGATGAAATAAAAGACATTATTCAGATAGTGAAGGGAGATGAAAATTTAACAGTCATGGGTGACTGGAATTTGTCAGTAGGAAAAGGGAGAGAAGGAAACATAATAGGTGAATATGGATTGGGGGTAAGAAACGAAAGAGGAAGCCGCCTGGCAGAATTTTGTACAGAGCACAACCTAATCATAGCTAACACTTGGTTCAAGAATCATAAAAGAAGGTTGTATACATGGAAGAATTGTGGAGATACTAGAAGGTATCAGACAGATTATATAATGGTTTTAAATTGTAAGACATTTCCAGGGGCAGATGTGGACTGTGACCACAATCTATTGGTTATGAACTGTAGATTAAAACTGAAGAAATTGCAAGAAGGTGGGAATTTAAGGAGATGGGACCTGGATAAACTGAAAGAACCAGAGGTTGTACAGAGTTTCAGGGAGAGCTTAATGGAACAATTGACAGGAATGGGGGACAGAAATACGGTAGAAGAAGAATGGGTAGCTCTGAGGGATGAAGTAATGAAGGCAGCAGAGGATCAAGTAGGTAAAAAGACGAGGGCTAGTAGAAATCCTTGGCTAACAGAAGAAATATTGAATTTAATTGATGAAAGGAGAAAATACAAAAATGCAGTAAATGAAGCAGGCAAAAAGGAATACAAACGTCTCAAAAATGAGATCGACAGGATGTGCAAAATGGCTAAGCAGGGATGGCTAGAGGACAAATGTAAGGATGTAGAGGCTTATCTCACTAGGGGTAAGATAGATACTGCTACAGGAAAATTAAAGAGACCTTTGGAGAAATGAGAGCCACTTGTATGAATATCAAGAGCTCAGATGGAAACCCAGTTCTAAGCAAAGAAGGGAAAGCAGAAAGGTGGAAGGAGTATATAGAGGGTCTATACGAGGGCAATGTACTTGAGGACAATATTATGGAAATGGAAGAGTATGTAGATGAAGATGAAATGGGAGATATGATACTGCGTGAAGAGTTTAACAGAGCACTGAATGACCTGGGTCGAAACAAGGCCCCAGGAGTAGACAACATTCCATTAGAACTACTGACAGCCTTGGGAGAGCCAGTCCTGACAAAACTCTACCATCTGGTGAGCAAGATATATGAGACAGACGAAATACCCTCAGTCTTCAAGAAGAATGTAATAATTCCAATCCCAAAGAAAGCAGGTGTTGACAGATGTGAAAATTACCTAACTATCTGTTTAAAAAGTCACGGCTGCAAAATACTAACACGAATTCTTTACAGACAAATGGAAAAACTGGTAGAAGCCGACCTCGGGGGAGATCAGTTTGGATTCCGTAGAAATATTGGAACACGAGAGGCAATACTGAGCTTACGACTTATCTTAGAAGAAAGATTAAGGAAAGGCAAACCTACGTTTCTAGCATTTGTAGACTTAGAGAAAGCTTTTGACAATGTTGACTGGAGTACTCTCTTTCAAATTCTAAAGGTGGGAGGGGTAAAATACAGGGAGCAGGGAGCTATTTAGAATTTGTACAGAAACCAGATGGCAGTTATAAGAGTCGAGGGACATGAAAGGGAAGCAGCGGTTGGAAAGGGAATGAGACAGGGTTGTAGCCTCTCACCGATGTTGTTCAATCTGTATATTGAGCAAGCAGTAAAGGAAACGAAAGAAAAATTCGGAGTAGGTATCAAAATCCACGGAGAAGAAATAAAAACTTTGAGGTTCGCCGATGACATTGTAATTCTGTCAGAGACAGCAAAATACTTGGAACAGCAGTTGAACGGAATGGACAGTGTCTTGAAAGGAGGATATAAGATTAACATAAACAAAAGCAAAACAAGGATAATGGAATGTAGCCGAATTAAGTTGGGTGATGCTGAGGGAATTACATTAGGAAATGAGACACTTAAAGTAGTAAAGGAGTTCTTCTATTTGGGGAGCAAAATAACTGATGATGGTCGAAGTAGATAGGATATAAAATGTAGACTGGCAATGGCAAGGAAAGCATTTCTGAGAAGAGAAATTTGTTAACATCGAGTATAGGTTTAAGTGTCAGGAAGTCGTTTCGAAAGTATTTGTACGGAGTGTAGCCATGTATGGAAGTGAAACATGGACGATAAATAGTTTGGACAAGGAGAGAATAGATTCTTTCGAAATGTGGTGCTACAGAAGAATGCTGAAGATTAGATGTGTAGATCACATAACTAATGAGGAAGTATTGAATTGGATTGGGGAGAAGAGGAGTTTGTGGCACAACTTGACTAGAAGAAGGGATCGGTTGGTAGTACATGTTCTGAGGTGTCAAGGGATCACCAGTTTAGTATTGGAGGGCAGCGTGGAGGGTAAAAATCGTAGAGGGAGACCAAGAAATGAATACACTAAGCAGATTCAGGAGGATGTAGGTTGCAGTAGGTACTGGGAGATGAAGAAGCTTGCACAGGATAGAGTAGCATGGAGAGCTGCATCAAACCGGTCTCAGGACTGAAGACAACAACAACAACAACAATACCACAGTGAGTAATAACAGACAATAACAAACATAGTAGAACCAACATTTTATTGGTGGTTACCTATAGTGTTGGTTTACACAATTCTACCCCACCTTAGACACTTCTTTCAAGAGACCTACTTTTTCCTCAGGTTATTTCTGAAATAAGTGAACGTATTTTAAGTTTGTCTTGCGACTCCAAGCAAATGGGTGTTTTTGTCACCAAGTGTGTTTTGTTTTGTTGAAATAAAATAACATCAGTGATCTTAATGAAACATGCATATCATTTGGCTTGCTTTCTCCATCTAAAAACAGTTCATTACAAAAGGTGTTGGTGTTAGTACTTAAGATTTTTGCTCACATAAGGAAATGTCGTTTGCTTCAAGTTTTTTTTAGATACTTCCTCATTTGCACTATTGTTGCTTGTACCATAGCTGCAAAGACAGATTGTCAACTTACATCTCAAAATGTGCTAGGGAAAAATACTAAAACTTGTCTGGAAATCAGGGGATTTCATTTGTGGAAACTTGTGGCAACTCTGTTAAGTGTTTCATGCTGCAATGTTGTGGACACTCACCAGTGACATGATGGGAGTAAAAGGTGGTGTGCCGACAATATGCTTAGAAGCAAGAGACAGTAACATTTTTGGATCATATAGAAGCAAACTATGATATATATAAGGGGCATTCAAATGAAACCCAGTCACTTGTGTAAAGTAATGGTAACGATTTTATTAACTCAAAAATGTAGTCATACACAGTAGACATACTCAAAAATAGTCACCAAAACTGTTGGCACATTTATCCCACTGTGACACCAGCCAGTCGATTCCATCCTTGAAGAAGCTAGTAGGTTGCTGTCGGATCCAGGCCTGAACTCAGTAACACACTTCATCGTCCGTTGCGAACCAATGTCCGCAAATAGCTTGTGTTAGAGGTCCACAGTGATTCTGCGGTTGTCCAAGACTAAAGCATTCACTTTCGCAACCATTTCCTGTGTGATGACTTGATGAACCTGTCCAGGACGAGCTTTGTCTTCCAGTGACTGATGTCCCTCAAGGAATCCTTTGCACCATTCCACAACTCTTGAACAACTCAGACTTTACTCACCGTACACAGCCTTCATCCGTCGATACATTTCACGGCCTCCAACTCCCTCCACCGCCAAAAATCGAATCATTCCTCGCTGTTCCTGCTTACTCACCTGCATGTTTGGTAGTGGACAATAACTTGTGTGACCACTTCTCTTCGGCGTGAAACCACACTGGCACTATGCAACATCAAACGGTGTGCACGTGTCAGTCTCTCTACCAACAGATGGCGCCATCATACATGCAGCTTCATGGTGCCACCTTACGTGTAAGGCAAAGGTAGACGCACTGACCAGGTTTCATTTGAATGAATCTCATATTTGTATAAAAACAGCTGTGGTCTCAGGTCCCATGGTAACCACAACCTCAAAAATCGAAATGTATTTGGAAGAAACAGGCAACTGTTCGTGACAACAAAGATAAAAATTTCACAATGGTGCTTTTAGGATGATGATGATCAAAAATAGTGATACCACAGACGAAAGGGTTGGTAAGCAAAAAATATAGAAAAGGAAATGGTCTGCAAATTTATATAAACAGTTTATTTTATTTCTGCATGTATTATCAAAATGTAGACAATCAATTAATGGCATAAATTTACAATAGGGGTAATGTTAAACTTTTTTAGGCAGATACTTTCTGGGTAAAACAGTTTGAAATTTTGATTGGTTAAGAGAATGTTAAAAATATTTTTTTCTCAAGAAGCTTCTTGATAAAGAGGAGGTTACTCACAAAGGAGGTTGTCTTATACTCTGGTAAATACAGTATTCAACCATACCATTGTTCATTACCTGCTATAGTCTAGTACAGTGGTCATCAAATAAAAGTACTGACTGTGGCAGCAGCACCTCTGGCCTTGTACGTTACAATCTTATTATAATTGGTAACCTACATAAATTGGTATGTTATGAGCCCCTGATGGACTACCTGTAAGAAGGGTGCAATAAGCTGGACACTTGTCCCCAAGTACTGAGTGTTAAAATATGTTGCGTGTTTTTTTTTTTTTTTTTTTTTTTTTTTTTTTTTTTTTTTTTTTTTTACCATGCCAGCTACTATTTCGCTATCCATGCACGACTCACAACCAGACCCAAACTTCCATATGTCGTCGAACATACATCTACAATCTGTACTCGCACATCCATTATGTGTGTTCCCTAACAGGTAAGTCCCGGTCCGGCACAAATTTTCATTGTCGTAATTCCATTCTACAGTCAATGGTAATCATTATTCGCAACTGCGAATTCATCTGATATATTTTGTAACACCGCAGTGTATCGTCATCAGAATAACACAGGCACTGCAATATCATATTTATCTGCCAATACCGGGCATGCAACTTCCAAGCACAACGTCTGATCTGTACGGCAATACACACGATGGGTGTAGAGTACAGATCATAGATGTATGGTTGCTAAAATATGGAAGTTTGGGTCTGTCCGTGAGTCGTGCACGGATAGCCAAATGGTGCCCTCTGTAATAAAAAACTAAGTTAACTTGAACAGGTGTCATGGGACGTCCGTCCTGAACAGATGCAACGAACATTCTACAAAATGAAATCAGAAATTCATTCAGAGGGTTAGCTGCTCTCTCTAATAAAAAAACTGAGTGAGTGGATCAATGATGAACTTGAACAAGCTTCATGGGACGTCCGGTGACCGCTCGCAATAAGCGGGAAATCTGGCACAAGTTTTCATTGTCGTCATTCCATTTTACAGCCTATGGTAGTCATTATTCGCAACTGCGAATTCATCTGAGTGTTAAAAGCCTGCAACATTTGGAATACTTCATGTAGCCTAGTCACCGTTTTAGACCTTCAGCGACCATAATTTGGCACTGCAATTGCATGACAAAGTTTTGACATATTGTCTTTGAGAATGAGAAATTAACTGATTAATAAGAGTAATTGTAGGCTTACTTATTTTTAAACCCATTATGCAATATGATTCGTAATCAGAAATGTTTATTAAAAGTTTTAATTGTAATTTTTTCTGTACTCACTTTGTTGTGTTGCAAACCCTTCAGTTTTATTTTCTATTTCTTGGTACAAATATGTATTGCATTTGAAGATGGCCATCTTTATAATGTGCATTCGTGAATCCATTATACCATAATAACTAATTGATACGACTCGCACATGCCCATGAGGTGTCGGTGCTGGAAGACAAACAATAAAGCATTCCCTCTCTCACATCTCCGAACCCAGCAGTGACTGTGCTACTTAATCCTCTGCCCCTGAGTAAGTGGTCAGTTTTACTTAGTTCATGGACAAATTCACCAGTGTCAATTAGAATTAAGCTCAGCCTAAAAATTATTGTATGTATACATATTTTGTTTGTTACTGAGGAGGAAAACTACACTCTTAAGTAGCTCTTAGCGTTAGTTTTTGACAATGTTATGTAATTGAATAAATAAAAAACCTACTCATCCAGTTGTGGCAGGAGACTGCACGTATGGAAAAAGGTTTTGCGTATTCAAACCTTTGGAGCCAGTGGCTACTTCTTCTGGTGGGAGAGTTGAAGGGGAAGGAAGAGGAGTGAAAGAAAGTAACTGGAAAGGTTTAAGAAAATGGGTAGAGTTCAGAAAAGTCCCCAGCATGCTGGGTGAGGGGAGACTTACCAGATGGGACGAGACGGAAAGACTGATGGCTGGGGACTGCATCAGGTGAGACTTGAAAACCTGAGAGCTGGTGCAGTGATTGAGAGAGAGATTGTTTAGATTCGTCTTTACGACAAGGAGTTACATGATAGCATCTTAATCCACACCAATCTAAAATTTCAAATTTCAGACGTGTAATAAGTCAAATGTGCGGGAACGTAAATGCAAAGAATCATCAGTGCCTAGGTAAGTCTGTTAAACTATTTTGTAGAATACAACTACACTGTAACAGACATTGTACAGCTTCCTACCTCTGTAAGAGCTCCACCTGCACCTTCTCCTGTCAGCAGATACTATGTAAATAACAGTTAAGGCCATTCTGTGTATGGATTCATCTGAACAGGAACTGGGCCATCTCTTCCCTGGGTTGCCTTTCCTTCTTCTCTGCAATACCTGTATAAAATAGGGTACACCCCATCCTAAATATTTGACAGTATGTACAGCCTCTTACCCTTATCTTTATACTTCTCAACAACGAAATGTGTCTGCAGCGTATCGATTCTACCCAGTTATTCCAAATGTATATTTCCTTACACATTCATTTTTGCACCTTTTAATGTATGCTACTTGCTATGCCATAACTTACATATATTCTATTAAATCACCTAATGATAATCCTCCTTTTATGTTAGTAGACCCAGAGTCTGGTCAAGAAAAGGGATTACACAATAAAGAATAGCAAACGTTCTGCAAGAATTTGCATTATTTGTTGAAGAGTTAACCTGTATGTTTTGTATCAGGGATTTTTGTACATTTTCTTTCCCTTTAATATAAATAGTGGTTGGGTTTATATAACGTTTATAGGGGAGGTTGGGTACTACCACTAGTTAATAATTACATTCCTGCATGCCTCTCCAAGTAGTATTCACCTTCCAATAATTAATTGTTGCCAGGGTTGTACTCACTCCTATTATATTTATTATCAAAGCCGTCCCCTTCCTACTACAACCAAAACAAATTACAAAAGCACAGTGCGGCGCGGGAAAGCAGTGTCTCAAACATACTTTTTCTTCGTTTCCTTAGATGAATACTCGCTATGGTGTATGTATTAAAAATTAGCTTCTCGAGTTCTGTTGCGAATAATTCTAAGACTGCTCTTAATCTCTCCAATGTTTATAAGTTAAGACACATCTACTTAATGGCTCATGAGTCCGATTTTATGTCTCTTAAGCAAATACAGGGTTGCCACAAGTTATGGAAATCAGGGAATTCCAAATGTGTCAGGGAAATTTGAAAAAAAAAAAAAGAAACACTGGAAAAATGTCGTTTTTGTCTCAGTGGATGAAATCATTTGTTTACTGATATGTCACGCATAGTCGCAGGCTGGTCGCAGCTGAGTACGTGCGCCGCTTTCCTAGTTCCTCATTCTTACCACATAGACATGCTCTTCCTGCTTCTTCCCTTCCTACCACTCCCCTCAGCTTGCAGTCAGCACTGCCACCACTTCTTGCCGCTAGCGTAGCAGCCGCCGACCAGCGGGTCGCGAGACGCAAGTCCGACGAGAGGCAGGGAGTCATTGTATTGAATCATATTAGTTTTCTTTTCCTATGTGTGAACTGAATGAGTTATAAACCAAAGAACGCCAAAAGTAAATTAACGAGTTGTTTTGTGGAAAGAATAATGTTTTGATACATCGTTAAATATCTGTATGAAACAAACTAAAAAATACGCTCTTCAATTTATTAATTTGTGTATCTTCACCCTTTTGTTTCGGGAAGTGGTAGCGTGCGGACGTATAGCTTGGACCCGTCGTACCAGCATTATTAAAAATGTGTATTTTAACCGTCCATTAAAAGTATTATAAAAAGTTATTAGAAAGGGAATATTTATTCACACGGTTATAAGTGCAACTCCTATCTGTTCATCATTTCACTCGCCGCCGAGATCCTGGTGATGATGATGATGATGATGAGCGTTTGGCGTCATTGGCCGGGAGGCCCCTCGCGGGGCAGGTCCGGCCGCCATATCGCAGGTCTTGTTACATTCGGCGCCACATTGGGCGACCTGCACGCCGGATGGGGATGAAATGATAATGAACACAACACAACACCCAGTCCCTGAGCGGAGAAAATCTCCGACCCAGCCGGGAATCGAACCCGGGCCCAGAGGACGGCAATCCGTCACGCTGACCACTCAGCTACTGGGGCGGACGCCGAGATCCTGCATCAAGGCGTTCGGTACAGACAAGAATAATTAATGCCGTATCTGTAAGAGCGTTCCTGCCTCGACATTGTCACACTCTAGACTAAACACCACGGGATTAATGTGAAGGTAATGACATAAACTTGATAGGCACCTATTAAACTTGGTTTACTTATACTAAAAATATTGCGTTTCGTGTGTTTAAGAACGTATAGACAGATCGAAAATTTCAATAGTTGCGGTGATTACTTGGTACCGCACATTACTGGAAATAGCAGTACTCAATGCAAATTATGTTTATGTACCTTGAGCGTAATGATATTAAAGATCTGTTGATAATGGTATCAGTTAAAGTTCACCCACGATTGTGCACAGATTCATAAATTACCTTCATAATTTTCTCGACTATTCTTTCCAATCAGTTTTTCCAATTATTCAAGCAATTATTAATCCATTTCCACGTCCCTATACAGCACGAGGAGTCGTTTGTTTGGATCTGATTCTCAGAGACTGTTGACGCAGCAGTCGGATACGGCGGTCATGTACGCACGAGTTGTGTTTGAGCGATTGTGACAATGCCTGTGTGCTCTTATTTTCTGACAAAGGTTATGGTCAAAAATTTAGATGTGAGAGTGTGCTTGTGCCTGACCGCGCGGCTCAGCAATCATCTTCACGGTGAGTTGCTACATATCCTCGTAGTATTGATTCTCCGAGTATTCGAGCAAGTTGTCTGTTGCATGGATTGATCACCAGTCTCGTTTCATCAACATGGTGTCTGTGACGTGAATAGCTGACCTCACGTGTGGATTTCCATGACGGGCCAGAACTGCAGGCTATTTCTGTGGGTTTCTCTTAACGGATCGGGCCTGCCGATCTGAAGCCTATCGTTTCCCGCTAAAGTACGGGCCCTGCCCGTCAGATCTGGTCTCACAGATCTGCCCACAGGCCAGGTATGTTTGTGTGTGACGTAATGCGGCGGATTTTTGTGGTTTATCCATGGAACCAGGACTGTGGAGCTCCACGACAGACCAGTAGCCACGGGAAATGCAAATGGTTCAAATGGATCTGAGCACTATGGGACTTAACTTCTGAGGTCATCAGTTCCCTAGAACTTAGAACTACTTAAACCTAACTAACCTAAGGATATCACACACATCCATGCCCGAGGCAGGATTCTAACCGGCGACCGTAGCGGCAGCGCGGTTCCAGACTGAAGCGCCTAGAACTGCTCGGTCACGCCGGCCGGCCACGGGCAATGCATTTCAGGAATTGCGACTGTCTCACCGCAGGTACATTGTACAGTGTGGCATTTTATAGACATTTTATTTATTCTAGTACATTTTAGCACTTCGAAAGTAGTTTATATATTAGGAAGTATGGACGATCAGAAGAAGAAAATTCTGGCTGTCGCTGGCAGTTTGTACACTATGTACTCACGTATTTCTTGAAAGAAAAACCACACAATAGCTGTAGAATAATAGACATAACACAGCGGGTAATAGCCGACAATAACGAACACAGTAGAACCAACATTTTATTGCCAGTCACATATAGTGTTGGTTTATACAACTCTTCCCCATCTTATACATTTCTTTCAAGAAGCCTACATTTTTTCTGAGGTTATTTCTGAAAGCAGTGAAGGTATTTTAAATCTGTCTTGTAACCCCAACAAAATGCGTATTTTTATCACCTAATGTGTTTTGCTTTATTAAAATAAAAAACGACAGTAGACTTAATGAAACACACATACCATTTGGTTGCTCTCTCCATCTAAAACCAGTTCATTACAAAAGATGTGGATGTTAGCACTTTCGATTTTTGCTCACACGTTTAGAAATATAGAAGTTCTTACATTTTTTGTCAATTTATGTCTTTACTAATCCTTTAGATCTCAAAATCTGTCAGGGAAAAATGCTAAAACTTGTCTAAAAATCAGGGAATTTCACTTGGGAAAACTTGTCAGCCATGAAATATATTAATGACTATAACCTTTAATTCCATTTGCTCCCGTCATTTATTTATTAGTGCTGTCTCAACACAGATAATTTGGGTCTTTTGTATCATTTTCGTGTGTCGCTTGTTAAACAATTTATCAGTGCTCTGTCACCGGATGTAACGGTAGTCCCAGCTACGGTTCTCTCGCCAAACTATTACTCTCACTGCCCCCTCCATGTTAGCATGTCGTCATCCTCTTAGGGAGTAGTTTCCTTTTCCATCCTCTTCCCCCTGTTTATGTGACGTGTCTAACATATTTTAACGCCAAACACATTGCCTGTCTCACGGTAACAGCACGTGTGTCAGTTCCTCATATGTGTGCCTTCTTCCTCCAGCTGTCCTTCGTTGTGTTGTTGTTGTTGTTGTTGTTGTTGTGGTCTTCAGTCCTGAGATTGGTTTGATGCAGCTCTCCATGCTACTCTATCCTGTGCAAGCTTCTTCATCTCCCGGTACCTACTGCAACCTACATCCTTCTGAATCTGTTTATCTCTTGGTCTTCCTCTGCGATTTTTACTCTCCACGCTGCCCTCCAATACTAAATTGGTGATCCTTTGATGCCTCAGAACATGTCCTACCAACCGATCCCTCCTTCTAGTCGGGTTGTGCCACAAACGTCTCTTCTCCCCAATCCAATTCAATACTTCCTCATTAGTTATGTGATCTACCCATCTAATCTTCAGCATTCTTCTGTAGCACCACATTTCGAAAGCTTCTATTCTCTTCTTGTCCAAATTACTTATCGTCCATGTTTCACTTCCATACATGGCTACACCCCATACAAATACTTTCAGAAACGACTTCCTGACACTTAAATCTATACTCGATGTTAACAAATTTCTCTTCTTCAGAAACGCTTTCCTTGCCATTCCCAGTCTACATTTTATATCTTCTCTACTTCGACCATCATCAGTTATTTTGCTCCCCAAATAGCAAAACTCCTTTACTACTTTAAGTGTCTCATTTCCTAATCTAATTCCCTCAGCATCACCCGACTTAATTAGACAACATTCCATTATCCTCGTTTTGCTTTTGTTGATGTTCATCTTATACCCTCCTTTCATGACACTGTCCATTCCGTTCAACTGCTCTTCAAGTCCTTTGCTGTCTCTGACAGAATTACAATGTCATCGGCAAACCTCAAAGTTTTTATTTCTTCTCCATGGATTTTAATACCTACTCCGAATTTTTCTTTTGTTTCCTTTACTGCTTGCTCAATATTCAGATTGAATAACATCGGGGATAGGCTACAACCCTGTCTCACTCCCTTCCCAACCACTGCTTCCTTTTGATGCCCCTCGACTCTTACAACTGCCATCTGGATTTCTGTACAAATTGTAAATAGCCTTTAGCTCCCTGTATTTTACCCTTGCCAACTTCAGAATTTGAAAGAGAGTATTCCAGTCAACATTGTCAAAAGCTTTCTCTAAGTCTACAAATGCTAGAAACATAGGTTTGCCTTTTTTCGGATGAATCTAGGTTCTGTTTGCAGCATCATGATGGTGGCATCCGTGTTTGTCGACATCGCTGTGAACGCACATTGGAAGCGTGTATTCGTCATCGCCATACTGTCGTATCACCCGGCATGATGGTATGGGGTGCCATTGGTTACACGTCTCGGTCACCTCTTGTTCGCACTGACGGCACTTTGAACAGTGGACGTTACATTCCAGATGTGTTACGACCCGTGGCTCTATTCTTCATTCGATCCCTGCGAAACCCTACATATGAGCAGGATAATACACGATGTACTTCGTTAGTAGGTTGTAATTACCACCGTGTGGTCTGAAGAAGAGAAAGGTTTCAGGTACAGAAACGTATGGATGTGGAAAGACGATGATAGAATAGGTAGTTCTCTTGGAGAAGTAAGAAAGGAAAGTTAAAATTCGGTTTATGGGGATCAGAGAGAGAAAGACGATAGAGCCCCAAGGCAGAATCCCATACCACTCCACATCTCAAGATCCTTCCCTGATGGGTTCTTCACCGAGATGCCAGAGGATGAAGTGCGTTCTACATACCTCACAGAATGAACTTGCTTTGTCTACACATGCCTCGAAAACTGATCCTAAAATTGACCCTCACCCCTATGATTAGCTTGAAGATTGGAAGTAACTAAAAAAACTGTTTAACAAGTAACTGTATCATTGTACTCGTTCGCTTGTAGTGCCCAACCTCCCTTAGTAGGTTAATATAAACACAACCACTATTTTTATTAAAGGGAAATATTCTTGCATAACATTTGCGATGTTTTCTTGCAACTGTGCGTGCTTAATCTCAAATAGTCACACTCTAAAAGAAATGTTAAATTTTCGTTATTTATAATCATCATTTACTAATATATAACTTTCATGCTAATACACTTTGTTACCTTCTAGGTCTATAAATTTCGTAATTTATATTTACCTATAGGGTAGGACAGTAGTAAACGGATTTATGTTAAAGACCACAGGATAGTAACAGAAGAAGAAACTGCTTCAGGTAAACACTTAACTCGAGTATGGTACGCGACAGATGTCAAGTCGCAGAAACTGCAAAGATCACAAATTTTCCTGCACATATGAATTTCTTTATCGTGTCAATATTGTATAATCCCTTTTTTTGGCCAGACTCTGGGTCTACTAAGAATACTGCTTTTGGATTAGGTAGACCTCGCACATTGAAGGATCCCCTGTGGTGTGCAAATAACTTAATTACTTGGCTTTATCAAATTAGAACTAGGGTGGAAATTGTGTTTCTTCACTCTCGTAAGTTACACTACTGGCCATTATAATTGCTACAGCACGAAGATGACGTGCTACAGACGTGAAATTTAACCGACAGGAAGAAGATGCTGTGATATGCAAATGATTAGCTTTTCAGAGCATTCACACAAGGTTGGCGCCGGTGGCAACACCTACAAAGTGCTGACATGAGGAAAGTTTCCAACCGTTTTCTCATACAGAAACAGCAGTTGACCGGCGTTGCCTGGTGAAACGTTGTTGTGATGCCTCGTGTAAGGAGAAGAAATGCGTACCATCACGTTTCCGACTTTGATAAAGGTCGGATTGTAGCCTAATGCGATTGCGGTTTATCGTATCGCGACATTGCTGCTCGCGTTGGTCGAGATCCAATGACTGTTAGCAGAATATGGAATCGGTGGGTTCAGGAGGATAATACGGAACGCCGTGCTGGATCCCAACGGCCTCGTATCACTAGCAGTCGAGATGGCAGGCATCTTATCCGCATGGCTGTATCGGATTGTGCAGCCACGCCTCGATCCTTGAGTCAACAGGTGGGGACGTTTGCAAGACAACAACCATCTGTACGAACAGTTCGACGACGTTTGCAGCAGCATGGACTATCAGCTCGGAGAACATGGCTGCGGTTACCCTTGACGCTGCATCACAGACAGGAGCGCCTGCGATTGTGTACTCAACGACGAACGTGGGTGCACGAATGGCAAAACGTCATTTTTTCGGATGAATCCAGGTTCTGTTTACAGCATCATGATGGTCGCATCCGTGTTTGGCGACATCGCGGTGACCGCACATTGGAAGCGTGTATTCGTCATCGCCATACTGGCGTATCACCTGGCGTGATGGTATGGGGTGCCATTGGTTACACGTCTCGGTCACCTGTTGTTCGCACTGACGGCACTTTGAACAGTGGACGTTACATTCCAGATGTGTTACGACCCGTGGCTCTACACTTCATTCGATCCCTGCGAAACCCTACATTCCAGCAGGATAATGCACGACCGCATGTTGCAGGTCCTGTACGGGCCTTTCTGGATGCAGAAAATGTTCGACTGCTGCCCTGGCCATCACATTCTCCAGATCTCTCACCAACTGAAAACGTCTGGTCAATGGTGGTCGATCAACTGGCTCGTCACAATACGCGTCACTACTTTTGATGAACTGTGGTATCGTGTTGAAGTAGCATGGGCAGCTGTACCTGTACACACCATCCAAGCTCTGTTTGACTCAACGCTCAGGCGTATCAAGGCCGTTATTACGGCCAGAGGTGGTTGTTCTGGGTACTGATTTGTCAGGATCTATGCACCCAAATTGCGTGAAAATGTAATCACATGTCAGTTCTAGTATAATATATTTGTCCAATGAATACCCATTTATCATCTGCATTTCTTCTTGGTGTAGCAATTTTAATGGCCAGTAGTGTATCAAACTGCTAACAGAGTGCAGTAAAGACTGATAACTCTACGAAATGCCATATCCTGACGGAGTGTTTCGCGCCAGTAAAACACCTGGCTGCGATGACGTTTCGGACCGGAATTCGACATCACGTAATCACAACCACCGGGCTTCAAAAACACCTGGCTGCGTGGATTCTACCGCTCAGAAAGTAGCTGCGAAGACGTGTGCTGCACTTGCATACTTCCAGATCGCTTACTTGTTCTCATTTCGCTTGCTTTCTTTGCTTCTTTTGTTTCTGTTTCCTTTGTTTTATATTTGCCGCTGGAATTTACTCATTTTTCATATAGTTTATGTTAACAGTGATAAAATATGTGGCTTCAAAACGATGTAGGTTGCGGCAGCTATTCGGAGACTGGAGAGGCTTGCACGGAACAGGATAGTCTGGAGAGCTGCATCAAACCAGTCTTCGAACTGAAGAGAGTAGTAACAACAAAAACAACATTGTTGTGGTGACGGTAGTCACTGTTTAAATAGTCTTTATCCCTTGCCCTTTTCGTTAGTTTTAAAAAACCCCATCTCCATAATGCAAATACACGATACAGGTAGAATACCTGTTTAACTGCTGCCAAATTACTCCAGAATACGTCCCACTATTTAAGGTGGGAAAGGAGGTAGGCATAATAGGTACTCTTCCTTGTTCTTTTCACGTGACATCTATATTTTAAATAACATTGAACTTGATGCTATTTATGTTTCCCATTATAAACTCAGTGACGGAGTTAATAAGTGTGCTCAATCAGATGACCAGCCATACACCTAGATCTCAAATTGGCATGTTAGGCACACACTCAGCAGCTATGTAGCAAGCAATTAAAAGTAGTTTTATCCTTCTCAAATAAGGAACAACTGTAAGTGAAAAACAGTTGCCTACATGCTGCGCTTCCGCCTGTTAAAATTTTCTTGTATTAGTCTCTGTAGAATCTTAGGCGTTCACTAACAGTACGCTTCTGGAAAAAGAAAACCACCAGAGCTGTCAAAGGAATACTGAATATGTAACTGTATCATATAGGCCACACTTCGCACTGATTTATAACATTAATTGTATTATCATTGTACGCTAAACAATGCCTTATTCCAAAAGCTAACAAAAGTTGATTCATTATCACAAAGATGTGATATATACAGGCATGACGCTGCTTATGGTAGTACTCTAGATTTCGATTTTAGACTGAATAAATATTAATATTTTTAACTTCGTTGGCATGGATAAGTCAATAAACTGCCGTTGCCAGTTGTACAAACGCCTAGAACAATATGAGAGTTTCGTTCCATACTCAAAGTACTAATGGAGAAGTATTTACTAAAGGTTTTTTACTTCTCTCAGATAAATAATTATACAGTGTTAGAATTATTTATTGGTATAGAGTAATGATTACATTTAAAATATCTGTATAAATCTGTTTACAGTAATGTCTAGCATGCCAGTAGCATATGGTATCGTCTTTTATTAATTTTACGAGAAAAGGTTCAATGCCGTAATATGTTTCTCAATATTTAGTGCATTATGATAATTAACTTGATCATTTATGTTACAACAAATGTTGACTACTGTTGAACCTTCAGTCCACTCCTACAACAAGGTCACACACGTGTTACAAAAACAGCAGTCATACGCTTTCTTTCTGTCAGGCAAAAGTTCTTAAGCATAACTATAACGTAATTAGCACTATATTTCCCCTTTAATATCAGTCAGCCGTTTTAATATTCTCGCTAATTTGTTTAGGGCATACAGATAACTCAGGGATCAAAACTGAGGGGCAGCACACGAGTTTTATAGCTATGAATATACACTCATATTGCACTCGAGCATAGAGTTCTGCTTTAGCTGTTCACCTGTCGTTACAGCCAGGCATGTACAGCAGCTAAATAAGAGATTCCTGTTTACGGTCTGAAACGTTAATGCAGCCAGGCGTTTTACTGGCGCGAGGAGCTCCTGTATCCTGTCTACCAGAGCTGAGGTATCGTGACACTGTCTCGTTTTTGTTGCGATACGGCATGAAGTTCCAGATTACTTTTTTCCCCCCCGTCAGTTTCCTGACTGGTTTGATGCGGCCCGCCACGAATTCCTCTTCTTTGCCAACCTCTTCATCTCATAGAAGCACTTGCAACCAACGTCCTCAATTATTTGCTTGACGTATTCCAATCTCTGTCTTCCTCTACAGTTTTTGCCCTCTACGGCTCCTCCTAGTACCATGGAAGTCATTCCCTCATGTCTTAGCAGATGTCCTATCATCCTGCCCCTTCTCCTTGTCAGTGTTTTCCCCATATTCCTTTCCTCTCCGATTCTGCGCAGAACCTCATCATTTCTTACCTTATCAGGCCACTTAATTTTCAATATTCGTCTGTAGCACCACATCTCAAATGCTTCGATTCTCTTCTGTTGCGGTTTTTCCACAGTCCATGTTTCACTACCATACAATGCTGCATCGTCTGTAGCACACCTCAAATGCTTCGATTCTCTTCTGTTCCGGTATTCCCACAGTCCATGTTCCTCTACCATACAGTTCTGTTCTTCAGACATACATTCTCAGAAATTTCTTTCTCAAATAAAAGCCTACGTTTGATAGTAGTAGACTTCTCTTTGTCAGGAATGCCCTTCTTGCCATTTCTAGTCTGCTTTTGATGTCCTTATTCTGTGTGCCATTGGTTATTTTACTGCCTAGGTAGCAGAATTTCTTAACTTCATCTGCTTCGTGACCACCAACACTGATGTTAAGTTTCTCGCTATTCTCGTTTCTGCTACTTCTCACTACTTTCGTCGTTCTTTGGTTTACTCTCAATCCATATTCTGCAGTCATTAGATTGTTCATTCCACCCAGCAGATCATGTAATTCTTCTTCACTTTCACCCAGGATAGCAATTTCATCAGCGAATCATATCGTTGATATCCCTTAACCTTGAATCTTAAGGCCACTCCTAAACCTTTCTTTTATTTCCATAATTGCTTCCTCGATGTACAGATTGAACAGTAGGGGCGAAAAGCTACATCCCTGTCTTACAGCCTTTTTAACCCGAGCACTTCGTTCTTGGCCGTCCACTCTTATTATTCGCTCTTGACTCTTGTACATATTGTACATAAAAAAAAAATTTGCATCACCTCGGTTCCAAGAGTTCCGGAACCTGTACGCAAAATTGGAATAGAGGTCAACATAAACATCATTTCCGCCCTTTTTATTGCTCATGAAAACCACACATTGCGTTTTGTACTACCATACAGTGAGACCTTCAGAGGTGGTGGTCCAGATTGCCGTACGCATCGGTACCTCTAATATCCAGTAGCACGTCCTCTTGCATTGATGTATGCCTGTATTCGTCGTGGCATACTATCCACAAGTTCGTCAAGGCACTGTTGGTCCCGTCTACCCCACTCCTCAACGGCGGTCCGGCGTAGATCCCTCGGAGTGGTTGGTGGGTCACGTCGTCCATAAACTGCCCCTTTCAATCTATCCCAGGCATGTTCGATAGGGTTCGTGTCTGGAGAACACGCTGGCCACTGTATTCGAGCAATGTCGTCATCCTGAAGAAAGTCATTCACAAGATGTGCACGATGGGGGCACGAATTGTCGACCATGAAGACGAATGCCTCTCCAATATGCTGCCGATATGGTTACACTATCGGTCGGAGGATGGCATTCTCGTATCGTACAGCCGTTACAGCACATTCCATGACCACCAGCGAAGTATGTCGGTCCCACATAATGCCATCCCAAAATAGCAGGGAATCTCCATTTTGCTGCACTCGCTGGACAGTGTGTCTAAGGCGTTCAGCCTGACCAGGTTGAAAGACGTCTCCGACGATTGTCTCGTTGCAGGAATATGTTACATTCATCGGTGAAGAGAACGTGATGCCAATCCTGAGCGGTCCAATCTGCAAGTTGTTGGGCCCATCTTACGCGCTGCATGGTGTCGTTGTTGCAAAGATGGACCTCGCCATGGACGTTGGGAGTGAAGTTGTGCGTCATGCAGCCTATTGCCCAAAGTTTGAGTCACAAAACGACGTTCTGTGGCTGCACGAAAAGCATTATTCAACATGGTGGCGTTGCTGTCAGGGTTCCTACGAGCCATAATCCGTAGGTAGCGGTCATCCACTGCAGTAGCCCTTGGGCGGCCTGAGCGAGGCATGTCATCGACAGTTCCTGTCTCTCTGTACCTCCTCCATGTCCGAACAACATCGCTTTGGTTCACTCCGAGACGCCTGGACACTTACCTTGTTGAGAGCCCTTGTTGGCACAAAGTAACAATGCGGACGCGATTGAACCGCGGTATTGACCGTCTAGGCATGGTTGAACTACAGACAACACGAGCCGTGTACCTCCTTCCTGGTGGAATGACTGGAACTGATCGGCTGTCGGACCCTCTCCATCCAATAGGCGCTGCTCATCCGTGGTTGTTTACGTCTTTGGACGAGTTTAGTGACATCTCTGAACAGTCAAAGGGACTGTGTCTGTGATACAATATGCACAGACAACGTCTAACTTCAGGAGTTCTGGGAACCGGGGTGATGCAAAACTTTTTTTGATGTGTGTATATTACCCTTTTCCCCTATAGCTTACCCCTATTTTTCTGATAATTTCGAACATCCTGCACCATTTTACATTGTCGAACGCTTTTTCCAGGTCGACAAATTCTATGAACGTGTCTTGATTTTTATTTAGTATTGCTTCTCTCGTGCCTTTCTTTACCTTTCCTAAAGCCAAACTGATCGTCGTCCATTACATCCTCAATTTTCTTTTCCATCCTTCTATATATATTCTTGTCAGAAACTTGGATGCATGAGCTCTTAAGCTGATTATGCGATAATTCTTTCACTTGTCAGCTCTCGCAGTCTTCGGAATTGTGTGGAAGATATTTTTCCGAAGTCAGATGATATGTTGTCAGACTCATACATTCTACACACCAACGTGAATAGTCGTTTTGTTGCCACTTCCCCCGGTGATTTTAGAACTTCTGATGGAATGTTATCCATCCCTCCTGCCTTATTTGATCTTAAGTCCTCCAAAGTCTTTTGAATTCTGATTCTAATACTGGATCCCCTATCTCTTCTAAATCTTCCCCCTCATTGAGGCTTTCAATGTATTGTTTCCATCTATCCGCTCTCACCTCTGCATTTAACAGTGGGTTTCCTGTTGCACCTGCTTTTAATGTCACCAAAGATTGTTTTGACTCTCCTGCATGCTGAGTCTGTCCTTCGGACAATCATTTCTTTTTCGATTTCTTCACATTTTTCATGCAGCTATTTCGTCTTAGCTTCACTGCACTTCCTATTTATTTCATTACTCAGCGACTTGCATTTCTGTATTCCTGAGTTTCCCGGAACATTTTTGTACTTGCTCCTTTCATCGATCAACTGAAGCATTTCTTCTATTATCCACGGTTTCTTAGCAGTTACCTTCTTTGTATCTATGTTTTTCTTTTCAGCTTCTGAAGTGGCCCTTTTTAGAGATGTCCATTCCTATTCAACAGTACTGCCTAGTGAGCTATTCCTTATTTCTGTACCTATACCCTTAGAGAACTTCAAATATACCTCGTCGTTCCTTAGTACTTCCGTATCCCACTTCTTTGTGCATTGTTTCTACCTGACTAATGTCTTAAACTTCAGACTACTCTTCATCACTACTATATTGTGATTTGAGAGTACATCTGTTCCTGGGTACGTCTTACAATCCATAATCTGATTTCGGAATCGCTGTCTGACCATGATGTAATCTAACTGAAATCTTCCCGTATCACCCGACTTTTTTCAAGTTTACCTGCTCCTCTTGTGATTCTTGAACAAAGTATTCGCTATTACTACCTGAAATTTATCACAGAACTCAATTAGTCTTTCTCCTCTCTCATTCCTTTTCCCAAGTCCTTACTCTTCTGTAACCTTTTCTTCTACTCCTTCCCCTACAACTGGATTCCGGTCCCCCATGACTTCATCTCCGTTTACATTCTGTGTTATCCTTTCAATATCCTCATATACTTTCCCTGTCTCTTCATCTTCAGCACGCGACGCCGGCATATATATTTGAACTATCGTTGTCTATGTTTGTTTGCTGTCAATTACGATAACAACCTTATCACTGATCTGTTCACAGTAACTCTCTCTCTGCCCTACCTACTCCCAGTATACCTTTTTCTGTTGCTGTTGATATTACCCCATACTCATCTGACCAGAAATCCTTATCTTCTTTCCATTTCACTTCACAGACCCCCTACTGTATCTAGATTGAGCTTTTGAGTTTCTTTTTTCAGATTTTCTAGTTTCCCTACCACGTTCAAGCTTCTGACATTCCATGCCCCGAATCGTAGAACGTTATCCTTTCGTTGATTATTCAGTCTTGTTCTCATGGTCACCGTCCTCTTGGCAGTCCCCTCCCGGAGATCCAAATGGGGAACTATTCCAGAATCTTTTGCCAATGGAAAGATCATCATGACACTTCTTCAGTACAGGCCACATGTCCTGTGGATACCCGTTACGTGTCATTCCGGAATCGTTTGCCAATAGAGAGATCATCATGATAGGCCCCATGCCCTATGGATACATGTTATGTGTCTTTAATGCAGTGGTTTCTATAGCCTTCTGCATCCTCATGCCATTGATCATTGCTGAGTCTTCCGCCTTTAGGGACAAATTCCCACCCATAGGACAAGAGAGTGTTATTAATTAGAATTACGGAGTCCGTCTGTTAAGTTAAACTTCCCATATCATAATGTGTTGACGTTATTTATTTGTTTAACAAACCTAAACAGGACTTTCTATGAAATTACGCAGAGCCAATGAGATTTTTTACTGTCAAAACGTTTTAACTTGTTAAATACGAAATGGAACTCGCCTGTGAGTGAGCTTGATGCATTTAGAAATCCAGCGTTACTCTATGGAGAGCATGCAATGGCTATGTTAATATCATAGATAGACTCTATTTTGTCTTGGGTTTTGTTGACATAGTACGTGTATTTGTAATAGTCTCATTTGGTGTGGTAATCGTATTGTTGCTGGAAGCCATTAAAGGTTGCTGAAAGTTTTTTAGTTTCAACAGCGAAATTAGTGTCAGTGAGTTAAAACTTCACCCTAAAATGTATGTAAAGGACTAAGGATAGATATTCTTTAGTGAGAATGTATAAAATCAGTTTGTTTCTTTAAACAGTGACTGTTACACTATTATGGCTATAGACTACACCTGTAGTATTTTCGGAACGACGTTTGTTGTGTGTTTCAACGGCCGAATCTGCGTGGACACACATTTATTCCTTGGAAAACAGCATTATCAGCTTTTTATTTTTATCAAATCCTATGCTGCCATAAAGTTCATCCAGTCTCATTGTAAAACTATAATTTCAGATTTGCAGTCTCCATTGATTGTATGAGTACAAGTAAAGCAACTTTGTAGACTCAGGGGACCGGAGAATTTATTTAGCGGAGTTGCTGCTGAACTACAAAATCTTCAGAACCAAGCACTGCTATTTCTAACAAGTTCTCATGTACGTGAGCTTCATCCAAAGCAATTCATCATTCATGACATTAGTACATTTAAACTAACAATAAAGAAAGACTTAAATTATAAACTTAACTCTAAACTAAACGTCCTGTAACAGTAGCACTAAATAATAAAGTGCAACACAATTTTTTGTAATACTGCTACTATATACTCCTCTATTCATGGGTTAAAAATTACTCTGTTTGTTTTGTGTTATTGTTTACTTCTTTACCTCGTTCTTGACTAGATCACCCTGTTGAATTATCTCTGTCTGTAACTCCTTGGATAGAGATTATGTGGTTGTTTATAAACTTTTTAAAGCTTCCCCTATGATTGTAATACTATTAGATAGTTCGCCTAATTTTTTTAACTTCTCTTCTCGAGCTTTAGTAAGAGCCGCTAATTCCTGCCTCTTCCTAGTCCAAAGTGGCATACAACTTCAACTTAGGTACGGTATACCCTCGTTCATATTTAAATACTGTTACTATAATAAACCTGATGTATAAAAACACAAACGCTATGATTGATCAGAAGCCGTAGCACACGTACACTGGTGTTGTTAAGCTCTTGGAAGAAGGTCCTACCTATGTATTAGATATCTTATTACTAAGTTACGTAGAATGAAACATTAAGACATTCAGATGTATTAACAACTATCAACGTTTCTCTTAATCACGCCGTAGCTACGTAGTTTTTATTTCAAAAACCGTGTACAGTCACAGCCTCTACAGCGTTGTGCTCTGATTGTCGATCTGGTAATGCGCAATATGAAAATGGCTGAGGCTGCTTTCTGTTCCGTAGTGAACACGTGAGTGGAACACGATTAAAAAGTGCCGAGAAATAGGCTGTTCTTAATGTTTTTTCATAAATTTACGGACATAATCGGCTTTGAAGTTTTCCCAGTACTGTATATACTGAAATTGAATATCAAAACCACAGTGAACGTGTAGCGCTGTCGGTAGCGAAATGGAGTATGAATCAAATACTCGTGCCCTGGTTCAAATCTCCCAACATAATTTTTTTCCTCGTTCAATCTGAAATACCTACATCTCGTAATTATAAAACTCATCATCATATTTATGAATAATGCACGTCTTCTTGTTTCCAATTACATATTTGGCCTGAAATTCTTGTTTCCATTTCAAATACAAATTCTTAATTATCGATGTTTTATGAAAGACTGTTCATAAAAGTTGTTTAAATTAAGAAAACATAACAATTTAATTTTTTAGGCAAAAATGAACAACCAAATCTTCTTTATTTGGACTATGTCCATCGTTTGATACCACAGAGGTAAATAAGTATCATAGAAAAATGAAAAACAATCATTTTCACACCATCGAGCACATCATACAAATGCGAAATTTTTACATTTGCTGCTGTACCATTCTTCCTCCCATGAACCATGGACCTTGCCGTTGGTGGGGAGGCTTGCGTGCCTCAGCTATACAGATAGCCTTACCGTAGGTGAAACCACAACGGAGGGGTATCTGTTGAGAGGCCAGACAAACCTGTGGTTCCTGAAGAGGGGCAGCAGCCTTTCAGTAGTTGCAGAGGCA
Source organism: Schistocerca piceifrons (assembly GCF_021461385.2). Taxonomy (NCBI): domain Eukaryota; kingdom Metazoa; phylum Arthropoda; class Insecta; order Orthoptera; family Acrididae; genus Schistocerca; species Schistocerca piceifrons. The sequence goes on from NC_060138.1 coordinate 717,941,178, forward strand.
ACAGTCTGGATGATTGACTGATCTGGCCTTGTAACACTAACCAAAATGGCCTTGTTGTGCTGGTACTGCGAACGGCTGAAAGCAAGGGGAAACTACAGCCGTAATCTTTCCTGAGGGCATGCAGCTTTACTGCATGGTTAAATGATGATGACATCCTCTTGGGTAAAATATTCTGGAGGTAAAATAGCTCCCCATTCGGATCTCCAGGCTAGGACTACTCAGGAGGACTTCGTTATCAGGAGAAAGAAAACTGGCGTTCTATGGATCGGAACATGGAATGTCAGATCCATTAATTGGGCAGGTAGGTTAGAAAATTTAAAAAGGGAAATGCATAGATTAAAGTTAGATATAGTGGGAGTTAGTGAAGTTCGGTGGCAGGAGGAACAAGACATCTAGTCAGGTGAATACAGGGTTATAAACACAAAATCAGGGGTAGGTTTAATAATGAATAAAAAAATAAGAGTGCGGGTAAGCTACTACAAACAGCATAGTGAACGCATTATTGTGGCTAAGATAGACACGAAGCCCACGCTTACTATAATAGTACAAGCTTGTATGCCAACTAGCACCGTAGATGACGAAGAGATTGATGAAATGTATGATGAGATAAAAGAAATTATTCAGATAGTTGAGGCAGACGAAAATTTAATAGTCATAGGGGACTGGAATTCGATACTATGAAAAGAAAGAGAAGGAAATGTAGTAGGTGAATATGGAATGGGGGTAAGAAATGAAAGAGGAAGTCACATGGTAGGATTTTGCACAGGGCATAATTTAATCATAGCTAACACTTGGTTCAAGAATCATGAAAGAAGGTTGTAGACATGGAAGAGGCCTGGAGATCTGGAAAGTTTCAGATAGATTGTATAATGGTAAGACAGAGATTTAGGAACCAGGTTTTAAATTGTAAGACGTTTCCAAGGGCAAATGTGGAATCTGACCACAATCTATTGGTTATGAACTGTAGATTAAAACTGAAGAACTGCAAGAAGGTGGTAATTTAAGGACATGGGACCTGTATAAACTGACAGAACCAGAGGTTGTAGAGAGCATTAGGGAACGATTGACAATAATGGGGGAAAGAAATACCATAGAAGAAGAATGGGTAGCTTTGAGGGCTGAAATAGTGAAGGTAGCAGAGGATCAAGTAGGTTAAAGGACAAGGGCTAGTAGAAACCCTTGGGTAACAGAAGAGATATTGAATTTAATCGATGAAAGGAGAAAATATAAAAATGTAGTAAATGAAGCAGCAAGTGCCAAATGGCTAAGCAGGGATGGCTAGAGGACAAATGTAAGGTTGTAGAGGCATATATCACAAGGGGTAAGATAGATACTGTCTACAGGCAAATTAAAGAGACCTTTGGAGAAAAGAGACTCACTTGTATGAATATCAAGAGCTCAGACGGAAACCCGGTTCTAAGCAAAGCAAAAAGCTGAATGGAGTATACACAGGGTCTATCTATACAAGGGCGACGGCTTGATGACAACATTATGAAAATGAAAGAGGATGTAGATGAAGATGAAATGGGAGATATGATAGTGCGTGAAGAGTTTGCCAGAGCACTGAAAGATCTAAGTCGAAACAAGGCCCCGGAAGTAGACAACATTCCGTTAGAACTACTGACAGCCTTGGGAGAGCCAGCCATGACAAAGCTCTACCATCTGGTGAGCGAGATGTATGAGACAGGCAAAATACCCTCAGACTTCAAGAAGACTATAATAATTCAAATCCCAAAGAAAGCAGGTGTTGACAAATGTGAAAAGTACCGAACTATCAGTTTAATAAGTCACAGGTGCAAAATAAAAATGGCTCTGAGCACTATGGGACTTAACATCCGTGGTCATCAGTCCACTAGAACTTAGAACTACTTAAACCTAACTAACCTAAGGACATCACACACAGCTATGCCCGAGGCAGGATTCGAACCTGCGACCGTAGCAGTCGCGCGGTTCCGGACTGCGCGCCTAGAACCGCTAGACCACCGCCGCCGGCGGTGCAAAATACTAACGCGAATTCTTTACAGACGAATGGAAAAACTGTTAGAAGCCGACCTCGGGGAAGATCAGTTTAATAAGTCACAGGTGCAAAATAAAAATGGCTCTGAGCACTATGGGACTTAACATCCGTGGTCATCAGTCCACTAGAACTTAGAACTACTTAAACCTAACTAACCTAAGGACATCACACACAGCTATGCCCGAGGCAGGATTCGAACCTGCGACCGTAGCAGTCGCGCGGTTCCGGACTGCGCGCCTAGAACCGCTAGACCACCGCCGCCGGCGGTGCAAAATACTAACGCGAATTCTTTACAGACGAATGGAAAAACTGTTAGAAGCCGACCTCGGGGAAGATCAGGTTGGATTCCGTAAAAATGTTGGAACACGTGAGGCAATACTGACCCTACGACTTCTCTCAGAAGCTAGATTAAGGAAAGGCAAATCTACGTTTCTAGCATTTGTAGACTTAGAAAAAGCTTTTGACAATGTTGACTGGAATACTCTCTTTCAAATTCTGAAGGTGGCAGAGGTAAAATACAGGGAGCGAAAAGCTATTTACAATTTGTACAGAAACCAGATGGCAGTTATAAGAGTCGAGGGACATGAAAGGGTAGCAGTGGTTGGGAAGGGAGTGAGACAGGGCTGTAGCCTCTCCCTGATGTTATTCAATCTGTATATTGAGCAAGAAGTAATGGAAACAAAAGAAAAATTCTGAGTAGGAATTAAAATCCATGGGGAATAAATAAAAACTTTGAGGTTTGAAGATGACATTGTACTTCTGTGAGAGTCAGTAAAGGACCTGGAAGAGCAGTTGAACGGAATGGACAATGTCTTGAAAGGAGGACATAAGATGAACATCAACAAAGGCAAAACGAGGAGATGGGATATAGTCGAATTAAATCAGGGAATCAGATTAGGAAATGAGAGGCTTAAAGTAGTAAATGAGTTTTGCTATTTGGGGGGCAAAATAACTAATGATGGACGAAGTAGAGAGGATATAAAATATAGCCTGGCAATGGCAAGGAAAGCGTTTCTGAAGAAGAGAAATTTGTTAACATCGAGTATAGATTTAAGTGTCAGGAAGTCGTTTCTGAAAGTATTTGTATGGAGTGTAGCCATGTATGGAAGTGAATCATGGTCGATAAATAGTTTGGACAAGAAGAGAGTAGAAGCTTTCTAAATGTGGTGCTACAGAAGAATGCTGAAGAGTCGATGGGTAGATCACATAATTAACAATTCCTCTAGAGGAGTGGGCAAACTATCAGTTGAATTATACTGCAGGGATCTGGTATCATTTAACTGGGGCTAGGAACACATTGATGCTGGTTTATACACCGCAGTTGATGGAATGTTCGTCCTGAAAAGCTGGGGCTTGAATAGAAATACGCATTTATCCACACGGCAGAAAACAGCTGTCTAATCCACATGTGTGTTGAAGAAATACTCTAACATACAAAAACGATAACCCATACGCACAGCACTCAAATATTTGATGTAAAAGTGTTACACAGTCTCGACATTTGTTGAATGCTAACAGAAAATCTCCAATACTTTGCTACTAGGTACAAAATGTGCTAATTTTATTAATATTGGCTACCATTTTTTAGATTTAGTCAAACATACAGTTTGCCTGGAGGACCAACATTTTTTGTAGAATTCATACTTACCGTAATGTCACAGTAAGTTGTGTTAATATTTACCACCATTTTGCAAAATATGCTATGGTAAAAAACAATGAATTGCATTAGTATGATGTATCTGCACAATCATACGTTACTAGCCATGTATGTAAAAGATAATTCTTCCATATCTCTTCGAATTAGCGTGTCTTTGGAATCAGATGCTGTTTGTCATGTATTGTATTATTATGACATACCTGTGCAATGGGACATTTGTAGTTGTGTATTAAAAATGAATTGTATAAAAAATCATTCTGCTGTCCCTTAGTGTTGCTATGATGTATCTCTGCAATCAGATGCTTATAGTCATGTATAGTGTGATGTCTCTCTCTGCGTATAAATAGCCTATTTTTTTGAAAATTTAAAAATAATATTGTCAATGATAATAAACTACATGTTAATTTGTTACATCGATGTTATCATTTAGAAAAGACCCTAATCCTTTCGCTATGAAGGTTACTGCACGGTAGAGGTAACTAAGAACAATTTTTCCTTGTAGGACATTTTTGTTTATTTACACATATATACACACAATCTCTCAATTTTTACAATATTCTCCAAATAATAATTTTTGATATGCCTTTAATTCAGCCTGAATCATGTCCAGGTCTATAGGTGCTATTACATACATAGGCATTTCTTCAGTAAATTAAACCTCCACAGATTTTATAGGATTTCCAAATGCATATTTTGGTGTTGGATGAACACAGTCATCCACATACCGTTTCAACTGATTTATATTTACATTGTGTGCATGCAATTAGTCAATAAAATCCCTTATGTGGCTCTATCATACGGACACCATCTGCTCAGTCTGTCTGCCACAATCAGTAAAGTGTTGGACAGGTTATTACAATTCGCCACATTTGAATGTTTAATGTATGTGACTGCATCTTTAGATCTCAGCTCAAGCACTGCATTTCCATCCATATCGACAACTGATACCTTACCCTTTAACATGTTAATGTTAATAGGATTATGTGATGGGTTGTATTCCATTGTTATCTTTCTGTGTAAGAACTCTACATACTGCACAAATAGTCCCATTTGCACCACGAGTACTGCACTCTTGTGCCAAGATGTTGAACATTCTCTATCTCAGTCACCACATTAAAGTCACTGTGAGGCTCTAGGCCTACATCCACACACTTAGATCCACTTGCAGTTAAATTGTACGCATTGGTGAATAGCAGTATTCTGCCAGCACTCAGATGAGATTCAAATTCTGGTAGTTGTTGCCGTTGCTTTGGCTGTGCTACAATATAATCGAATAACGCACGGTTCAAAAGGTCGGGAAGAAGACATCCTGTGGACAGCAAATGCTGCAGATGTGGCTGTGCTGAGACATAATCAAATGACACCAGATGTGAAGGTCGGGAAGGCATCCTGTGGACAGTGATTGTTGCTGCTGCTGCTGCTGTACAAGGTGCATTCAAGTTCTAAGGCCTCCGATTTTTTTTCTCTGGACTGGAAAGAGATAGAAACATGCGCATTGTTTTAAAATGAGGCCGCGTTCATTGTCAATACGTCCCAGAGATGGCAGCATCGTACGGCAGATGTAATTTTACCGCCAGCGGCGAGAATGAGAACTGTTTTAAATACTTAAAATGGTGACGTTTTCCTTACTTGAACAGCGTGCAATCATTCGTTTTCTGAATTTGCGTGGTGTGAAACCAATTGAAATTCATCAACAGTTGAAGGAGACATGTGGTGATGGAGTTATGGATGTGTCGAAAGTGCATTAGTGGGTGCGACAGTTTAATGAAGGCAGAACATCATGTGACAACAAACCGAAACAACCTCGGGCTCGCACAAGCTGGTCTGACGACATGATCGAGAAAGTGGAGAGAAATGTTTTGGGGGATCGCCGAATGACTGTTGAACAGATCGCCTCCAGAGTTGGCATTTCTGTGGGTTCTGTGCACACAATCCTGCATGACGACCTGAAAATGCGAAAAGTGTCATCCAGGTGGGTGCCACGAATGCTGACGGACGACCACATGGCTGCCCGTGTGGCATGTTGCCAAGCAATGTTGATGCGCAACGACAGCATGAATGGGGCTTTCTTTTCGTCGGTTGTGACAATGGATGAGACGTGGATGCCATTTTTCAATCCAGAAACAAAGCGCCAGTCAGCTCAATTGAAGCACACAGATTCACCGCCACCAAAAAAATTTCGGGTAACCGCCAGTGCTGAAAAAATGATGGTGTCCATGTTCTGGGACAGCGAGGGCGTAATCCTTACCTATTGCGTTCCAAAGGGCACTACGGTAAAAGGTGCATCCTACGAAAATGTTTTGAAGAACAAATTCCTTCCTGGACTGCAACAAAAACGTCCGGGAAGGGCTGCGCGTGTGCTGTTTCACCAAGACAACGCACCCGCACATCGAGCTAACGTTACGCAACAGTTTCTTCGTGATAACAACTTTGAAGTGATTCCTCATGCTCCCTACTCACCTGACCTGACTCCTAGTGACTTTTGGCTTTTTCCAACAATGAAAGACACTCTCCGTGGCCGCACATTCACCAGCCGTGCTGGTATTGCCTCAGCGATTTTCCAGTGATCAAAACAGATTCCTGAAGAAGCCTTCGCCGCTGCCATGGAATCATGGCGTCAGCGTTGTGAAAAATGTGTACGTCTGCAGGGCGATTATGTCGAGAAGTAATGCCAGTTTCATCGATTTCGGGTGAGTAGTTAATTAGAAAAAAAATCGGAGGCCTTAGAACTTGAATGCACCTCGTAGTTCAGACAGGAACTTCTATGCGCTCCCATCTGTCACAATAACAACAATAACATCTGTAAAATACGCATACATGGGAGCAGTATAATTTGGAGTGATGTGACATGTGCACTCCAAACAACCAAATTGTTACAGCAAAAAGAATTGACAAATACTTACAGATAGGCTTCTTCTTCCTTGCCATTCACTGCTGCTACTGGGAGACGAACAGATAGTAAATAATGGCACTCACACAAGTGAACTGTAAAAATTAAAATTGCTCAAATGATGGGAGCTCGACCCTTCACGCCGTTGGCCACCCTATGTTTTTGCAAATTGCATAACGCCATTGACTACAGGGTATTATGAACTGCTACGTCGTAAAGAAAAATTAATTAACTCGACCTCTGACTTTGACACAGATCAGACAGGTACTCCGTTTAATCTCTCTTTTGATTTTTTGCCCGGATGCGTAGATTTCAAAATTTTGACCTGTCTAATATGAAAGTGTGCGAAAAAATTTGCCTGTAGATGAATATGTTTCCTTTGTGGCTGTTGTAAGGAGAGAACGGGTTAGGTACCGGATGAGTTCGCGATCGAACGTTTGTGATTCTCCCTTTCTCAGAGAACGGAGGCAAAGTCGGAGAAATGCAACTCACGATGAAAACTCCGCCTCTCGTGGCGGCTAAAGTACTCACAGTCGCCATAAGATTTTCTGGAAACGCTTTCAGAATGGGAAGGTTGAACAACAGTGGCAGTATGATATCTTCTTAGTAACAAACTGGTCGCTTAGGGAACGTCTTTAGCACACAAACTGACAGCGAAATATTTCGCGTCGTTCGAACCGCGATAGTAGCAGATTCTCCCAGTATTGTTAATTTGCGAAGAAATCACTAAGCACTGTATTGCTAAATATACTAATCGTTTTGTGAAGGTCCGGGGATCCAACATCGAATAAAAGTTCGTAGACAATGTTTACCTTCTTTTTCACAAATTAAATTTTTTATTCTTCATAATTGCGATTACCAGTTGTATCTCCTCTGTACTTCAAATTACGTCTATAGGCAAAACGCGTATGTGACCCCAAAAAAACTGTCCAAAATTACAAAGGCCACTGATGCTCTTTTTCGCAGCAAAGAGCGTTGTCGTCTCAATTACGATAGCGCTGGTGGTACTCGCAGCCAGAATATTACAATAATATTAGTTGAGTGCACCGCTGCGTTATTAAGATCTATATACGTTTTCTTCATTCACAACAATAAAAAAATTATGAGCCAGTGTTGCATACGCACATTGAATAAATAAAGCATCCTTTATGCATCATATAACAGATATGACGCAAATAACAAAAGCACATTACTATACACCATAGAACCGTCAGTTCACATTATGTAGGGACATTACATGCCCCCTTTTGGTCGCAAATTTTTTTTTCAGATGATTATGTGTTTACAACATCTATTCAGAAAGATAAATTGGCATAACATAATTTTCAAGGTATTGAAGTTTCTAAACGGCTTGTTCATGAGTATTATGGTTAGAAATTAAATCGTTAATGAATATTATGGTTACAAATTAAATCACTAAGTTGTATGTACTTTCTTAGCAACTCTTATTACTGGTTGGCATACATAATCATACTAACTTTCTCGGGAATGGATTTTACAATTGAAATGAGGACCACCAATTCGGGCGCGGTTGATGGAGGAATCCCGAAATCAAGACTCCTCAATGGGTCTCTCCAGACCAGTTATAATTATCATATTCAGCAAAAACACCGGAACTTTGAATCAAATATATTGGTTTTCAGCATGAATATTGAAAAAAAAAAATGTTACTTAGTTTGTATGGAACAAAAACACAGAAAATCGTTTAAATGTCCGCAGGACTGTTTATAATAATTGAAAACGGAGTTTTTAACACAATACAAGATTCATTTAACAGACAATCATGTTCTGGATATTACGTTGACGATGCGGTGATAATGGTACGATATCGACGGTGCGATGCTAATGGTACAGCAGGGATGGTGAGAAGCTGCAAGACCTTGGGATGTGGTGATGGCTAGTGAAGTGGTTAGATGCGAAGCTGTAGTGAAGGACTGGAGGCTGGGATGGAAAGACTAAGGTTTCACAGCGCCAAGATAGAAGTTCTCGCGACATACAACAAGGTACAAAGGAATGAGCAAGGACAAAACAGCTAATTGTAGCGCCTATCTGAAGCGTTCAATTCTACCCAACTCGCTCCTGTATATAAATAGTCCACAATGTACACTGAGATATCTTCGCAACACCAGATACGTTGTCCCGAGCATGCACAGCTACGAGGGCAGTTCAATAAGTAATGCAACACATTTTTTTTCTCGGCCAATTTTGGTTGAAAAAACCGGAAATTTCTTGTGTAATATTTTCAAACATTCCCGCTTCGTCTCGTATAGTTTCATTGACTTCCGACAGGTGGCAGCGCTGTACGGAGCTGTTAAAATGGCGTCTGTAACGGATGTGCGTTGCAAACAACGGGCAGTGATCGACTTTCTTTTGGCGGAAAACCAGGGCATCTCAGATATTCATAGGCGCTTGCAGAATGTCTACGGTGATCTGGCAGTGGACAAAAGCACGGTGAGTCGTTGGGCAAAGCGTGTGTCATCATCGCCGCAAGGTCAAGCAAGACTGTCTGATCTCCCGCGTGCGGGCCAGCCGTGCACAGCTGTGACTCCTGCAATGGCGGAGCGTGCGAACACACTCGTTCGAGATGATCGACGGATCACCATCAAACAACTCAGTGCTCAACTTGACATCTCTGTTGGTAGTGCTGTCACAATCGTTCACCAGATGGGATATTCAAAGGTTTGTTCCTGCTGGGTCCCTCGCTGTCTAACCGAACACCATAAAGAGCAAAGGAGAACCATCTGTGCGGAATTGCTTGCTCGTCATGTGGCTGAGGGTGACAATTTCTTGTCAAAGATTGTTACAGGCAATGAAACATGGGTTCATCACTTCGAACCTGAAACAAAACGGCAATCAATGGAGTGGCGCCACACCCACTCCCCTACCAAGAAAAAGTTTGAAGCCATACCCTCCGCCGGTAAAGTCATGGTTACAGTCTTCTGGGACGCTGAAGGGGTTATTCTGTTCGATGTACTTCCCCATGGTCAAACGATCAACTCTGAAGTGTATTGTGCTACTCTTCAGAAATTGAAGAAACGACTTCAGCGTGTTCGTAGGCACAAAAATCTGAACGAACTTCTCCTTCTTCATGACAACGCAAGACCTCACACAAGTCTTCGCACCCGAGAGGAGCTCACAAAACTTCAGTGGACTGTTCTTCCTCACGCACCCTACAGCCCCAATCTCGCACCGTCGGATTTCCATATGTTTGGCCCAATGAAGGACGCAATCCGTGGGAGGCACTACGCGGATGATGAAGAAGTTATTGATGCAGTACGACGTTGTCTCCGACATCGACCAGTGGAATGGTACCGTGCAGGCATACAGGCCCTCATTTCAAGGTGGCGTAAGGCCGTAGCATTGAATGGAGATTATGTTGAAAAATAGTGTTGTGTAGCTAAAAGATTGGGGAATAACCTGGTGTATTTCAATGCTGCATAAAACAACCCCTGTTTCAGAAAAAAATGTGTTGCATTACTTATTGAACTGCCCTCGTACATTCAAAAATGTCGCTAGAACTCTTTAGAGAAGATTGGTGCAAACAGTCACAAGCGTACTAGCGACTGAGCAGCTCGGACCACTGCCTTTCCATAGTAATACAAGTCTGCCTAACACAACAAAAACAACATCACTGTCAATCGACAACACTTTCATTGAAGTTTCATTGTAAGACAAGTCACAGGAACAAAGTTCACTGTCTTCATACCGCTGAAGGCGAATTCACACAATTCTGAAGAATACTGTCCAGAACAGTCACTAGTTAGCATGAGACACAGTAATCGCAGCAAAATACAACACATAATGTTAGAGAACAATTAGAAGTACATAATAATATTTTCAAGTTTTACCTTTGCAGTCAAACAGCAACAATGTTACCATCTGTGACCTGTTATGCATATACTCATAATCTAACGATCTGAAGGGTTAAAAAAACTAGAACACTAAACTAATAAAGGACAATAGGTGAGGAAAAGAGATAGGATATCCTATTCAGACGAAAGAGTCCACGAAACTCACTTAACACTAAGACAAAAAATCAGAAACTTGCAAAAAATGGAATAACCTACAGCATAAAAAAAACAATATGCAGATTATCCTACAAGTACTGACAACTGACAAGAAAATCAAGCATGGAGTTAGTAACCATACATAAACCACATAGTTATATCCCTACATCTGGAGTGAAATTCACTCATTTTAGAGCACCAGTTCATGGCACACAATGGCGATACACATATCATAAGAAACAAATTATGTAGCTTAAATAACTACCATTTACAGATCATACAGTTACACAAATCATGACATATATATAAAAAATACACAGAATTATTTATAGAACGTTTTTAAATCCTTATGAGGATACACACCCTTTATTTTCAATGTCTTTGGATATGCCAACAGATACACACCTGGAGGTGGCAGTTTTATAATAACATACGGTTCATGGTATATTCTTTGCCACTTTTTGGTACACTTCTCCTGAAGTGAAGATCTTGAATGAGATCTCAATAGTTCCAAATCTTCAACATTATAATAGTGTCTTCTCTTTAGTCCCTCGTTGTGTCTCTTCTTTCTCACAGGAGCTTCCTCTTTCATGTTGAGGTAAGCATCACGAATTTTTTCTTCCCATGGGGAATTATCGAGCCATGTCTTTCACCTTACAGCAGTGCACTAGTTTTGGTGGCAAAAGCGGCAGGAAAAATTAGATTAGTTCTGGACGCCACAAATATCAATAAAATCATAGTACCAGTATGTACCATACCAGAGAACCTGGAGAGACAAAGCCAAAAATTCTTCGTTGTTGAGTATTTAACATCGATCGGCTTAAAATCTTCGTTCTAGTAGATGCTGTTATCTTAATCATGAAAGAAATACGCAGCTTTCATTTTTTCTGGAAGAGATACCAGTTCCGAAAGTGTCCCTTTGAACTCAATGTGAACGCAAGTGTATTCATTACTGCATTAGACGCAGTGTTAGGCCCAGAACTCTTGGAAAGAGTCATTCTGTTTGTGGGTGACTTGTTAATAGCATCGCAAACATGGGAAGAGCACATCCACATACTAGAGAGAGTTCTGCAAAAATTCGCAGAAGCAGGTGTGACTGCCATCTTAGAAAAGTCGAAGTTTGGCAGAGAACAAATAAAATTCCTGGGTCACGTAATTTTACCCTTGGGAATAGCGCATGATAAAAAAAAAATCCAAGGAATTGAGAAATTCTCACAGCCAAGGACTAAAAAACAGTTAAGGGGCTCCGGAAAGGCTCAAAATCATGAAAAGTTCAATTTTTACTTTTTTGCGTTTCCTGAATCTGCAGACTATTACCTTTTAATAGATATATAATTTATTCAATTCCGAAGACTACAACTATTTTTAAATTTTTTTTGAAATGTGTTCTACATGGGCGTGACCCACTGTGGCGCTGTTAAACTGCTGTCAAATGGTGTTATTATTAACGTCCGTGTTCATCAGGTACATTTTAGTGATGTGAGATAAAGTATGTGTTGTGGCTAACCTGTGATGGTTCAATATATATCGCTGGTGTGATTGTCGATTGTTTCATGTTTATTTACTCTGTCGTTATCTCGAAAATATTCGTAATTAATTCTGTTTCTTGAGTCTCTGTTTTGTTGAAGTATAATAATGAGTAAAAGTAAAGTTATTAGAAATCCTCTGAAGGCTTTTAAGAAAAGAAGAAATGTTGGAAAGCCAAAGGTATGTGTTATAATTGTAAACAATAAAGACGATAACCAAGTGAGTGAACCTAACCTCTCAAGTACACCTGCCCATAGCAGTCAAAGTGGGAAAGAAAATACTTCACAGAAGAAGCTTGGTTGAATGAGTGAAAACTATGAATGTTTTATGGGCGAATCGGATGTGAATGAAATATTTGATATGTCGGTTCTCAAAGGAATTTTTTCAAACTGTGTAAGATGTATTCATTGTAGTGAAGTTGGTCTGGAACTCTCCATAATAAAGCACGTAGGACTTGCTAGTGAAATACAACTGAAATGTGATAAGTGTTCATACATGACCACCTTTTGGAACAGTGTTGCAGTAACTGCAACTGAAGAAAATGGTAGCAAAATCTATGAACACAACAACGAGTGATGCTTGCTTTAGACAAGGAACGCCTTCGGGCTGCAGACAGGGCTGTAAAGAGTCTAGAAATACAAGCAAGAGTAAACAGGAGGAGGAACAAGAGGAAGCTGGAGGAGGAGTTTGCAGAGGATGAAGATAATCCATCCTATGGACCTGGAATGCACTAAAAAGTTAATCCAATCTTTGTCGCTTGACTCCCAAAACTTTTATTTTCTCATACTAATTACATGTTTTCTAAGGATCTTCCAAACATATTTGTTTCAAACTTTCAGTATATGTTACACAGTACCTTCTGCATAATTTAACACAGCCTTTTTCTAAAAAACTGTATATTTTTGAATATATAAATAAAAAATTGCAAAAAAATGTTGTGAATTTTCATTACAATTGAAAAAAAATCATGTTTAATAACTGAACTAAAATTTTGTAAAATCCCTGTGTTAAGTTGTAGCCCATATTCCAATAAATAATCTGTAAAAAGTTCAACTTACTACCTCAAATACTTTGTGAGGAAAGATGTAATTTATAAGCGTTATTTTAACATTGCAAGTATAGGGCGTTCCGGAGCTCCTTAAAGGCTTTTATAGGGTTAGTATGCTTCTTCTGGCATTTTGTGCAAGACCGGATACTCAACAGTGATTTGTTATTATGTCTATTAGGCAAGAATGTGCCTTGGGTTTGGTCAGTGGAATGATAACATACATTCGAAATAGTTAAGCAGGCATTGTTGAAGTCAAAATTCTGTACCATCCGAATATGTTAAATGATTTTTGTTTAGGAATGGATATATCCTCGTACAGTTTGGGATCATATTTATTCCAAATTGAGGAAAAAGGTATTCTGGAAGAGATAAGAATTATACATTTTGCAAGTCATGTACTTTCGAGTTGTGAAAGTTCTTATTCTGTGACCGAATTGGGAGCTGAGGCCATCATGTCAGCTGTGAAAAAGTTCCACTTTTATGTTTATGGTATACAATTTCAAATCTTCTGCGACTATCAGGCCCTGAGTTTCTTGCTCATCTTTAAACTGCTACATGACCAGCTGGTGTAGTGGGTACAGACCTTAGAGGAATATTGGTTACAATGATCTATGTCAAAGGAAAAGATAACCTGACTGCTGATGAATTATCACGTCTTCCACAAGACTTGTCTGAACTCACAAAGTTGACTAAGCAAGCCTCTGAGTATAAAATATTGTTGGTAAAGAGCAAGTACACAGACAAAAGTTTTTGAGTATGTGCAGCAGCAAAATGGAGATGCAAAACGTAGACCCTATTTAGTCTTATTATTGAAGCAAGTGGGCTACAACCACAAAATTGCAAACATGGCAATCTACTCATATTTACAGATGCAATTAACTGTATTATCTTGTCCCTCCAACTGTGGAAGACGAATTTGATTATTAACCTTCTCCTTCAACAATAAATTTAAGAATCAATACATTAAATAGTATTAAGTTATATATGTAAAAGCTCTGGGGAATAGATAGAGGACTTAAAAAGTAGCAAAAAAGTTCATATAAACATGTGGTCAATTTTTTAATATCTTAATTACAGACACTTTTTTATTGTTACACATTAGCTTTGTTTTTTGCCGCCTCCCTCCAAGCTTGGTTCTACAGGTATTATTTGTTTTCAAGCATTGTCTTCTGTTGGCTAAATGAAATGCTCAAAATGTCTATCAACAGCTTTAGTACAAGCTTCTAAATGCAGCATCACAGATTGTCTTAGTCACTCCCATATTGCAGTTGTCTGCTGTATCTGCTGGAACCTTTCTTGATCATGCTGTTGAAGAATCTCAACATTTGCAGTAGGTCTTGAATACACTATGTCCTTCAAATGACTCCAAAAATAAAAATGGATTGAGATCAGGAGATACAGCAGGCCAGTATATTCCTGCCCCACCACCTATCCATTTATTTGGGAAATGCTGATTTAAAATTTTTCTTGCTTGCAGAGCAAAATGATGTGGTCCCCCATCATACATGGACCATATGTTCTGACATAAGTATAGATGAACGTCTTCCAGCAAAACATTTAAATGTAGCATTAAAAATCCCATGTGTGATGCTCCAGTGAGTATTCCATGCAAAATAGAAGGTCACACTAATCTGCCTCCAATTATGATAGCCCATACACCAGTGCTTAACTGCTGTCATCTTGTTTTCAGTACTACAAATGGATTCGTTTTTACCCATATGAGAGTGTTGCAAAAATTCTGTACTCTGTTCCTCGCGAACTTTACTTTACCAATGAATATTAAAGAGACAGAGAGTGTTGTACCAGAGATTGCAACCCCAGAAAATCAAGTACTAAAAGCTTTTCTGGATTGAAAATTGTTGCAGTAAGGTATATTAAGACACTGCTCAATTTCAAAAACATTGAGACAAGGTGATTGTATAGTGATGAGCACTTAGAAGTGTGTGGTACAAAAACTTCTCAAAATTACTAAGAAAGGGTATTTAGAAAATCAAAGAACATGCACATAATGTCAGAAATCAGTAATATGGACAGCAGACTTATGGCTATATGGAATTTAGTCAGATGACAGACAGGACAACCAGCCACAGAACAGGATAACATCACTATTGAACTGAATAGAAGGACTATAAATGATGATACACAGGTAGCAAATGTATTTAATAAACATTTCTTAAATATAACAGAAAGAATAAAAGCAAACAGTAACTCTTATAAAATTCAATCATATGAACATATCATCAACTTTTCCTTCTGAAATTAAAAGAATTATACATTCTCTCAAAAATAAAACCTCATCTGGCTGTGATGGTGTTTCCAGTAGTACTAAAGATTTGTTCCCATATAATAAGCCTAGTCTTATCTGAAGTATGAAATGCATCACTAACTCAAGGCATTTTTCCAGAGAGGCTGAAGTATGCTATTGTTAAACTTCTCTTTAAGAAAGGTGATAAGAGAGATGTCAACAGATACCAACCTGTTTCCTTGCTGACATCATTGTCCAAAATTTTTGAGAAGGCGATGTATTCTAGAATGGTAGTTCACCTTAGCAAAAGTAATATTCTTCATAAATCACAGTTTGGGTTTCAGAAGGGTTTCTCTACTGAGAATGCCATTTACGTGCTCACTCACCAGATTTTCCAAGAATTAAATAATAAAATAGTGACAGTTGGTATTTTCTGCGACCTATCTAAGGCATCTGACTATGTGGATCACAGTATTCTTCTAGATAAATTGAAGTTTTATAGGATTGATGGTACAGTCAATCAATGGATAATCTCATATCTAACCAAAAGAATGCAGAAAGTTGAACTTAGCAGTTCAACCAATATAGACTGGGAACATCACTCTGACTAGGGAGAAATCACATATGGGGTTCCCCAAGGCTCAATCATAGGTCCACTATTGTTATCTTATATGTAACCATTCTTCCATCTAATACACAACAAGCAGGATTAATTCTTTTTTCAGATTACACTAGTATTGTAATCAATTCAAGCATAGATACAGAAACAGAAGTATTGGTAAATCGTGTTCTTAGTAGTATAATTGACTTTTTTTCTTCAAATGGTCTCATACTCGATTTTAAAAAGGCATAACATGTTCGGTTCTGCAGTCTAGTGTTACTAGACTAATGATTATATAATACATGGTGAGTAAATAGTAAATATGATGGAAACTTGAAAATTCTTAGGTGCCCATATTGATGAAAATTTAAATAGGAAAAAGCACATTTTGGAACTCCTAAAACAATCATTTCAAATCTTTGGGACTGACAAATCAGTAAGCTGACACATTTTGCTTATTGTCATTCAGTAATGTCACATGGGACAATGTTCTACAGTAACTCACCTCTAAAAAAGAAAGCCTTTATTGCACAAAAAAGTGCTGTAAGCATACTATGTGGTGCTCGCCCACAACTGTCTTGTAGACATCTGTTTAAGGAGTTGGGTATTCTGACTATTGCTTCAGAGTATACTTCTTCCCTCATGAAGTTTGCTGGAAATAATCCACTACAGTTTGAAAGGAAAAATGATCTACATAATTAAAATACCAGAAAGAAAAATAACATTCATTACTCCGAATAAGCTTTGTCTTTAGCACAAAATGGGATGCACAATCCTGCATCAAAATTTTTTGATCACTTACCCAGTGATATAAAATGTCTGATAGACAGTAAAGTAAACTTTGAAAACAAACTGAGAAAGTCTCTCCTTGACAACTCCTTCTGTTCTACAGAAGTATTTCTGTTACTGTATGGTGTAAAAGGTGTTGGGTAGGACTTATTAACTCACAATATCTGTATATCTTTTTTCTTTTTGTAAAAAAAAGGAAAAACAATTTAGAAATACTTAGAATATAACCATATGTACTAATTAACTTGGAATGTGAATGCAAAATGATTTGTTCCACATTATTACGATTCATGGTGCAAAATGATCCATGGAACATGAAACTAATTAACTAAATAACTAATGTTGCTCTCTCTGAAGATGGCACAGATAAAGTAGTTGTTCTCACAACACTTCCACGCTGTCACATTCTCAGTTTCTACTATTTCTTTGGCACTGCTGTCATTATTGTGCTCAATATGACGAAGTACTCGATATTCTACATTGTGTTCTAACAGCATTTGCTCTATTCTCAAAAGGGCCTGTCCGTACAAGACATTAATGTAATCTTCAAAAGATAGTATTTTGCAGTAAATGTCTATTGCGAAATCTTTCAGCATACAAACGTGTGGCCTCAGATGCAGTATAATCTGCAACCTCATACATCAGGTGCATGTCCACCATGTGCTGAAGGGAATAGATTTTATTCGTTAACATACAACACTACACTATTTCAGTAAGGATATGGCAAAGCAGGCATCATGCACATGACTGGAAATGAGACACAACACAGTACTGTTTAACTGACGTCGCTAATTCAAGCTTGTTCAACGATATCCCACTCGGAAACAGTTGATTTGATTCCTGATGGAGGAAGAAAGTTCAGTACACACTAAACACTAGTGAATAAAAGCTGTAGAGGATGCTTCCACCGCTGATTGTGTATTCAGTACTAGAAGAATTTTGTTTATTTACTAGTACAATGCCTACCAAGATAAATATGAGAATACTTTGACTTAACACCAGTAGAAGTGCAAAGCCTAATTTGGTGCAGTTTTAATTTATTCAAGATGGCGAATCCTGCCCCTGAGGGAAAACTCCAACCTATTGGTGGGTCTCTCCCCCACCCACTCTGGGAAATCCCCCCCTCTAGGATATCCCCTGTCTCCCCTCCCCCCCCCTCTCCATGTCATGAACTCTAGTATATGACAAGGGACTTTTAGAAGCAAATATACTAATACAAAGCTCTGTTTGCACTTGTTAGTATGTTTGCTTCTAAAAGTCCTGTATCGTATACTGGAATTCATGACACACTGTACACATGAGACATGGCCATTATTTAAGTAATGGCAGATGTAATGTTGTGGCTTGAACTGTTTTAATCTTTATCCATGAAGATGGTCTGTGACTGCAACCGATCGATATTTGGGTTTGAAATAAAAGCAGCAAATGGTCAAACATGCATTTTGTACGTTACTTGATGACTGTTGATAGTCACCTCTCAAGAATGCTTAAGATAGTACTTTTAGAGGAAAAAAGTTGCATCCAAAGGGCGCTACACGACATCAACAAAAGGCCTTCAGTGAGTGTGAGGGCAGTTGGTGGGCTCTCGGAACGCCACAATTTTCAACCTAGAACAAAATTTTAAGAACAACTGTGAAACTGATGAAATCATCTAACATAGAATCTAGGGATACTTAAATAATATTTATTTAAAGAAATTGGTGGCACTGTGAAATGAAAGTCAATATTTTCGACAAAAAAATCGTTATAAAAATGCGCAGCAAAAATTTAAATTAAAATATATCACAAAAATTGTACTACTACGATATAAAAAAAGCCGATTCCAAAGTTACAAAAAGGAATAACGTAATTACATATATATTTCAGCAGTTATTACTCCTACCAAACTGAAAAATGTTGTGGAAAAACAAGTGTTTAAAGTTTCAGCTTGTATTTTTATTGAAACTGCATGAACCTTTAATTGGTAATGCCAACACCTCACCTCACAGTTGGTCTATTTTTTGCCAATATCGAAATCATTATGATGTTCCAAATTATATCGATTGACTGGCTTCCAGTTACCAATCTAAGCGTTTTTTGCGCAGCTGGGATTTTTATTTGAACCTTTTCTATGCATATAAATACGTGTATTTGTCATTTTCATGCACTTATGCTTTAATTCATACAAAAAACAAGCGAAATGACAAGTTAAGCAGACGCAAGTAACAGGATACCTATTTCAGTCGGTAGCTGCAGAAAAAATCGCAGCACCAAAAAGTAATAAATGTAGAGTAATGAAACTTCAGGAATACATTTGTCTAGGTAACATATTTAAGTAACATTGCAAGATAGCAGATTGATGTAAGCACGAGATAAATCATGGCAAACGTGAAAGGCTGGTACATTAATAACCGGAGTAACCACTGGACTGTTGAATGCAAGCACACAGATCTGCATGCATTGTGTCGTGCAGGAGCCAGATGTCAGTTTGTGGGATTTGGTTCCATGCTTGTTGCACTTGGTCGATCCATACAGGGACCATTATTGCAATTTTTGAATGATGCTAGAGTTGTTACCTGATGACGTCCAATGTGTGCACGACTGGAGACAGGTCTAGTGATTGAGCAGGCCAGGCGGCAAGTGGGCGAGTGCTATCCTGTTGGAAAATGTCCTCTCAAATGCTTTGCTCCTGCTGTTACTCGAAATCTCACCTTAGACCATGACTCCAGATGTAGGTCCAGTGTATCTAGCACGCAGACACAGGTTGGTTGCAGGCCTTCAGTTGACTTCCTCCTAGCCAACACACACTTATCACTGGCGCCTAGGTAGGACCAGTTTTCTTCGGAATACACCACAGACCTCCACCCTGCCTTCCAATGAGCTATCGCTTGACACCACTGGAGTCGCAAATGGCGGTGTCGTAGAAGGAACATCCAGTTTCTCATAGCCCTATTACATGACATTGTTCAAACCCACTGAGTCGTCGATATTGGCATATTTGTCGCCTTAAAGGCATTCTTGATTAACATCATCTCATCAAGTCCAGACTCAAAGGTAACTAATGCTCACGGCCGTTACGGCGCGTATTTACGGCAAACCTGATTTGCATCCTCATAGGGGGTGCTATTAGTGTCACTCCTATGCGACTGGCGCGAAATTTGAATCGAGATCATCTTTGAGAAGTAGTAACATGTCTACTATGTTTCGTTTATGTCGCACAACTCCCTCTTGGTGTTGTGATTTTTTTCCCGTCTGTCTACTGTAGTACTAGTATTACATCGATTGCATTAGAGTGCTCGGATGCGCCACACCCTCACGCATTAAAGCGCGGTTTAAACATATTTCAAGATTTATGGCACACTTTATATGCATAAATCTTAAAAATAGACTCTCTATGGAACATTTTAAGCCAATAGGAAAAATTAGGCTTACAAATGTATTTCTACCCTGGTCTACCCCCTTCAGCAAGGCTGCAACGGTTACTAACACATGATCAACTGGGAAACAGATCCTTCAACAAGCTATTACAAAAACTTCTGTCATTAGGGAGAAAATTCGTGACAGATGCTGGACTAGAATGCCTTCCAAAAAATATGCGAATTGTTGTCGCCACAGATACAGAGATGCCTCTCACGGCACCATAATATACGTCAGAAGCTCTTTCAGATTGCATGTAGTTAATGTTGATAGCGCCATAGCTAGCGTCAGGTGGTGACAAACTGCACACACTAGGGGAGGAGCCAACTGGAAGCCCGTCCACCCTAGTAGCTGCACGGTCAGCAGGGTGGATTGCTAACTGAACAGGCATATGTTCGATCCCCAGCTGGTTCGGAGATATTGTACATCTACATCTACATTTATACACCGCAAGCCACCCAACGGTGTGTGGCGGAGGGCACTTTACGTGCCACTGTCATTACCTCCCTTTCCTGTTCCAGTCGCGCATGGTTCGCGGGAAGAACGACTGCTGGAAAGCCTCCGTGTGCGCTCTAATCTCTCTAATTTTACATCAGTGATCTCCTCGGGATGTATAAGTAGGGGGAAGCAATATATTCGATACCTCATCCAGAAACGCACCCTCTCGAAACCTGGACAGCAAGCTACACTGTGATGCAGAGCGCCTCTCTTGCAGAGTCTGCCACTTGAGTTTGCTAAACATCTCCGTAACGCTATCACACTTACTGAATAACCCAGTGACGAAACGCGCCGCTCTTCTTTGGGCCTTCTCTATCTCCTCCGTCAACCCGATCTGGTACGGATCCCACACTGATGAGCAATACTCAAGTATAGGTCGAACCAGTGTTTTGTAGCCCACCTCCTTTGTTGATGGACTACATTTTCTAAGGACTCTCCCAATGAATCTCAGCTGGCCGGTGTGGCCGTGCGGTTCTAGGCGCTTCTGTCTGGAACCGCGTAGCCGCTAAGGTCGCAGGTTCGAATCCTGCCTCGGGCATGGATGTGTGTGATGTCCTTAGGTTAGTTAGGTTTAAGTAGTTCTAAGTTCTAGGGGACTGATGACCACAGATGTTAAGTCCCATAGTGCTCAGAGCCATTTGAACCATTTGAACCCAATGAATCTCAACCTGGCACCCACCTTACCAACAATTAATTTTATATGATCATTCCACTTCAAATCGTTCTGCACGCATACTCCCAGATATTTTACAGAAGTAACTGCTACCAGTGTTTGTTCCGCTATCATATAATCATACAATAAAGGATCCTTCTTTCTATGTATTCACAATACATTACATTTATCTATGTTAAGGGTCATTTGCCACTCCCTGCACCACGTGCCTACCTGCTACAGATCTTCCTGCATTTCGCTACAATTTTCTAATGTTGCTACTTCTATGTATACTACAGCATTATCCACGAAAAGCCGCATGGAACTTTCGACACTATCTACTAGGTCATTTATATATATTGTGAAAAGCAATGGTCCTATAACACTCCCCTGTGGCACGCCAGAGGTTACTGTAACGTCTGTGGACGTCTCTGCATTGAGAACAACATGCTGTGTTCTGTTTGCTAAAAACTCAATCCAGCTGCATAGCTGGTCTGATATTCCATAGGCTCTTACTTTGTTTACAGGCGACAGTGCGGAACTATATTGAACGCCTTCTGGAAGTCAAGGAAAATAGCATCTACCTGGGAGCGTGTATCTAACATTTTCTGGGTCTCATAAACAAATAAAGCGAGATGGGTCTCACACGATCGCTGTTACCGGAATCCATGTTGATTCCTACATAGTAGATTCTGGGTTTCCAGAAACGACATGATACGTGAGCAAAAAACATGTTCTAAAATTCTACAACAGATCGACGTCAGAGATATAGGTCTATAGTTTTGCGCATCTGCCCGACGACCCTTCTTGAAGACTGGGACTACCTGTGCTCTTTTCCAATCATTTGGAACCTTCCGTTCCTCTAGAAACTTGCGGTACACGGCTGTTACTTGCGGTACACGGCCGTTCTCCTCTTGGGAACTGGTTGTTGTGTTGTCCTTAAGTTAGAATCGTCATAACTGAAATTCCACTGTTGAAATGACTTTAGGGGCATATCCCAAAAGGCAATTAGGTATGAAAGAATACTGGCAGTCCTGGGCCAACCATTCCGAGCAGCACACCAGCGACAGCTACAGATCAGCTGGCAGAGCGTCAAGGGGCACTACAAAAAGTACAGTGTTTGGAAGCCATAAACAAAGCACATGGTATCATGTATTTAACAATCAACAGGACGAAAATACAAGTACAGATAAATCCTATGAAGCCTATTTATTGGTGCTGGTACCACCATCACTTTTGAGTAAGAGCGCAAAAGTGTGTAGCTCCTTACAATTACCTAAATGCTTTCAACGGCTATTAAATGACACTAGCGGCTGTCAGACTGCGCATAAATGTCGGCCACCCTTGCAAACACTAGCCACCTCCATTGTGCCACTTTCTCAGGTGAAGCCCAAAACAGTAAATGCCCGCAGTTATCATTTGGGAGCACAAAGCACAAAGATTTTTATGATGGCTCGTCTCTCAAATTCCTTTCCTTCAGAATGGTTGCAGAATGGTTTATTGCAACCATTCAGAGTCATGGATGTGTTCAACTGCAACAGCCACTGATGAATCATCAAACTTAACTGCTATGCATGCAAGAGCATCAGGTCTCTTCTCTGGACAAAATATAGCCAACAGATACTTGACAAAGTTTGTGCCTGTGCTGGGTGCTTATACGATAAAAACGAGACGCCACTGCATAAACTTAATACTACACTCCTGGAAATTGAAATAAGAACACCGTGAATTCATTGTCCCAGGAAGGGGAAACTTTATTGACACATTCCTGGGGTCAGATACATCACATGATCACACTGACAGAACCACAGGCACATAGACACAGGCAACAGAGCATGCACAATGTCGGCACTAGTACAGTGTATATCCACCTTTCGCAGCAATGCAGGCTGCTATTCTCCCATGGAGACGATCGTAGAGATGCTGGATGTAGTCCTGTGGAACGGCTTGCCATGCCATTTCCACCTGGCGCCTCAGTTGGACCAGCGTTCGTGCTGGACGTGCAGACCGCGTGAGACGACGCTTCATCCAGTCCCAAACATGCTCAATGGGGGACAGATCCGGAGATCTTGCTGGCCAGGGTAGTTGACTTACACCTTCTAGAGCACGTTGGGTGGCACGGGATACATGCGGACGTGCATTGTCCTGTTGGAACAGCAAGTTCCCTTGCCGGTCTAGGAATGGTAGAACGATGGGTTCGATGACGGTTTGGATGTACCGTGCACTATTCAGTATCCCCTCGACGATCACAAGTGGTGCACGGCCAGTGTAGGAGATCGCTCCCCACACCATGATGCCGGGTGTTGGCCCTGTGTGCCTCGGTCGTATGCAGTCCTGATTGTGGCGCTCACCTGCACGGCGCCAAACACGCATACGACCATCATTGGCACCAAGGCAGAAGCGACTCTCATCGCTGAAGACGACACGTCTCCATTCGTCCCTCCATTCACGCCTGTCGCGACACCACTGGAGGCGGGCTGCACGATGCCAAGGGCGTGAGCGGAAGACGGCCTAACGGTGTGCGGAACCGTAGCCCAGCTTCATGGAGACGGTTGCGAATGGTCCTCGCCGATACCCCAGGAGCAACAGTGTCCCTAATTTGCTGGGAAGTGGCAGTGCGGTCCCCTACGGCACTGCGTAGGATCCTACGGTCTTGGCGTGCATCCGTGCATCGCTGCGGTCCGGTCCCAGGTCGACGGGCACGTGCACCTTCCGCCGACCACTGGCGACAACATCGATGTACTGTGGGGACCTCACGCCCCACGTGTTGAGCAATTCGGCGGTACGTCCACCCGGCCTCCCGCATGCCCACTGTACGCCCTCGCTCAAAGTCCGTCAACTGCACATACGGTTCACGTCCACGCTGTCGCGGCATGCTACCAGTGTTAAAGACTGCTATGGAGCTCCGTATGCCACGGCAAACTGGCTGACACTGACGGCGGCGGTGCACAAATGCTGCGCAGCTAGCGCCATTCGACGGCCAACACCGCGGTTCCTGGTGTGTCCGCTGTGCCGTGCGTGTGATCATTGCTTGTACAGCCCTCTCGCAGTGTCCGGAGCAAGTATGGTGGGTCTGACACACCGGTGTCAATGTGTTCTTTTTTCCATTTCCAGGAGTGTAGTTGGCGAGGATCAAAGTTTGTAGGAGATGCACCTAGAACTTCAGACAAATTCAGATGCCGCACGCATTTGGTAACAACAAATACAGAGAATAGGTTGTACGAAATCGTTCAAAAATTCACAAAGGCTTTTGTTGTGGACAAGGTATGAGGAGTAGTAGGACAAAGTACATTCTAGTGCACATTGCAGGTTACCTACATCAGGAGCAACCATATATTCAGGGGCATAGCTATTGTTCTCTTTTGACTGACAGCTCCTTAACCTACCATTCTGCTAAGTGAATTGTGATCCCCTGGAGATAAGCCTTCCTTTTGGTTGACATGTCCCTAACGTATTCTTCCCCCACCCTTCCACATCTGCCTCCTCCTCCCCCACTCCCTATCCCTCTGGGAACTCGCCTGGCCGATGCAGGCACACTCCTGAAATCAATTTGACTGACTAATTAAATATATTGATCAGTTAATTAGCCCCTCCTTCTCTGGTAAATCACTCAAACCTCCACTCGCACCCACACCCAAAAATTGGTGGGAAAAAGACTCTGTTGATAGACCATTGGAGGGAAATCGATTGCAGTGTATGGAATATTGTTTAAGCAATTTAGACACTGTGTGGAAAACTGTTTATTTAAACAATTTATGGGATGGCAGGTGATATATGGAACATTTAAACAATCGCAATGCTTTTTCATACTGATCGCGTAAGGAATACCGTCATGAAACACCCATCACACTGTTAAAAGTCTTTCGATCATGAAATACGCTCTGTCTGCCGTCTCCTGTCCACTGAACCGCACCCAATGCCTGCTCATGTTACTGCACACACAGCTTGCTCGCGGTTCAGCAAAGCGATGTTCCACAACAATATCCAGGAGTGACCACTCATGCCCTGCAACTGACAGACAAGATGTCAATCTAATTCCTGACAAAAGAATCTGAGAAATTCCCATTGAAACATGCGCCCTTTCTGTATTTCTCCTTCTGTAACGTGCCACTGCTGGGCCTGCATGCGCCATTGGTCACACTCGAGGCAAATTCCTGACTGAGAATGGACACCGCCATGGGCTCTAATCTGCAGTCTGTGATGGATAGAAACGATCTCATGACAAGACATTCAATTATATAGCACAGGATATACTGTTTATTTATAAAATTCTGTTTATATGGGGTGGATCTCACTTTTATTTGGCGGGAAAAGCTCACGTCCAGCAACTGCATGTACTGATTATATAATTACACTGTGGCAGATTGGAGTGTCGTCTCAATGGAAAATTCTTCTGTGTGCACTCATCTTCAAAAGCAGGGATCGACTGAGCTAGTGCATAGTGCCACAACCAGAGGACCCTCCACCCCCTTACCTCTCGCCCTCTCCTTCCCCACTTGTCCCAGAAGAAATTGGTAGGAAAAAGACTCACTCTATCCTGGAGAAGAAGGATCTCATGACATGAAATTCAAATCAAAGTTGATAATATATTGATACATATTTTTTATTTAATCAGTTTTTTAGAAAGATGGGGTTCCTACACTTAGGTAGACATCATGACTGCACCCGCCCCCCCCCCCCCCCCCTTGCTCCCCATGACACAATAACTGTAATCACAAGGGAATGGAAAGGAAGTAGCCACCATTTGGGATCTGCTGCATCTCTGTCTATCGTCAGGCCGCTGTTAGCAAGGTCAATACAACCCAATGTCCTATTTACAGACCACATTACTAAATACCACTGACCATGGATGGGATATCGGCTTCCTTTGATCTTGCAGAACACAAACAAAGCATCAAGTGGTAGCGTTCTGTTGATCGACGAATTCCAGACTTGCTTCCTCTCTCTCTCTCTCTCTCGCTCTCAAGAAGCCACTCCCTGCTTGTCTATGTGAACTAACGTCTCGAGAAACGATGATGGGGGTTTTCATCTCTCTTCAGAATGCTCTATTCCTATTGGCTAATGCTGGAGACAAAGGAAAAACTGACGCAATTTCAATATCAAAAATAGAGAGAAATAATCCATTTGCACTATTCTGTCAACTTAATTGTTAACAATTTACAGGAGGCAAATAGATCAAGTAAAACACTCATTTACATCTTACGATGATTCTTCATAACAAGACAAGTTTTCAGCATTTGACTATCATATGCAAACATTAAGCAAATCAAGTAATGACATTTCCGTCACAGATTGTAAAGCTAAATATATCTGGGGTCTTGTACGTGAAGTCCTCCACCACAACGTTTCCACTAAACAAATCTAGTGAAAACAAATCCTGCCGATCACACAAACTCGCTATCACAAAGTAAGTACTGCCGACAGCAGGATAACCTCATCTGCGCCAGCTGGGAGAGACAGACCCACACCCAAACGCATGTGTGCACGCAGTACAATTATCAGAAACAATAAATTGATCAGTTGGGTATTTGAAGCCGCGACTGGTTTTTTAAAAGTACTATGGACTTTCTAAACTGATTCTCTCCTCTACGAGTACATTCGGAAGGAGGGAGGAAGGTTCTACTGCGTGAGAGTACAGAAACGGCAAATACCACTGCAACACAGAGTCCATGCCGATGTATGGAGAAGCGCTAAACATTATACACTTAATTCACGATCCAGTCCGTAGCAATAAGCTGTCATGGCTAGATGTCGAAGACAGCTGAAAACACTCGCACATTCCTCTCACTCACTTCCCAGACGTCCACACACGGTGCGCCAAACCGCTCAAACGCCGCCCTCACCAACATTCAGCGCAAACGTCCATCATTTCTAAATCTTCTCTCACGCAACACACATACATCCGCTTCTGTCGCGCTCACATGGCACACTGGTCACATCGCCACCCCTCGCTGCCGAGGGCAAGATCAGACAGGTAGGGGCATTCTTTGTACAAGTCAAAGGCTGAGCTAATCCATTACTTCCGGCCTTGCAGGCAGCCACAGTGCACTGCGAAACAAGCAGCAGCAGCTTGTGTGTATACAGTAGTTGAAAACAATTCCACCCTGACATAGACCACCCAGTTTAAAAAAATCCACTTTACCCAATCCGAAGAAATGATGTTCACCACACACCTTAAAATTCTCACGCAAAATGTAGATTCCTCCCGTTTATAGGAGTTATTTTCGAAGATACAAGAAATCGGACAATACACACATTTTCACAGCGGTAAAGCGTCGTTACTTGTTGCGAAACTCCTGTACAGGACTTTAACATAGGACATATTCCCTCTAAGTATTCTTTAATCATGTAGAAAAACATCTTTTCTTATCTGTCACGTCTTGCATCACACGATTAGAATATCAAACTCATTTTTGGCTCATGTTGGAGCTCTAAGATCTACCACTGTCACAGAACGCCCTCTCACTTTCGAACTCTCTCTTAAGGTAATCAAATGCCTTGCCACATACGAAGTCTCTTAAGGAAACAGCACAGAGAAGTTGTAAATCTAAGTGGTTCAAATGGCTCTGAGCACTATGAGACTTAACTTCTGAGGTCATCAGGCCCCTAGAACTTAGAACTACTTAAACCTAACTAACCTAAGGACATCACACACATCCATGCCCGAGGCAGGATTCGAACCTACGACCGCAGCGGTCGCTCGGTTCCAGACTGTAGCGCCTAGAACCGCTCGGCCACTTCGGCCGGCTAAATATAAGTTTTATACTTTGTATCACTTAATAAATTCGGTAAAGCAACTGATTTTATTACAATGGTTGTCTCTCCCTGTACAGTTGGAAGATTGAAACATCGTTAAAAAATATCGCAGCCATCGTGTATAGCCGCCGGGCAGCATGTCACTGATATCAAATTGTTAGGCTAATTAATTAAATTGATCATAAGGATCACTTTGCATGGAGAGTAATTTTTCTTTTTCAGTGGTCGGATTACACTCACAGGTTAGTTCAAATGGGAATCCCTGGAAGGAAGAAGATGTTCTTTTC
This sequence comes from Schistocerca piceifrons, assembly GCF_021461385.2. Taxonomy (NCBI): domain Eukaryota; kingdom Metazoa; phylum Arthropoda; class Insecta; order Orthoptera; family Acrididae; genus Schistocerca; species Schistocerca piceifrons. Next base: position 717,969,548 of record NC_060138.1, read on the forward strand.
TAGGAGTATTATTGAGAACCGTCATTTCTAGGTGATTGCGGAAGGATTCTACTGGCGACTACATACTCTACGCGTAAACAGCGCGCTATTAAAACCATGATCACAATGACTATGTTACCATCACCCTGCATAAAAAGTGGTCTCGATTCTACAGGTACACACTAGAGTCGCTGGTAGTGTTACGTTTTCTGATAGAAATGCTGTACGCGATTTGGAATCAAGCCTTTTCATTCAACCACGAACCTGCGTTGGATCCTATGGAAATGTCTTTCGATAATTACACCCACTAGTAGGTCGTATTCGTTTCACTCTCATATCTCGAAACGAGTCACCTTTTTCGAACCTATCTGCTACAGTGAAAATCCAACGCGGTTTTAGACAGTTCCTAAGCATCTTGTAACTGCTTCTCAGTCTCCCCACGCCATCCCTGCAGCTTTGCGCATGTGATCGTTCCAATTTAAGTCAGAACAGACATAAATTCTGCAGTAACAGGGTAAGAAAGTTATCTAGAAATGGGAACATGTTGTTGTAGCTCCACCAACAGTGTACGATGTGTAAGGTCAGCGCCAAAACGAAGCTTTCTCCTGCAACACGAGGTAGTATGAAAGACAGTAACACTAGTTATGGTGGGGTTTATTATCGGGAAAATTAGGAAGACAGGAACTGGAAGAAGGACGAGAATTTTGTTACTGCATTGCAATGCGTTCCCAAACTACGTATGGGTACATTAGTCCGAAAGAGATCTGCATCCCTCAGGGCGCATTCACGTCTGTCAAACAAACATTCTATCATCGTTATTTTGTACCATCCAACAGAGAAAAAATACGAACTACAAAAGCTCCGCTAAATTCATCCCACAGAGAACTCGATAAGATTTTTACTGCATCTCTCTCTTTCGATACAATGAAAACAAATACTGTCTGCATGCCATATGTGGTGATCCTATTAAATATACAGGTATTGATCCATTGCAGCATGTGACCAGTGATTGAAGTCTCTTGCACAGACTAGTGTAAAGTAACCTGTACTGTAGGAGGGCTATGTCCCACAGACTATCAGTCGCAAAGAGGGTCCTTGTTTGTTCTATGATGCATATTTTTTTCCTGCTGTAACACTCTTTGTACACTGCCATATGTTTTGTTTTTTCCATCACGACTTCAAGGTCTGTGTCAAGTTCTAAACTGACTTTAACTTGTTCGGATCCACTGACTCTCGCAGAAACTGGACATTACATGGTGTAAATCATGTTGCTGCTGCTCCCACAACACACACCTTGAATGATTGAAATAAAAGACAATCAAAACATAAGGAAACTGGAATAGTTTTGCAGCATTGTGGAACGGTTCCAAACTGCTGTCCTAAGGTGACTGACGACCCCTACATTTAAACGCATCTTTCACAGTGATAAGATACCTGATGTCTCAGTGTTCCATTTCGATTGATTCCTCATATTGCAGTCACATACGCGATCACTGTTTTGGTGTTACCTATTCCCAGAAGGTGTTACCCTTCCACCAAGACTCTTTCTCCATCTCAAACGACTGATGTCAGTCAATCATTATGTGGTAATCAGCAGCGTACCAGTGGATAGATGGGATGGGAAAGACACCACTAATGTACTGTAATATGTGTCACAGTTGATAGTGCGATCAATTTCAGAAATTTTACCAGTTTTTTTACAACGCCAACCAGTGACACGGCAGCATGCTTCCCAATTTCAGTATCAACGCTAAACTGCCGCTCCTCTACTTTGCGAGTACCGTCTGGATGACGGTGCAGTACATCCATTCATTATTAATCCTCGAACATATACACCAAAGTATACCAGACAGCAACCTACATACACCACTGGCCATTAAAATTGCTACACCAAGAAGAAATGCAGATGATAAACGGGTATTCACTGGACAAATATATTTTACTAGAACTGACATGTGATTACATTTTCATGCAACTTGGGTGCACAGATCGTGAGAAATCAGTACCCAGAACAACCACCTCTGGCTGTAATAACGGCCTTGATACGCTTGGGCATTGAGTGAAACAGAGCTTGGATGGCATGTACAGGTACAGCTGCCCATGCAGCGTCAACACGATACCACAGTTCATCAAGAGTAGTGACTGGCGTATTGTGACGAGCCAGTTGCTCGGCCACCATTGACCAGACGTTTTCAGTTGGTGAGAGATCTGGAGAATGTGATGGCCAGGACAGCAGTCGAACATTTTCTGCATCCAGAAAGGCCCGTACAGGACCTGCAACATGCGGTCGTGCATTATCCTGCTGAAATGTAAGGTTTCGTAGGGATCAAATGAAGTGTAGAGCCACGGGTCGTAACACATCTGGAATGTAACGTCCACTGTTCAAAGTGCCGTCAATGCGAACAAGAGGTGACCGAGACGTGTAACCAATGTCACCCCATACCATCATGCCGGGTGATACGCCAGTATGGCGATGACGAATACACGCTTCCAATGGGCGTTCACCGCGATGTCGCCAAACACGGATGCGACCATCATGATGCTGTAAACAGAACCTGGATTCATCCGAAAAAATGACGTTTTGCCATTCGTGCACCCAGGTTCGTCGTTGAATACACCATCGCAGGCGCTCCTGTCTGTGATGCAGCGTCAAGGGTGACCGCAGCCACGGTCTCCGAGCTGATAGTCCATACTGCTGCAAACGTAGTCGAACTGTTCGTTAGATGGTTGTTGTCTTGCAAACGTCCCCACCTGTTGACTCAAGGATCGAGACGTGGCTGCACAATCCGTTACAGCCATGCGGATAAGATGCCTGCCATCTCGACTGCTAGTGATACGAGACCGTTGGGATCCAGCACGGCGTTCCGTATTACCCTCCTGCACCCACCGATTCCATATTCTGCTAACAGTCATTGGATCTCGATCAACGCGAGCAGCAGTGTCGCGATACGATAAACCGCAATCGCATTAGGCTACAATCCGACATTTATCAAAGTCGGAAACGTGATGGTACGCATTTCTCCTCCTTACACGAGGCATCACAACAACGTTTCACCAGGCAACGCCTGTCAGCTGCTGTTTGTGTATGAGAAATCGGTTGGAAACTTTCCTCATGTCAGCACATTGTAGGTGTCGCCACAGGCGCCAACCTTGTGTGAATGCTCTTCGTTGTGTGGCAATTTTAATGGCCAGTAGTGTATTAATGATGATGTACACCCCATTAACTCCCACATTGGAAATTATACTGATGATACCTCTGTTTTATTTCATGGCAAAGATTGTGATGGTAAAGATTGTGAGGAACTGAAATTTTCAGCAAGTACTGAGATAGTACAGTTATGTTCATATTTTCATGCACAAGGATTAAAGGTCAACGTAAATAAATCCCAGACCCTAGTATTTAGAACTGGCAGCTCACACCACACAAGTGTATATGAGGTATACGGCATAGTGCAGTGGAAGCAAACGAGTTTAAATTTCTAGGGGTCCCCATGTGGACTCAAACCTTCGGTGGATTAGCCACATTAACGCTGTATGTAAAAATGTCAGCAACAGGCTGTATCTTCTTAGCTAACTGTCCAAAATGATGCGCACCCACACGTTTAAAACTGTGTATTATGGCACGATCTATCCCCATCTTAGCTACTGTATAGAAATATGGGGTTGTGATGCAGACATTCATCTTAACAGACCACTACTGCTACAAAAAAGAGGGTTAAGGAGTATACATGGACTAGGCTGTAAAGACTCTTGTGATGTTTTCTGACAACACAAGTACTTCACAATATACTCTTTGTATCATTATAAATTAATTACTTTTTTGTCTCCAAGAAAACCGAAGTAACTAAATTTAGTGATATACATGACCACAACACCAGGACCAAAGACAATTACTACCAACAAAGAACAAGATTAAAAATGATAGACCAGAGCCCATATGCTAATGGACTGATATGGTGTACTAAACTGCCAGAGTTCATGAAAAACAGAAGTAAAAAGCAATTCAAATCAAAACTAAAAGAATTCTTAAGTGAAAAGTGTCTCTATTCACTCAAAGAATTTTAAATGGTTAAGTTTAAGAACTGTAAAATAACGTGTAAAAAAATTTGCTGTATTAATATGTGTAGAATGTAATATATTTTGGCAAGCGTCAATTTACTGTTTAATTACTATCTGTAAGGCTAAGATCTAAATGTATTTTATGTCTGTAACTGTACTTGACGTTTGCAAACGCCATCATATTGACGACTCCACACAAAAAATCTAAATAAATGAATAAAACCACCAAAACACGAGGCACACAATGCACGCCTGAAATAATTAATCGATTTATCGTGTATTGCACCCCAAACAATGAGCCTGTTGGCTCCACGCGGTTGCTGCATTCGACACTAAATCGCACCACCACACAGATATTGGACTTTCTTATCCTCGTGAACTCTGGAAGATAAATTTATATGTCAGACACACAAGGTTCACTGGGCACAAAAGGATTAATGTTTAGTGATACAGTTAGCTGTGAAGATAGTGGCACTACTTGTGGCTGATAGTGTGTTCATATGACTTATGAAACTGTCTAGTGTTTGCCGTTCCTTTGTTATCTGATATTGTACTAAGGTGTCCAAATTTGTGGAACACTTTGTCTCATTTTTCTTGTTCACAAATTACATGTGTGAAAGTATTCATACATGGAATGCAATTTACCATACCTGATTGGATACAAATATGTGTAATAAATCACAACACAAAAATTACGTTTATTACTTTTAGGGCTAAACATGCCATTCAAAGTGATAATTGAAATGACTGAAACTGACTAGTTTCCTTGTGATTCTCAAACCTGCATACAATGTGGACAAGGAACTTGGTAGAAGGAAACATGTTGGAATTTCTGCAACACATGTCAGCTGAGGTTGCAACTTTGCAAGTTGACAGAATTAAACTTGTTTAAATAGAATTAAGTTGGAAAAGGTAGAGATGATAATGGAAGAGAAATATTGTGCTCCTCTATGTCAGAGGAAAACCTCCTTGGGAGGTGTGTGAAAGTGCATGAAATGCCAACAGCAGTGCAAGTCTCATTAATTTTTATGAGGTCAAAATTGCTTTGCAATTGTAGAAAAAAGTGGTTGAACATGGAATTTCAGTTTCAAAGAAAAGATTGTAACCACTTCGTGAAAATGTTCTGAATCTGTGTATTCAGTAACTGTTACTTAAGTCGTTATGCTCTACAGCTTTTAGTGTGAAGGAGGCTGGAAAACCACTACAAGAGAAATGTGCAAGTACAGCCAGAGATGGATGGGACAAAGTCACAGTACATGTAACAAATAATGTGCGTTTGTGTACCCCAGTTGGGGCAGTAACAAATATGTCTCGAAAGACGATGTCCAGAATCCTGGTTTTGGGGGGAGGTTCTTGTAGCTCAGTTCCTATTTGAGCTAGGACATGGGATGAAAACCCTTCAGTTTAGCCTGGACCAGAGGCTGTTTGTATAGCTATTCCAACAGCTGTATTACTGTAGCTATTTTACACTATATTCAAGCAAGGTTTGAGTGACAAACTGGGGCTGGCGCCCAGGCAAATTGCCTAATTTTATTAATTCATTTTGCGAAAGATGTTAATTGGGCTGAAATTAATGCTCAGGCAATGGCACCATTTGTATTCACACCATTCGGATTCTACATGCAAGAGATACGTTTCCTGGGAGGCTTTTGCAGAGCCCTACTTCTGCACTTTAAACTTGCAGGAATTGGTTAAACCTTTGCACAAACGTAGATAAATAAGTAAAGTCAAATACGAATTTTTTATCCAATAATCATTATCCGTTGTCGAGGTACGATGGTTTAAAGTCGAGCTAAATGTAGCACGTAAAATATGTTCTTACATGAACAGGATGTGCAGAAACAGTTTAAAGTGAATCAAATAAGTAAAAAAATGCATTCTTATGATAAAATTGAAAACTCACTTTCAAAAATCTTGTTTCATTCAGATTTTACGTGCAAAAAACATGCTTTTTGTGAGTTTTTTCATGCACGCCACTTCTATGTTTCAAACTTGTGCGAATAAAAATAGGACAGTGAACTGTCTCAGCTCCAAGGTGTTGGCACATCTGCATCTTGCAATTTATATGCTAAGTCCATGATCCTGTGCCCTAAATCCAAAAGTTCACCAGTCACAGTAAACAATATTGTTTATATAATATCATATAGCTGTAGAGCCTACATGTAATTCCTAAAGAAGTTCATCTGGGACGGGGGGCAACATTTATGGGCTTGGTATTGTTTCTCGTGGGACATTTAAAAATTTTTTTAAGTTCATTTCTAGGTCGGGAGGGGGGTTGATCTTTTTTCCCCCCTGAGGGGACGATTTCTCCCCAAAACCTACCCCCTGTAACATATATGGTGAGAGGTATAAGAGCAAGTAGACACTAGTTTATGTGCCACTACAATAGGAAGTACCTGAGAGAGGAGGTGCATGTATAACATGAAGTATCCCAGAGTGGGGACACATCGCGTCATACTGCATGACATGACAAATGCCATTTTGGAACACATGATGGCATGTGTCCTGTTATACATGACATCATGTATCTTGTCGCTTTACTTGATACGATGCATTATACCACATGACATGTGTACTAACACTGACAAGTAAAGAATCCCGAATATGTCAAGATCTTTTGATTTAAATGTCTTTCAAGCTGCCAGATAACTCGAAAAGCTAATTTCCTTCTTTTATATCCGTCACTCTACCCAGGAAATATTCGCCTTTTTTGTGATGTGATACGAACAGTTTTAATTATGGTAGAAATACGAATGTATTGTAAGAGCACCTACAAAAAATTTCCCAAATGCTTGGGTATTTCAGAACATTTCCACTTCCATCAAGATGATGGTCTCAGACATACGGCAGAAACTGTGCTCTGTGACTGGTATTCCATACTGCGTATACTTCCTCACAGACGACTCTACAATCCTTGGTGAAGCATTTGTGCGCAGAACTCGACAGGCCACTGAAGATGAACGTAGTAATGAGCGATTCACAAAAGAAAGAGGTCTTTGAAAATGGAGAATTATGAATCTGGATGTCAGACACGTCCTTGTGTATTACCTGCCAAAAGAAGGAACATGAGTAGGTTAGAATCTAACACATCACCTATATTGCCAAGGAGTACTCTAATTCATTTGTATAAAGAGTTATATTTCAGTGAACTATTATGACAACTACCTAAAGTTATGCCAAAATATATTAAAAGAAATTACACACAGAAGATGCATACAAAGCTTAGCAGGTGTATTTTGAAGAGATTTTGATGGATTTATATGAATATTATGTCCAGAGAATATTCTTGATTTTTGTCTCACGTTCAATTAAGTTTTTCTGTTTTGGGATCTCTTTATGAAAGAGGCTCAAGTCTTTTATTCAAAATATTATGACAGAAGCTACTGAATTCTGAGCAAAACTTACAAGTTTATGAATACTTTTATCAGATTTCTGTGGTTGGTGGTATCATAAAGAACCAAACAAATGTCTATTGCTAACATGATTTAGGTAGCAACAGGGGACCTGATTCACTTGTCTACATGGTACGTCCATGTTGAACATGGAGCTCTTGCTGCTATGTTGTTTATGGTATTGTATATGTCAATCTAAATCTACATCTACATCATACTCCGCAAGCCATCTAATGGTGTGTGGCGGAGGGTACTTTCGGTGCCACTATCTGATCCCTCCAACCCTGTTCCACTCGCGAATAGTGCATGGGAAGAATGATTGTCGATAAGCCTTTGCATTGGCTCTAATTTCTCGAATTTTCTCCTCGTGGTCAATACGCGATATGGATGTGGCGGTAAGCAATATGTTGTCCGACTCCTCCTGAAAAGTGGTGTCCCAAAATTTCAATAGTAAATCTCTCCGTGATGCACAATGCCTCTCTTGTAACGTATCTTCTCTATCTCCTCTATCAGTCCTACGTGATCGGGATCCCAGATAGATGAACAATACTCAAGAATTGGGTGAACAAAAGCCTTCTTTCATGGATGAGTTACATGTCCTTAAGATTCTTCTGATGAATCTGAGTCTGGTATCTGCTTTTCCCACTGTCTGTTTTATGTGGTCATTCTACTTAAGATCGCTCTGGATAGTTACACCTAGGTATTTTACAGCAGACGCTCTTTCCAGCTGTTTGTCATCAATAGTGTGGCTGTACAGTAGTGGATTTCTTTTCCTATGTATGGGCAAAATGTTACATTTATTTACATTCAGGGTCAACTGCCAGAGCCTGCGCCATTCATCAATTCTCTGCAGGTCGTTCTGCGAATTATTACTATTTTCAGGCGTTGCTACTTTGGTATAGACAACTGCATCATCTACAAATAGCCTCAAAGAGCATCCGACGCTTTCTACTACATCATTTATAAATGGTGTAAACAGTAACGGTCCTATCACACTTACCTGTGGTACTCCAGATATTATTACCTTTATACCTGTAGAATTTGTTCTGTTAAGACGACGTGTTAAGTTCTACCTGCAAGAAAGTCTTGAATACAGTTGCAAGTCTGGTCCGATACTCCGCAAGCTCGTATTTTTTTCATTAAACGGCAATGCGGGAATGTGTCAAGTGCCTTACTGAAACCAAGGTACGTGGTATCAACCTGAACGCCATTGCCCACTGCAATGTGGATCTCATGGAGGAACAGAGCGAGCTGAGCTTCGCAGGATCTGTGTTTGCGAAATGCATGTTGATTTTTACAGAGGAGAGGTTCATTTTCCAAAAACGTCACAACTCTTGAGCATAGAACATGATCCATAATTCTGCAACAGATTGACGTCAACGATATAGGTCTATAATTGTGTGGATTTGTCTTACAGTCTTTCTTAAAAATGGGAATGACCTTCGTTTTTTTCCAGTCGATAGGTACCTTTCGTTGCTCAAGCGATCTACGAAAAATTACTGCTATAAGGGGAGAAAGTTCTTTCGCATAATCCCTATAGAATCTTATAGGCATGTCATATGGTCCTGACGCCTTTCCATTACTAAGCAATTGTAGCTGCTTTTCTATTCCGCGATCGGTTATCTCAATATCTGCCATTTTGACGTTTGTACGACGATTGAAAGGAGGGACGCTGTTACGATCTTCCGCGGTGAAAGAACTTCGGAAGACCGAATTCAGTATTTCGGCTGGTGTGGTCGCTGAGAGAATGAATAGATGATTTTGACTCACTTGCTGATTTTACATACAACCAAAATCTCTTAGGGTTTTTACTCAGGTCGGTCGACAAAGTATTACTTTCAAAATCATTGAACACATCTCATTGCGATCCTTATACTCATTTTCGTTTCGCTCAGCTTTTGTTTGTCAGCTAGGTTTTTACTTCTCTTGGATCTGAGATGAAGTTCTCTTTGTTTTCATAGTGCTTTTCTAATACAGCTATTAAACCATGCTGGATCTTTCCCATCCCTTGGAACCTTACTCGGAACATACTTGTCTAGGGCATATTGAATGATGCCTTTGAATTTTTTTCCGTTTGTTCTGCACATCTTCTTCCTCATCACCAAATATTTGATGCTGACTGCTGAGATATTCTGAAACTTGTATCCTGTCACCCTTGCTGAGAAAATATATCTTTCTACCTTTCTTTACATTCCTTGTAGAACCCATTGTCATATATGCTATCACAGCCATATGATTACTGATATCTTCCTCTATGTTATCTGATTCGGTAAGTTCAGGTCTAAGACGTTATCCTCATGAGTTGGTTCTCTAACTATCTGATCAGGATAATTTTCAGACAGGACATCCAAAACAATGCCACTCGAATCCCTGTCTCTGGCACCAGTTTTGATGGCATAACACTCCCACTCTATACCTGCCAAGTTGAAGTCACCCCCTATTACAACGGCATGATGAGAAAAATTACTGACAATATTCTGCAAGTTCTGTCTGAAGCGCTCTACAACTGCAGATCCTGACCCAGGTGGTCTATAAAAGCATCCGATCACCATTTTAACCGTTCTTTGATACTCAATTTCACCCAGATTAATTCACATTCGGAATCCGTGATAACCTCGCTAGATTTTATCAAATTTTTTACTGCCATAAACATGCCACCACCATTGGCGACCAACCTATCCTTACAATAAACATTCCAATCTGAATTTGGGATTTCGTTGTCTGTGCCGTCTGGTTTCAACCAGCTCTCTGTCCCCAATACTATCTGTGCACTATAACCTTCAGTAAGTGATACTAATTCTGGGATCTTCCCGTGAATGTTGCTGCAGTTTACTAAAGTCATATTAATCTTTTCTATTTCTGATCTGCGTGGACCAAAATACTCTGAGGTCACTGTGGCCGATTTAACAGGTAAATCGTCTTTTATCCCAAGAATAACAAAGTGAGTGAGAATTGGCTGTTTACGGGGCAGCTACTACATCCAATAATAGAACCTCCCACACCTTTCGCTGGAATCTGGAGTACAGAGTTTGAATTCATTGCAGAATTCTCTTACACTTCTAGAAGGGATTCCATTAAACTCCTCGTTTAACCAGTTTTAGCATTATGTGACTCATCACAGTGAGACAATGCTATGGTCTCTCGAAACTGACCGACTCATCTATGTAAGAAATGGCAATTTTATAGTCTTGCCTTCAACTGGATAATTTTCTGCGGACACACATGGTCGCACCTATTTGTGCACAGATGTCATACCGCTCTGCTACCTCAGTTGCCAGTTACTTGTACACACCTTGCACATCTAGGACACTGGCTCCCCTCTCAACAAAAAACCTTGCAGTTGAGGCGCTTCTGACTCCCCTCTCAGCTTTTCGCACCAAGAGGTGGCTTGTGTCGCTTGGTCCTTAAACCGGCCCTGACCGCACAGCTGCTACCAATTTATTATTGTTGTGTGCTGCTACCAGAGTCAACAGCGCGGGGAACCGAAAACACATTTCGTCCTTCCATGCTCGACGTCAACGACCTTGTTATTCTGATCTAGGTATAGGATGCCAAATGTCGGAGAGCGGGTGTTGAAGGAAGTACAGGATGCAGCAGAACCGACTGAGCGGTTTTGAGGAGCAAAAAATAGTAAATTTGGATGTATAGAGAAAAAATGTTTTTATTTTCTAAATTAATACAATATACCATTTTACATTCATTTAGTTTTGAAAATAATGTCCTCAAGATGCATCAATACATTGTTGTAGACGATCCCTGAAGTTTCGAGCAGCTCTTGCACACGTATCGTGGAGTATGGCATTCACTTTGTCAATAATCCGCTCTTTTAACTCTGGTTTGGTGTGAGGGCGGTTTTTGAAAATCTTTTCTTTCAGATAACTCCAAAGAAAGTAGTCGCAAATGCTGAAATCTGGTGAGCGCGCAGGGCACCCGACATCATCCCTCAAAGAGACAAGGCGTCCCGGAAACATTTCTCTCAAAACATTAAGTGAAATTCGAGCTGTGTTCTTCAACAATCTCGTCCATTCAGAAAATTTTGCAACGTTGAAACATAACGGGTGGAATTCACTCCTTCCTCAAAAAAGTAAGGGCTTACCGCGCCAAATTGTGATATGGCACACCACACTGGCACTTTAGGAGAATGTTGCGGTCTTTCATGAATAATTCGGGGATTATTTTCAGTTCAGTAGTGGAAGTTTTGCATATTCGTGCACCCACTAAGATGAAAATGTGCCTCGTCACTACTGAAGAAAGCTGCATCCGGAGGGATCTGAGCGAGCATTTGCTTACACAGATTTTGACGGTTGCTATTGTCTGCTGGGCTAATTCTTGAGCAATCATTACTTTGAAAGGATGGAACTTCAAATCGCATTGCAGCAAACTTCTCAAACTGCGGTCTGAAATCCCCAATACAACAGCATGTCGTCGAGCACAACATTGCGGAGATTGTTGAACTGCTGTTCTCACCCGCTGCACATTTTCTGCGTCGGCCATGCGTATCTATTCTTAGTGTTCTACCAGTTTCCTGCAACTGCCGAACCCAGGACCAAATTATGTTTGCATTAGGAACGGCGCTGTTGCGTGGAATGTTGAATTGTCGCCGAAATGCTCGTTGCGTAGCGATCACAGATCTGTCATTTTCATTATAAGCGCGAACGGCAACACCACGACGTGCACCGGTCTAGACCATGTTAGCTACTGAAATGGGGCCAACGACTGAACAAAGGCAGACCACTGCCTACCCCTATAACAGCTCCAGCAGTAATCGATAGAAACTGCTTAGTCGGTTCTGCCGCACCCTGTATGTTATTTTACCTAAGGTTTTCGGTTTTTGCAGACTTCTGCTGACTTGAGGACTGCAGCGAGGCGCAACTTACTTGCCCTTCCAGTGGTGCCAAATATAGCTCAAATATCGATACAGCGAAGCTATAGTCCAATGAAAGTTAATTGATAGTTGACCTATGTCACTTGCCGCTACATTGTTGCTACATTCAGTGTTGCCACAACCGCTGCCGACTACTGCTCGGTTATAAGCGACACGCAATCACGGCAGATCAGATCACAAATGCTGTCACTATGCAACGTGGAGCAATGTTGGAAACGGCCGCCGCGAGGCACGACGGACAGAAATGGGAGATGCTCTGTTAACAGCGGATTGTAAGTGACCAGTAACCGAACTGCCGCAGAAGACGCGTATTGTAGCCATAAATCTAAACTCATGTCCTTACCTAAGCACAATCTCCTGATGTGTAGTGTATCTGTGAAAACAGCATCAACAGCTTGTGGCAGAACTAACATCACGATCGCTTTGTTCACGGCGATTAAAGCCAACAACGCCGGCCGGGATGGCCGAGCGGTTCTAGGCGCTACAGTCTGGAACCGCGCGACTGCTACGGTCGCAGGTTCGAATCCTACCTCGGGCATGGATGTGTGTGATGTCCTTAGGTTAGTTATGTTTAAGTAGTTCTAAATTCTAGGCGACTGATGACCTCAGAAGTTAAGTCCCATAGTGCTCAGAGCAATTTGAACCATTTGAAAGCTAACTTCCATGAGCAAACACAAGATAGAAAATTTTCAGTTTCAGCACTAAAAGCGAACTACACTACTGGCCATTAAAATTGCTACACCAAGAAGAAATGCAGATGATAATCGGGTATTCATTGGATAAATGTATTATACTTAATAACGGCCTTGATATGCCTGGCCATTGAGTCAAACAGAGCTTGGATGGCGTGTACAGGTACAGCCGCCCATGCAGCTTCAACACGATACCACAGTTCATTAAGAGTAGTGACTGGCGTATTGTGACGAGCCAGTTGCTCGGCCACCATTGACCAGACGTTTTCAGTTGGTGAGAGATCTGGAGAACGTGCTGGCCAGGGCAGCAGTCGAACATTTTCTGTATCCAGAAAGGCCCGTACAGGACCTGCAACATTCGGTCGTGCATTGTCCTGTTTCGCAGGGATCGAATGAAGGGTAAAGCCACGAGTCGTAACACATCTGAAATGTAACGTCCACTGTTCAAAGGGCCGTCAATGCGAACAAGAGGTGACCGAGACGTGTAACCAATGGCACCCCATACCATCACGTCAGGTGATTCGCCAGTATGGCGATGGCGAACACACGCTTCCAATGAGCGTTCACCGGGATGTCGCCAGACACGGACGTGACCATCATGATGCTGTAAACAGAACCTGGATTCATCCGAAAAAATTACGTTTTGCTATTCGTGCACCCAGGTTCGTCGATGAGTACACCATCGCAGTGCGCGCCTGTCTGTGCTGCAGCGTCAAGGGTAACCGCAGCCATGGTCTCCGAGCTGATAGTCCATGCTGCTGCAAACGTCGTCGAACTGTTCGTGCAGATGGTTGTTGTCTTGCAAACTTCCCCATCTGTTGACTCAGGGATCGAGACGTGGCTGCACGATCCGTTACAGCCATGCGGATAAGATGCCTGTCACCTCGACTGCTAGTGATACGAGGCCTTTGGGATCCAGCACGGCGTTCCGTATTGCCCTCCTGAACCCACCGATTCCATATTCTGCTAACAGTCATTGTATGTCGACCAACGCGAGCAGCAATGTCGCGATACGATAAACCGCAATCGCGATAGGCTACAATCCGACCTTTATCAAAGTCGGAAACGTGATGATACGCATTTACACGAGGCATCACAACAACGTTTCACCAGGCAACGCCGGTCAACTGCTGTTTGTGTATGAGAAATCGGTTGGAAACTTTCCTCATGTCACCATGTTGTAGGTGTCGCCACCGGCGCCAACCTTGTGTGAATGCTCTGAAAAGCTAATCATCTGCATATCACAGCATCATCTTCCTATCGGTTAAATTTCGCGTCTGTAGTACGTCATCTTCGTGGTGTAGCAATTTTAATGGCCAGTAGTGTAATTTCTCGCTGTCATTTGTTACCTGAAAATTTCCTCATTTTGGCTGCACAAGCTGCCGCGTTACCAACTGGCGAGCAGTCCTGGTTGGCACTTGGTTACAGAAATAGGCGACACAAGCAGATTCCAAGCGAAAAAGAGAATGATAGGAAGAAAAATAAGAGCAAATAAAATAGTCAATACGATTCTGAAAATGACTCAGTGCAGTATTAGAACTTAAAAAACTGCGGTTAGTCAATCCACTGATAAAAGTAATAAAGTCTTTTGGTTACCTTTAGAAACTAAGAAAATGCACTACTTTTGACAAGATTTGAACCAATGGCCTGCTACACATCGGGTTCATACGCTAATCACTGCGCCACACCACCACACCATGGAAGAATCTTATACAGGTTGCCCGACGGGATGCCCTAGTCACACGACATTTATTTATTCGGAAATTCCCGTTACAAACTTGTGGGAGTCTTATAAGGGTGTGAGTAGCTGGAGCCCAGGTCTGGAAACGTATCATTTCCGTGGTACAATAGTTGGAAAACGTTGGTAACGCAACCACTTTTACGAGTAATTGATTGGGCGTGACCCAGTACGCCACTGTTTTACAATTCCACTCATTAATAGGCAAAGAAATTGGCTCGTTAACGGGTTCTCTTCAACCTGATGCAGTACGGCCTATTCTAATTCGTGTGTGTGGCATATCGTTGGCGCACCACAGTCATGTCTGCTGGTGGTCTTCACCCTTTCTTGAAGCCGTTGCGTAATTGTGGCGAAAAGGGTGTGCGATGGAGTCGAACATTGTGGTAAACGACCTTGCTAAACGCTACGAGTAGCTCTTCAATTACAGTGAGATTCGCCAATCAGAAGGTTCATGCGAATGTGTTATGCAAACGTGTACTCAACCACGCTGGTCTAACGCTCACAGACACGTTAATGAAACTGGAACCAGGTCAGAGAGGTAAGATAGACATCAAATGAGATCAGTCGAACCGACATAACCACCCCCCCCCCCCCCCAACATGGCTACCCAGTTGCATACCTACCTAGCAACCATGTTTTCAAATGGGAATGTTATGTACTCACACCCTTCTACAAGTCGTAGAAGTTTGTAATGGGTACTTCCGAATACCCTATATTTATGACTCTGGTGACCTCGTTGCAACAGTCAATTGCAGCCTTCAAAAATTCGGCTTCATGCAATGTCGTGCAAACCTTATCTAACGTAGGCCGGTGTCTGTGATTATAATGGCTGTAACGTGGCGCTGAATCGCGTCTTGTGTGGAAGAATCCAGTAGGCCTAGTGGTTGGTTAGTGTTGTACATGAAACGTGTCTACTGCATTTCGATTACATTGTTACGTGTGCTTGCGTGAGTGCGTGTGCGTGCGCGTGTGCATGGGCTTGCATTTGTGTGTGTGTGTGTGTGTGTGTGTGTGTGTGTGTGTGTGAGTGAGTGATGTTTTTGGTTTGGTTATTATATAGCCATGAAATATGAAATAAAAGGGCCAGAACCAGAATTCGGGATCCAAACACATCAAGAAAGAAAGGCGGACAAGGAACTGGACGTGAAGTGACTAAACTGTTGTGGCAGTTTGGCAATGGCGAACGGTTCGAGCGCGAACTTTAGTGCTCTGATTGGAGGACACGGGCTCCAAAGCGTGAAGGGTCAACTATCAAGTAATTTAAATCGGACTACAGTTAACAATGTGGCTGCTTTAAGTTCCAGGTGAGAAACCGGATGATGTGCACTGACATGGCTTCACGTTTGGATCTTATGAAGGTTTTTTCAAAGTTTGGGTTAAGACATGCTTATCTGTATATCGAAGTACATAGCTTTGAGGATACTTGACGCTTCCAGTGACTTTAACAACTTGTGCAGTCTGGTATGGGTTAAAGCAGACTGTCGAATTTAGTCATCTTGTCTACAGAACATGACAGCCGCTAAACTTGACTTCAGTGATATAATCGATGAGTTTGCTTCGCCCAAAGCAAGGAAATGCAAAGCAAAATTAAAATGAAAACACGATTCCTGCAGAGGAACGTGTTCTCAACTTTAATTATAGTCTTTTTCTTTTATTTCTAATTAATAATTGATGAACAGCAAATATATGATCTTTTTTATAGATTATACTTAAATTGTCATAAACGGTAAGATATAGATTTTGTTTCCCTTTCAACTTTTTAGAAGCTTTTTCAATTTGTGATTTATTTACTGCACTGACATTTAATTTGTTGTGCTTAACAATTTTCATCAATATGGTTCGTTTAAGTAATACTTCTCAATAATGCTTCATTTTTATTAAACTTACAAAATTCGCTAGATTGCAGAAAGGAACTTCCACGAGACAGAGTAAGACGCAGAAAGAAGGAAAGCAAAACGGTAAATAGGACTGAACTTTACCGTAAGACCTACTTTTCCCTGGTCCTGGTATAGAGAATCTTGTTTCTTGCTGTCGACTACCACAGCCAAAGCAAAGAAAAAGCATTCTTGTGTTTGTTATTTTCCTTGCTAAGAATTTGCATTGATCGATACTGGAACAGCGAGACGTTGCATTGACGTAATCATTACTAGGTTGGACGGGTTGTTGTCCCATGTTTTTAACTGTGTATTCAAAGATTAGCTATCGAAATATGTACCGTACCTTTTTTCTTCACTGTGGAGTCATGTTGACGTGAAAAATGGGCTAATGGGCAACGAGATTATGCAGACAAATAAAGAGACAGCGGCAGAGAGGTGGACAAAGTCGAAGTTTTGGCTTGGGAAGTAGTTATCTCCCGCCGCCCTCTCCCCCCTCCCCCCCCCCCCCCCAAGCCCACCGTATGTATAGATGTTATATGGCCAGTGCAAGAACTATTCTTATGTACTGACAATTTGCAAAACTGCAGTGCGACGACATTGGTGTGCGCGGGTGGAGGTCAACGTCCTCCGTCCCCGCTCAGCTGTGGCCGGTTGCGTGCTGCCATGTGTTGTACGGCGCGCTACGCTGGCATCTGGCAGAAGCGGCTGTGAGCGTGCGCATCACGCCATCTGCCTACTCCGTGGCCAACACGTTCTCGTGGGCCTGGCCCACTCAGCGTGACGTGTAGCGGCGGTGAGAGGTCGCCGGTCAGAGTCTGCTGCGAGGAACGCGCTTTTTAACACTTTGACTGCCGCTCGGTTACCGACGGATGTTTCACCGCCACGCCAAGCACGGCACATGGAGTTAATCCGGATTTCCAAATGCCATTCAGGGGCGCCACTTATAGCCACGTCAAAGTTAAGAGACGGTTAGCGTATTTCGAACTGCCATATAATCATCATCATAAGTGTTCTGCCTAAAGGCAGGAAGGTGGAACTCTCCACACTCTCCTGCCTTCTGCCATCCTCTTCAGGCCCGCGTAGTTTCCGCTTCCCTTCACGTTGTGTATCATTTTTCTCGTCACTTTGAATCTCCTCCCACAAACAAGTTCTTCCAAAGCGTCTGTTAGCAAGCACCCTCGTCTCAACGAATGTCCCTTCCACTTCTTTTCTCTTCTCTTATAACCTGCAGCAGCCTTCTCCCCTCACCAGCTCTCCAACACACTGCCGTCACTCACTCTTTCCATCCATCTTATCTTCCCTATTCTCCTTCACATCTATTTCCATCCAGCTTAAGCTCCCCATTGTCCTCCACATCTCAAATTCTTCTAGCCTTTGTGGTGTCACAAGGCTTAGGCCTGCCCCACCCCTCATTAAATCGACCAAGACTTATACGAATAATTGTAAGAACAGTTATTATTATTATGTTCTTTAAGTTTGTTTTTGGGTTTTCAGAAAGACTGTGGGAAGAAAGTTTATTTATGTAGCAGATAACGTGGAAGACGTTGCCCAACGATC
Source organism: Schistocerca piceifrons (assembly GCF_021461385.2). Classification (NCBI taxonomy): domain Eukaryota; kingdom Metazoa; phylum Arthropoda; class Insecta; order Orthoptera; family Acrididae; genus Schistocerca; species Schistocerca piceifrons. The sequence goes on from NC_060138.1 coordinate 717,987,727, forward strand.
GCCACGAAAGTCCGACCTAGCGGCAAGTGGGCAGGGAATAAAACGAATGCTGCAAACTACCGCGAGCCATGGAAGAGCCTGGGCCGCGAGGGCGTCGAGCTTCATAGGTCGTTGTTGGACAACGTCAAAGGAAGAGATATTCTGCTTTCTCTTTGTAAACACATCGATCGAGTGTTAAAAGGTTCATGTAAAACGTATAGGCGGGTGACACATTAGGTGGGACCCGATGCCTGTAATACTTCCACAGTTATTAAACGGCAAAACCAATAGTTCATCATTTATATAGATAAAAAGTAGTAAAGATATAGGAAAGGAAGAGTTGCGGCGTCAGAACGAAAAGTGATACATCGCTCAGCAATGAAGAAGGACGTAAACAGCGGGCGTTACGTGGCGAAAACAAATCAACTGATAAAATAGTAAGTCTGTAATTAAGCATAAAGCCACGTAACACTGCACCTTCTTTCACCCTCTCGTCAAAGTGTCGATGTTTCTGCCCATAGAGTCCCACACTTCACGCAAAATACTTGTCAAGCCTTTTCCTCCAGAGGGTTACCTAGTAGGTTCATTTCAAAAGTTCTGCACACTGTAAGACAGACTTGAGGAAATAATTTATTTTTCAAAATACGTTTACAAATCTTCTATATAATCTCTGTGCTTGTTTATAACAGCTTCCCAACCGTTCGGCAACTTCTGTGTTCCGGATAGGGAATCTTCGTTGTTGAGCTGTCTGATTACTCGCGTCACCTCACCGGAAGTTACATCAGTTGTATCGGATCTTTTCCACGCAGTTGTTCCTTCAATTTGTGAAACAAATCGAGGTCTGGTGATCTCGTGTCAGGACTGTATGGTGAGTTAGGAAATGTTTCCATCCATATTTGTAGAGCGTTTCTCGCACTAGTAGGGAACTATGTGGTCTTCCATTAACGTGAAAAATGAGGACACGAGCTGCAAGCCTGCCTGGCCTTCCTTGAGGAATTTTCGGGCGCAAAACATTTTGCAGAAATAGCTAGTAGGACACGCTGTTACAGACGTCCCCTGCGGCGCTCTGTTTGTAGCTGTGACTCCATTCATGTAATACGCAAAGATCATCATCAATTTCCCCTTTGATTTTTGACAGCGAAATCATTTCGGACGTGGAGAGACGGAGCTTGTCCATTGTGCCTCAAAATCTCGTATCCAGGTTTCATTAAGTGCAACAATCCTCTTCAGAAACTGTTCTCCTTCCTTTCGATTACGGTGAAACAGTTCTTTTGCGATTTTTTTGCAGCCTGCTTTGCGTTCTTCACTCAGATCATGCGGAACCCATCTGGCAGCAACTTTTCTCACGCTTAAATTTTCAGTTATAATTCTGTAAACCGAAATGACAGACATACTGGCCACATATTCAATTTCTTGACGTTTATCGTCGATTCTCTCCAAAAATGTCATTAACAGTAACCTTAGAGATGAGAACTGTTGCAGTTGACGGGCTTCCACTTATAGGTTGTCCTCAGTGCGTCCCTGAACTTCACGGTGTGAGCGTGTGGGGTTGCTATTCTATCATTCTGAGCAAAGGATTAATCTGAGATGTGCCCTTTATCCTGTGGCTCCTGCAGGATGCAATTTCCGCCCCCACACTACTACAGAAGTCAAACAGACGCTCCTAACGTTCTAAAGAGAAATGCCTGAAAAACTTTTAGCAATAAATATCTTCTGGAGTTGTCCGCTGTAAGGAAATGACACAAAAATTCACAAAATTTCTTACGTAACTAGTGGGATACTTGGGTACTGGAGTAGTGCTAGTTAGTGTAAGAAAAACATGAAACTAACGAAAATTACTATTTATTTTGCAAAAATTCTGAGAAATCACAATCGCACTTTTCGTTATGAACTGAACACATTATTTCCTGGTTCTTTTCGGAATTTGAGGTTACTTCTCAAAGATAGGATTCGCTAATGAAATTCCTACACAAAGTTTAAGATTGTTATTGACTTGGCAGAATGGCTGAGAGCTGCGCCTATTCAGAATGTTGCTATGTACGGTCAAGGCTGTACCGTGTGAAATGCAGTGGAGTGTACTGTTGTGGAGGAAATATGGGGCTCGCAATAGCTGTAGCGCACAATACCGTAAGCTGTGATGACTGCAGTCTGCACCGCTCGCTGCTGACAAATAAGATAACTCTCATTCTATCTGGATTGACCTTGGCCAATCAAACTCTCCCATATGCCTTGATGAAGTCAAGGACTCCTATCCGACCCTAGTCTAACTACTTGCATATACACCCATCAGATAACCAGTCCACCGCGATGCCACTCAAAAATTCGCTCACAGGCGTTTAACTATAACTCTGTCCATTCACACCGCACAATAAGGGTGGCGGCCAACACAGTGAACAACGCTTAATCGAGAGCGACTCAATATAGAGTTGCACTCGGATTCTCTCTTGACAGAGGTGCTCTCCCAGTGAAGTACTGAGGAGAGACTTGTTCCTCACTCTTTGAGTACACGTACGAGCGCGCACACTCTTGTTACATGTTCTCGCTCCTAGAGCGACAACGGAACGGCCCCTCTCCATGCCAGACGTGAAGGGGTATATCTTTTGGTCTCTTCCATTACTCCTTCACGTCAAGGCGCCAGAAATATCGTCTGCCAATCAGCATTGCTCTTCTAAAACGGAGAATGACGTTTCGTTTAAGGCGACCAATCCGGAAATCTGTTGCATCGGCGTTTGGCGTTTGTTGTCTCCCTGTGAAAATCTCTGAAACTTCATGCTATATTTGTAAAGAATGTTTAGGCTGGGCGCTCCCACACAATGTAGCGGAATTTGCTTTTAAGCCGAACAGGGGTCGTTCCTCCTTTCACTCGGGCAAATGCTGTCCACTCCATGGGTGGCTGCCGGCCAACGTAGATAGCTCCCTGTGAAAACCTCTGAAGGGACCGGCATCCTGGCATGCTGTGTTTGCCTCTCCTGAACTAAAAGCTTTTGTGACCGTCATGTGTGTGTGTATGCCAGCCTCGAGTATTTCAACCGCGGTGTGCACTTGCGGTTTATTAGTTATTTGCATATCGTTTACATGAAGTCATACAACATTGACTTTATCTTATCGAGTTTGGGTTTGAACGAAGCATCTTGATGTGCCAAATATGATTGTGAGGGCAGAATATGTAAGCAATAAAGGTCAGGAGACCACGACGTCTTACATACCTCCCTCCTTCTGACAAAATTTTTGTGTGGGGTTGTCAATGTCAAGGAAAACATTGACAAAGTCGGGCAAAAATTGTTCTTTTAGATTTTCCGATAAACTCTTCTCAGCCATTCTTAACAATTTTTTCTAATGATTTCTTTATAGCTATTGTTTCTATTTTTTAATTCTACAATTTATGTTTTGTTGTTAGACAAATATAGACTTTACAAAGGTTCTTATTCTTTGTCGTTGCCAGTACGTGTCTCTGTTTTTTTTTTGTTCATTTCCAAAAATTGTTTTTACAATATTAATTTTTCTAAACTCTTTAGTGTACAGTGTATCATGTTTTAGTGTGGTTATATCTTTTCTTTAGTTAAGGTTCGCGTGAATGTTCGCAACAGCTCTGTTGTGTAACTTTGTTTTATTTATTTAGGCATTATTTGTATCACTGTCGTAAGAGTGAAGAAGTGTTTCCTCTTAATTCTATCCTCGGTATTAATATTATTACCCCAAAAAGGTGTTTTTGTATGTTACTTAAAGAAGAAAAATCCTGCATAAAACCTTTTCTAATTTTACATATAAAAGAAATAAATAGACTTTCCATGAGTTTGTGAGATTATATAACTATACTAAGTAAGTTTCTTTACAAAAGGATTTAAGGTATCTATAAATTATGGACTTTACATATATGATAAAATAATTACTTTTTCAAAAAAGGAAAAAAAAATTTACAAATATATCATTTTCTTAACTCTACATTCATATTTTATCAATTTTTTTGTTTTGTGCTGCGTCAGTTTCTGTGCTCAATGATCCCCATTGAAATACTGGAAGGCGTCGACTCATTTGTATGGGTGTCACAAATCATGAGAGAAGCACTCTAGCATGCAATGCTGGGTCTTACTTGTTGACATTGTCATCATGGAGTGGTGCTTTTAACCAATGATGATGACTGGTTTACTGCATAAACAGTGATGTCTTTGTACTCCTTTGCTGTCACACCTGGGATGGTATGGCTGTTCGATGATTGTAGTTGACTACCGACGATCGTCACCCAATATTGTGCTGTGACGTCTTGGTACTTCACACCTGGTTTGGTATGGCATTTTGATGATGTGGTAGGGAGGATACTGTTCTTTTTGCTGAATTTATTTCAAGATAATGTTTGTTGGTACTACTTATTATTCCGTTTGCCGTTCGCTTGTATTTGTTTGACGATTCAAGGTTTATTTTTGGAGAGGAGTTTGTAGTAGTTGCCATGCCTCAAAGTTCATGGAAAGACGTTTGTAGCAATTTGCTTTGTAGGATAGGAGAGAAAGGTATCTTGCTGTCTTCTGCCCTTCTTCATCTTGCATCTTCTGTTCTTCTCTTCTTTCTTGCATTCTTCTGTTCTTCTCTTTTTTCTTGCATTCTTCTGTTCTTCTTGGGCTAGGAATATGTGAATTTTAGTGTAAGAGTGATATAGGATTTGTAGGCTCTGACTGCCTTTCCAAATGTTACTTGATGAGTTTGTAGATCTTAGTAGTTATTTTTTTTTGTACCTTCATTGACGTCTCGTCGTATTATGATTTTCCCCACACTCTTCCATTGTGTAGCAGTGTCTTGACATATGAAATGTCCATGCTGCACGTTGTCCTTCTGAAGCAAACCTGGTAGCAACTTGCATTTCCAGTGTGGCGTTGGTCTTCATGTTGTTGTTATTGCCCTAAGTGCTTTCTCAACATGTCTGTACCCTCTCCGTCGCTCTCTCGAAGCATCTGGTGTTAAGGGAGCTGGTGATTGGTATTGGTGGCAATGTCCCTCTGACGCGTAGAAATATTTACAATTTTTGTTTTACATATATTTGTTATTTACAAAAAAAACTCTGATTTTATATTATGCAAAAATTTTCTGATAGTGGCAAAAATTATTGTTTGTATATATGATTTCTTTTCATTATTCTAATTATGTCCTACCACTTCTTCATTCTTTTAATTCTTGTGTACCATTTATTGTTTGTGTGCATGTTGTAGTGTACTTGATACTACAAGAGACTGTAAGTGTGTATTGTGTCTCTTTTTATTTTACTTAATGTGTTACTTTGTTGATTCTTAATTTATTTAACTTTTATTTAGTGGTTAGTATAAGATAGGGTGGACGTTAGTTTTCCTAACCTCTTCCGCATTTTTCAATTCAATCTTTACATTTTGTAGTATTCGGTGGCCTAACTTATACATCTGGTTTCTCCTTCCTGTGTTGTTCTTGTCTGTGTGGACCATAATTTCCTCGGTAATTATTCGCGCCCTGGTCTCGCCAGTTGCTGTTTCTAACATCATGACCTCTTTCGAAGTACCCTTGACCGTTGGCATTTTGATTCCTAAACCCATATCCGCCACTGTAGGAGTGTCCATTACCGTTCCTATTTCGGTACCAATTATTATGGTTATCGTTTCTATGCCAATTGTCTCCATTGTGCCACTGTCCTTGTCTGTTAAATTGCCTGAAATTATTGGTGTTAGGATTACAATTATTACTATTGGAATATTCGTTCCTAGTCCTCTCCTTTTGCTGTTCCCTTTCCTTTCTTTTTTGTTTCACCTCGTTTACTTTTAACATACATTGAAGTTCCCTTAAAACCTCTTTGAATTCTTCGGTATTTTCATTTTTTCCTCCTGTCACCTGTTGATACTTTACCGGTAATTTCATTCTACATAGACGTATCAGCTCTCCGTTGCTGTATGGTTTGTCTAGGCATTGATTCTTTTTGTCTATTGTATCAAAGAATTTTACCACGTTTTTCTCTCCTGAGTTTTCATATGGTGTCATCTGAGGTAACTCGTATTTAATTTCGTTTTGCGCCTCCTTAGACCAATATCTTTCGAGGAATTCTGTTCTGAACTGTAGGTAAGACGTACAGTTAGCCGCGATCTTTTGCATCACCTCTGCTACTGTCCCTGACATGTGTGCACAAATGAAGTCAAGTTCGTGAGCTACGCTCCAGTGGTTTGGTAAGCCTACTTGAAACTGATCGATGAATGTGCGTGCATGCAAGCTACCGCCTTCTTCCTTGAAATGTTGAAATTTTCTAACTGTAAAGATGTGGTCTGTATCATATCTATTCATAAATACGGTTTGTGGCTGATTCATGGACTCAAATAATCTGCCACTGCTTGTGTCGTCGTGTTTTCTCTCTGGTAATTTACTGCCTGTCTGCCTATTCTCAATTTCTTGATTCATATCCGCGTCATATCGTATCATTGGTGGACAAAAGTGTTGTTCGTGTGTTTCTACTCTCGTCGTTCGCGGTATAGTACTTGTGCTGCTGTTATGTTGTGTCACTGGATTTACTGGTTCAGTTGCCTGTCTTTCGATTGGTATCGGCTGAATGTATGTGTTCCGTTTTTCTAGATACTGTGCCTGGTCCTGTGGCATGTCATGTATTACTTTAATCGGACTTTTCTATTTCGATTTCTGCGCGAGTGTTACGTTTAGCCTTGGTTCTACTTGAACTTTCTTAGACGGCGCGTGTTCGTGTACTGAATTAATGCTTGACGTGTCAGTTGTTTCGCGACAGGTGTAATCGGTCCCGATCTTTTCTTCGATAGTTTGTATTAACTCTGTTCGAAGCTTTTCAAACTGATGTTTGTTTTTAAGTTCTATTTTATTGATCCGCTAATCATAATTTTTTTAGTGCAACCTTTGTGACCTTGCTTTGAATTGCTTATTCTTCCGAAATTTGTATTTCTGTTAGAGTGGCTTTTTTCGTAAAGCGTTCCGCCTATATGTCAACGTTTACGATGTCAAATTGGACCTTGTCCACGTCAGTGCGTAATTGCTGCTGACCTTGTGTTAGTACCTGAATTCTTTCTCTCGATTCTTTCGCGTCTTTGTTTATCTGAGTGATCTGACTATCAATTCTGGCGATCCCTTCTTCCATCTGGATTTTAACCTGTTGGATCTGTGTCTTAATAGCCTGATTATCCTGTTGGATCTGTGTCTTAATAGCCTGATTGTCCTGTTTCAATTCCTGATACTGTTTTGTTATCTGTGTATTCTGTTTCGTCATGCTAGTGTTCATTTTTTGTAACATCTCCATGATCGCATCCTCTCCTGTAACACTACCTTCTGCTGAACTATGTACTCTCGATCTATTGTTTTCTACTCGGTCAGTTACGTCGTTTACTGGGCTATGCTGTGGCGTTTCTAAGTTTGATAACTGCAATAACCCGTGCTGTCTGTGTTGAGAACTAGTTGCGTTTGTCATTGAACCATTACGTGCCGCAAACAACTCCGCATTCTGCCCTCTCTGTTGTGTATGTCTTGTGTTTGCAGGTACAGTTGCGTCTGTTACGGAACCTTTCTGTGGCGCTCGTAACTCCACAAAATTCTGTGTCTGTTGTTGTGGCATATTTAGAATGTGTACGATAGGTTCGACGTATTCTAAATGTTCCCCCTCTTCCTCACTGTCTACTTCTCTTTGAACGTTAGCTAACTGCCGTTTCATTGACTGTATTGACGCGTATTCTGTCCCTGAATATGCGGCAAACAAGCGCGTTTCCTGTGCTCGTTTCACTTCTAATCTTTGCCATTTCCTACGTGGGCTGTCTATTTCTGACTCAGAATGTGCCCCACCTGGAATTTCAAATATCTGGAAATTCGATGTTCTCGTCCCTTCGATTCCCATGTGTCTGATCTGTCTCAATTTTATCCCAGTTAAACTGAGCCTGCTGAGTCTGCAGCTCCCCGACTGTCCTATTCTCTGATTCACCGTCTGTCCTATTCTCAGGTTCACCTTCTGTCCTATTCTCAATAAGCTCGTTTACTTGCTGCCTATCTGGTTGATTTCCCCCCATCTTGTCTACTTGCTGTCTCTCACGTAACCTATTGGCTTGTGCTCTCGTTAACATGGAAATTCTTTCAACACACCACAACCCTATCTACAAAACTGTACGACCACTTATCAGTTGGCTGAACCAACAACAACAACAACAACAACAACGTTGTGACTTCTCGGCTGATGTTCTGTCTGCTCTGCTACAGTCTCCAATCTCCACCTGTGCGCTTGCAAAGGGAGAAAAAAGTTATTTCTTAATTCTAACTTATATGATGCCGCGTCACACTGCGTCTCTGCGTCACTCTGCGTCTGTGCCTGACACCAGAAAATCCTATGCCCTAACAGTTACACAAAAATCGTAAAAAAATGCAAAATTTTCCAATACAATAACACACACCCTTATCCCTACGGTTCTGCTTTCTTCATTGTATCTATTCTGATCCCTATCTTAGCAAATGGCTATTTAATACATGAAAGAAAGTTCTTCAAAGTGCTACTGCTGCGACCTGCCATACCTACCTGTCCTGACACTTTACTATCCTGGTAGCTTACCTATTTTACCTATCCTGGCAGGGTCGCCATTTTCTGTGTGCGACGGATTAATCTGAGATGTACCCTATACCCTGTGGCTCCTGCAAGATGCAATTTCCACCTCCACACTACTGCAGAAGTCAGACAGACGCTCCTAACGTTCTAAAGAGAAATGCCTGAAAAACTTTCAGTATTAAATATCTTCTGGAGTTGTCCGCTGTAAGGAAATGACACAAAAATTCACAAAAATTCTTACGTAACTAGTGGGATACTTGGGTACTGAGGTAGTGCTAGTTAGTGTAAGAAAAACATGAAACTAACGAAAATTATTATTTATTTTGCAAAAATTCTAAGAAATCACAATGGCACTTTTCGTTATGAACTGAACATGTTATTTCCTGGTTCTTTTCGGAATGTGGGGTTACTTCTCAAAGATAGGATTCGCTAATGAAATTCCTACACAAAGTTTAAGATTGTTATTGACTTGGCAGAATGGCTGAGAGCTGCGCCTACTCACCTTTAATAATTATCCGTTAGAATGTTGCTAGGTATGGTCGAGGCTGTCGCATGTGAAATGCAGTGAAGTGTATTGTTGTGGAGGAAATATGGGGCTCGCAAGAGCTGTAGCGCACAATACCGTAAGCTGTGATGACTGCAGTCTGCGCCGCTCGCTGCTGACAAATAAGATAACTCTCGTTCTATCTGGATTGACCTTGGCCAATCAAACTCTCCCTACACCTTGATGAAGTCAAGGACTCCTATTCGACCCTAGTATATCTACTTGCGTATACACCAATCAGATAACCAGTCCACCACGATGCCACTCAAAAATTCGATTGCAGGCGTTTAACTATAACTCTGTCCGTTCACACCACACAATTAAGTGTAGCAGCCAACACAGTGAACAGCGCTTAATTGCAAGGACTCAATATAGAGTTGCACTGCGAATCACTCTTGACAGAGGTGCTCTCTCAGTGAAGTACTGAGGAGAGACTTGTTCCTCGCTCTTTGAGTACATGTACGAGCGCGCACACTCTCGTTACATGTTCTCGTTCCTAGAGCGACAACGGAATGGCCCTTCTCCATGCCAGACATGAAGGGGTATATCTTTTGGTCTCTTCCATTACTTCTTCAGGTCAAGGCGCCAGAAATATCGTCTGCCAATCAGCATTGCTCTTCTAAAACGGGAGAATGACGTTTTGTATAAGGTGACCAATCTGGAAATCTGTAGCATCGGCGTTTGGCGTTTGTTGTCTCCCTGTGAAAATCTCTGAAACTTCATGCTATATTTGTAAAGAATGTTTAGGCTGGGCGCTCCCACACAATGTAGCGGAATTTGCTTTTAAGCCGAACAGGGGTCGTTCCTCCTTTCACTCGGGCAAATGCTGTCCACTCCATGGGTGGCCGCCGGCCAACGTAGATAGCTCCCTGTGAAAACCTCTGAAGGGATCGGCATCCTGGCGTGCGGTGTTTGCCTCTCCCAAACTAAAAGCTTTTGTGACCGTCGTGTCTTGAATGTGTGTGTGTACGCCAGCCTCGAGGATTTCAGCCATGGTGCGCACTTGCGATTTATTAGATATCTGCATATCGTTTACATGAATTCGTACAACATTGACTTTATCTTAACGAGTTTGGGTTCGAATGAAACGTCTTGATGTGCAGAATATGATTGTGAGGGCAGAATATGTAAGCAATGAAGGTCAGGAGTCCACGACCTTTTACAACAGAAACAAGCACACCACCATGATACTGTGCCACGATCCGCTACACTATTCCCACACACCTCTCTCAAAGTGTTGTAAATTTCTGTTACTATTTTTCCATGTACGGATTCGAGTTAAGTGTAGGAATGGTGCCGGCCGAAGTGGCCGTGCGGTTAAGGGCGCTGCAGTCTGGAACCGCAAGACCGCTACGGTCGCAGGTTCGAATCCTGCCTCGGGCATGGATGTTCGTGATGTCTTTAGGTTAGTTAGGTTTAACTAGTTCTAAGTTCTAGGGGACTAATGACCTCAGCAGTTGAGTCCCATAGTGCTCAGAGCCATTTGAACCATTTTTGTAGGAATGGTAGTGACTACATGTAATCCGACAAGACTCGGTTTTAACTTCCATTTTATAACTGAACTACTCACGACATAGCCACGCGAACCAGCAAACACATATACGAGCTTCACTCCTACTCTTGTTCACAAAGGACATAAATTTCAACTTGATCACGCCACTGCAATGGTCGCGCATGCGCAGTGTGCACGACTTCTGAAACGATTCTCATAGTTTGCCACATAATAACAAGTGTACACGACCACGTAATAATCTTCGCTTTCTATTGAATGCTTCCCCCGCTATACCAGTGCAAGTTGTCACCTCGCAACATCTCAGGTGTAAAGTAATCGTGCTTCCAAGATATTTAATGTTCTTACATAACAACAAGTTATCCTATCTCAATATTTGCCAGTTTCGTCCCTGTTCCGATCACCACACTCTTTGTTTTTGCTGTGTCAGTGTGTGGGTGTTATGTTGACGAGTTGCGCAACAGATTGATATGACAAATACCCTTTGGCTCCTGCAAGAAGAGATTCCCACCCCACACTACTACAGAAGTCAGACAGATGCTCCTAACGTACCCAAAAGAAATGCCTGGAAAACGTTCAGCAATAAATATCTTCTGGGGTCGTCCCCTGTAAGGAAAAGACACAAAAATATTCTATTTTCTTACGTAACTAGTGGAATACTTGGGTACTGGAGTATTGCTAGTTAGTGTAAGAAAAACATTAAATGAACGGAAAATATTATTTATTGTAAAATCTGAGAAAACCAAGTGAAAATTTTATTTATAAACTGATACACAAATTTCTGGGTTCTTTTCGGAATAGGAGGTTACCTCTTATGGATAGGAATCATGTTAATGAAATTTATATACAGAGTATGGGAACGCTCTTTTATCCCTTTCCTTTAAGAATGTCATTTACTCGGCAGAATGGCTGAGAGCCGCGCCTATTCAACTAGAATAATTATCCGATTGAATTTTTCGAAGTACAGTCGAGGCTGTCGCGTGAGAAATGTAATGGAGTGACGTGAATGAAGTATGTTATTTCTAATGGAGGAAAGAAGGGGGTCGCCTACGCTGTAGCGCACAATACTGTGAGCTGCAACGACTGCTGCCTGCATCGTTCGCCGCTGAAAAATAACAAAACTATCTCTTTCTATCTGGATTGACCTTCGCCAATCGAACTCTCATTATGCCCTGATGAAGTCAACGACTCCTATCTGCCCCTAGTCTAACTATTGGCGTGGTACACCAATCAGATAACCAGTCCATCGCAATGCCACTCAATGTTCGCTCCCAGGAGCTAACTAATACCTTGTCTGTGTTCACACCGCACATTAAGTGTCGCGGCCAACGCAGTGAACAAACGCTTAATCGTGAGCGACTCAATATAGAGTATCATTCCGATTAGCTAGCGACAGAGGTGCTTTCTCAGTGCAGTACTGAGTAGAGACTTTGTTCCTCGCTCTCTGTGTGCATGCACGAACGCACTCACTCCCACTATGTGTTCCCACTTCATGAATGTCACCGGAACGACCACTCTCCACGCAAAAAGCGAAAAGGTATATCATATGCTGTCTTCCCTCACTCCTCCGGCTCATTGCATCAGAAATACTCCGCCAATCAGCATTACTCTTACAAACAGGAGAATGGCGCTCTGTTTAAGCCGACCAGTCCGGAAATATGTAGCATCTACGTTAGGCGTTTACTGTCCACCTGTGAGAACTCTGAAACTGCGCACTAGGTCCATTAAAAAAAAAAGTGTATGCTGGGGCTTTCCCAAACAATACAGCGGGTTTCGCTTTTAAGGTGAACTCACAAGCTATTATCCCTTTTCTCTGGCAAAAACTGTTTTGGTCCCTGGGTGGTTGGCTGGTTGGCTCAGCTGCATGCTAACTGGTTCAAAAATCAAATGGTTCTGAGCACTATGGGACTTAACATCTGAGGTCATCAGTCCCGTAGAACTTGGAACTACTTAAACCTAACTAACTTAAGGACATCACACACATCAATCCCCGAGGCAGGATTCGAACCTGCGACCGTAGCGGTCGCGCGGTTCCAGACTGAAGCGCCTAGAACCACTCGGTCACACATGCCGGCGTGCTAACTGACCCTCCTACGGTTTTCCAGTGGGCTAGTTGCCTCCAGCGAACAAAAACTCCTGTGGCCGTCGTGTCTTGAATGTTTTAATCTTAGTGCACACTTGCGATTTATTTATTAGATTTGCATATTGATTAAATGGAAATATGTAAAGTTGACTCTACCCTATCGAGTTTGGGCTCGAATGAAACGTCTTGACACGCAGAATACGATGGTGAAGTCGGAATATGTAAGAAATGAAGGTCAGGAGACCACACCACCTTAGAGCTGCATTGATTTTCATTCCATATTCCACTCGAGCTTAGTTAAAAAATTTTAGGATTTTATTTACAGTTTGTCCACTTTCTGCCTGTAATACTTTGCCGGTGGCCGCATGGCAGTGCGATTGCAAAAGTAACAGGCGCAAAGTACCTCTGCTGCTCGCACTTGCAAGCCTTGGCCGTAATATTATAAATGTGCTAGTATAAAGGTCTCATTGATGAAGCTTGTTTTTCTGCCATGTTTATTTCCATTCCACACTTGTACCAAATCAGCTTTGTAAGTTTTATAGGCAGCTTGTGCTAGCTGTAGTTGTCGTCGTCATCGTCAGTATGACCGAGTGCAAACAGCAACTCTCACCCAATTAGTTCACCCACGACAATTGCAAATGTGATAGAGGTAATTTAAGGCTGTTGTGTTTTATGACAGCATATAGCGATCATGAGTAAACTTCATCTTTTTCGTCTAGGAAGAACAGAGGTGGAAAGTTATCAAAGACAATAGTTATCTCTAACCACTGCCATGAAGGTGACAGAAGTTTATATCAGTCAAGACAGCACAGTGTCAACAACAATAGTTTGGTGGGAGCAATAAAAACAAACCATTTATGGAAGGTCCCATCCTAGAAAATTCCATGTGATGTTGACGTCCTTTGTAACATTAAGGGGAGACGGTGGCAGTCTTGCACTGATATTTTTGTAGATCCATATCTTTGCCATTTTTTGTTCAATCTCATTGAAATTTTGCGCACTTATGTATAGAGATCTAATATGATTTTTTTAAAAAATCGTAATTTTTAATAACAATTTAATGCAGTGAGATAATTTTGAATTTTTTATTGCATTATTATTTCAAGGTACACTTTTTCATAATTTCGAGGCAAATTTAGCAAAATTTTTTAATGGTAAAATAATCTACACTAATAGCTGTACAATTAAGTGCAGTAACGTTTTGGTAAATTAATGCTATTATTTTCTGTGATATTTTGGATTCGAACATTTTTTACAAGCAAACTTTTCAGTATATTATCAACCACAAAACTGTGTATAATATTTCGATTAAAATTTTGTTCCACCTAAATATTGCTTCAAAGTAAAAGAATAGGTGTGCCAAATTTCATTGCAATCCTTCCAGTAGTTTCTGATATATGTGTTCCTGAAAGCAGAAAAGTTGCAGAAAAATCATTTTAAAGTTTGGATGAAATGTAAAATTAAAAAAAAAAATCTGTCATACCTTAGCTAAAACTGCCCATATCTATATTCCATTTATTCCTCATCATCCTCTACAGCTCTTTTAGCTTCTCTGCTCCTTTGCCTAGCAATTTTTTGTAGATTCTGGACTGAAGTCTCCGCCTTCGCGATTCTTTGCTTATCGATGATCTGGAGCAGGCGCGGCTCGTAATTAAAGGCTCTGAGGCGGAGCCGCCCCAAAATATATGTTAAAGTAAATTTCGCAAGAACGTATTACATAATTTAAATTATCAGGACGAATTTCGCATATTGCCCATTCCAATTAAAATAACGATGGTCAACGTTTTTGGAACTGCTTGTATTGATAGATGTTTTCCGAACGGTTAGTAATGTTTAGGCTGCGCCTTGGAACGTCCGTAAGCTGCATGTAGTAGCGGTTTGGGGGCGTGGCTTCTACATAGTACTGCTCTTTACGGGCGACCCGAAGGCTCAGAGCTTGCAGCCTAAGGGTGTCATACCAACCACCACACGTTTTTCACGTTCCACTATCTATGTAATAAAGGAATGTAGAGTGGCCGAAACTTCGCTATCCAATCTCTGTCTCTGCACATCTCTACTACGCTTCGATGTGCCATTAATCGACGTTTAGTATTATTGTTTTGATAATGTTTTACATAGTTGTTTTGTTTCTGCCATTGGCTATTTTATCCACGTTTAGAATAAGTTTGCAAATATCCCGCCAGAGTGCACTAGACTACAGAAACATAACAGTACTGCCATCTAGCGAGAGTTTCGTAAGTGATTAGAGGACAAAGCGCGCGAAATTTGTCCCATTACTTTACTTTCCTTGCTTGCTGATGCTGACTGCTTTTGTTGATATCGTGTGATATTAGCAAGTTTCTTTTTCGGAGTGTATTTTGCAAGATTTTAGTGAGTTTTACTTGCACAAGACCTGTGACGTCACCAGAACATCACAGTATCGTCGTGCGAACTCGTAAACTTCGAGCTTTGGAGGTAAAGCACAATAAACGCCTTAAGTTTAGAACTGAAAACACCTAAAATATTAAAATATTAAGCAGCCGCAAAGTTAAGATTCGTCGCATTAAAGATCTCTCCGAAACGCGTCTTTTCATATGATTTGCTGCAAAGTGTCAGAAAATGTAATGATGACGTATAAAAACACTAACCAAAGATTTTAACTCGAGGTTAGCTTCTAATGATATTTAATACCTGATTATAGAAGATACAGTACGTAAAATTATAGGTAGAAAGTGATATGCCCACCCCCTCCCCCTGAATCCTTAGTTGTTTATGTCAGACTAATCTGTAGCGTAACCCGACGTCTATGTTGGCTCCGATCGATAAATACCGCAGCCTTCCCCAGTATAGAAACCACGAGCCGCGCCTGATTCTGGAGTATCTGCTCAGTGAAGACTCCAGGTGTAAAGCCCAACTTGCTGAGGATGTGAAGTCTTGCCACATTCCCATCATTAAACATTGCTGCAGCTTCCAAAGCAGACATCTTCACCACCAAATTGGAAACAAACACAGTCTTTGGACATCTTTTGCAAATAAGAGCATTGAAACTCTCATTTGGGTTCTGTGTTTTCCCATGCAGACATTTTTCTAGCAGTTCTGGTGAAGCTAGTGCTCTAAAAGTTGGTTTAATGGCCATTGAAGCCTCATAAGGAAGGTTATTTTTATGGGTATAAGCTTCCCCACTTTCCTTAATTTTCAAAAAATTTGCACCATTCATTAGAACAAAGGCCATGTTGAGGTATAGTGTCTGTCGTCAAGTAATGAAACCAAATGGCCCATACTGCTTTCCTCATACTGTCCAAGCTTGTGAGGTTACTGCTAATTGCAGTACCATAATAGACTGTAGGCTGTCAATTCTCTTCTTTGTTAGTCTGTTTTTACCTCCCAGTGGCTTCCCATCCTCTAGTAGCTTGCCTTTATTGTCTGCAACAAGTCTTCGGAGTCGTCCACCCATCCTCTTCTGAATATTCTCGATAGGCCACAATCCGACCTTTATCAAAGTCGGAAACGTGATGGTACGCATTTCTCCTCACACGAGGCATCACAACAACGATTCACGAGGCAACGCCGGTCAACTGCTGTTTGTGTTTGAGAAATCGGTTGGAAACTTTCCTCATGTCAGCACGTTGTTGGTGTCGCCTCCGGCGCCAACCTTATGAGAATGTTCTGAAAAACTAATCATTTGCATATCACAGCATCTTCTTCCTGTAGGTTAAATTTCGCGTCTGTAACACATCATCTTCGTGGTGTAGCAATTTTAATGGCCCGTAGTGTATATCCTGTACAAATACGAGGGACGTTCAACAAAGAATGCAATACATTTTTTTCTGAAAGCAGGTTGGTTTTATTCAGGATTACAGTACGGCATATTATTCCCCAAGCTTTTGACTACAACTCCCTCCCCCCTTTTTTTAAACACAATCTCCGTTCAGTGCGACGGCCTTACGCCTCGCCTGAATGCCGGCATGGTACCATTCTACTGGTCGACGTCGGAGCCAACGACTTGCTGCATCAGTAACCTCTCAATCATCCACATACTACTTCCCGCGTAGTGCTTCCTTCATTAGATCAAATAGATGGAAGTTGGATGGGGTGGGTGAGGAAGATCGATGAAGTTTTGTCAGCTCCTCTCGAGTGCGCAGACTTGTGATAGGCCATGCGTTGTCATGGAGAAGGAGAACTTAGTTTGCGTTTTTGTGGCGACGAACACGATGAAGTCGTTTTTCCGATTTCCTTAGGGTAGCACAATACACTTCAGAGTTGATCGTTGCATCGTGAGGGAGGGAATAACCCCTTCAGAGTCCCAGAAGACAATCGCCATGATTGTACCCTCTGAGGGTGCGGCTGTGAACTATTTCCTCACAGGACAGGTAGTGTGGAGCCGTTTTGTTTCCGTTTCGAAGTGATGAACCCATGTTTCATCGCCTGTGACGTTATTCGATGAAAAATTGTCACGATCGGCGTCGTAACGTGCAAGCAATTCAGCACAAATTCGCTGTTCTGTATGGTCTTCTATTAGGCGGGCCTCAACTTGAGGACGAGTGTATCAGCACTACCAACAGAGACGTCCAGTTGTGCAGCGAATTGTTTGAGTGCGATCAGTCGATCATCTCGAATGAGTGTGTCCGCATGTTCCAACACTGCGGGAGTCATAGCTGCTGACGCCAGTCTGCACGTGGGAGGTCGGACAGGTTTCCACGACCTTGTTGTGATGATGACAGATGCCTCGCACAACGACTCGCCGTGCTTTTGTTCACAGCCAGGTCTCCGTAGACATTCTATAAGGGCCTATGAATATCTGCGACGCTCTGGTTCTCCTTCAAAAGAATCTCAGTAGCAGCTCCCTGCTTGGAACACACCTTCGTTACAGACGCCAGTTTGAAGGCTGCTTATAGTGCCACCACCTGTCAGAACCCCATTAAATTATAGGAGCTAAAGCAGGAACATTCCATGATGTCCTACAGCAAATTTTTTCAACCGAAACTGGTGCAGAAAAAAATATGTGTTCCATTAGTTATCGAGCTCCCCTCGTAGTTTCCTTTAAGTAGTTAGAATTAGCATCAGCCCCCTTGCATCTGTCGACCCTGTCCAGGATTTTACTTACCATGCTTAATCGCCTGAAATGTAGTCAGACTGTAAAGTGTGTAACAAAATTCAGTCAGAATGTAAGATGTCTAACCAAGTGCCGGTTCTATTTCAGCAATCACAGAATTCTAGTTGTGTGATGATACTGCATTGTTTAACGGCGTTGAAGTGAAGTGTATTTTGTCCTCGTATTTTTTGGGCCATTCTTTATTTTCTTTGGGATTTGTTCTGTCTTGTGCATCTGTGCGTCTAGTGTTTTTTCCTTTGAACTTTGGCTTCGACAGTGTAGTAGTTAGAGAAAGCATTATTTGAAATTATGAGCACAGTGCTGAAACTTTGGAAATGGCAGGCGATTATGACCTTCCTCATTCACCATCAGTTAATGTGATTCCAACACTCATTAATGTAGTGGTTCCCAACCGTCCATAGGCCATTGCCCATGAGTACAATCAGACATTAGCTAGTCCCCTCGATCTCCCCCTCCCCCTTCCCCCCTGCCGTCTGCCCCTGAAAGACTTTTCGTGTCTTGGATCATTTTTATTTTTAAAATTATGAAAGATGAATGATATTTAGTTTGTGTGTGTGTGTGTGTGTGTGTGTGTGTGTGTGTGTGTGTAAATAAGCGGGGCTGTTAAAAATGAATAACGAAGGATTACTCCTCTCCATTGAAACACTTGCTTGACCTGCATACTGTAACCCCATTTAAAATAAAACAGGTTCAGATGTATGCACTATATTTACTGTTTGTAAATCACTTGATTGTTGCCCTCTTCACTTCTGTACTGGCAGAAATTGGATGACTTCAGGCAGCTGATCCTTTGTGTCTATCCACTGTAATAATAATAATAATAATAACACTGTGTGCAGCACTATAGTAGCCCTTATGTAGTTACTGCTGTGTCGTTCTGTCAGTTAATTCTATTATCTGTTTCGAAGCGAGTAATGATGCAATTTCTGGACTATTGCAGGTACTATCTACAACTTGAGGAAGACTTTTCTAGAGATATTTAGCATTTGTTACGTATATGTCTCACTTTTATCATAGCGATGTATGGGACAAAACACAACGTATGTGTGTGGTGGGTGGACTATGTGGGGAACCTTTAACCCCACCTCATTAATGCTACTAATTGAGAAAAAGTAATTATTTTTAACTTATACAATCAATATTAAAGTCTTACAAAATTGTGACAATAGTAAGGCTCTTTTGAAAATAATTTAGTTTCGTGGCTGAAACAGAATTGAATCGTTTTTACCCCACAGAAATTTTCATTTTACCCCCAGGTTGTGAACCACTGCGTTAATGCCAAGCAGGAGGAAAGCAGTGATATGACCAGAGTGGTTGAATTGACATGCTGTCAGACAAGCCTGCAGAGAATGTTTTGCAGCCTGGTGCGGGCAAGGATTTATTGTCAGACAGAATAGAGAAAACACCGGTACTTCAGCTTGGATTGGTTCCCATACGGTAGTTTAAAATGGGAGAGTTGAAAGGCACAGTGTCAGAATGAAGAACTGGTCAGAACCATGCAAGAAATATGGGTCAGTCTGAAAGGAATAAGGCAATGGTGACCACGTGAGAGCCGTTCTAACTAGCCTGAACGAGAGAGAGGAGAGCTTCGCCAATCAGCAAGGAAATGGCACTCAACAAGTTGAAGGACAGGAGCAGCAAGGTCGTGTACACGAAGAACTGCACCGGAGCTCGCAGAAACAGATAGAGAATCTACAAGTTAGCACCAGATTAGATTAGATTGGAGATTAGATTCAGTTTTCGTTCCATAGACCGGGAAAAGGAGATGATTCTCAGAAAGGATAAAGACGGATTGTTACAAAAATTCGAGGTCACGATGCCAGAGGATGTGATCTGTAGGAGATTAAAGTGCAATTATCCGGGCATGAGACGTAATTGCATGGCACGATAAGTAGCGAAAAGGCTGGCTCGTGTGAAGTGCATGGACAAGCTCTAGGAAATCAGCAGATTAGTAAAATACCAGGAAAAGTTGAAATGCTTGTGGCTACTGAAGAGCATCTGCAGCTACATCTACATAGATATTACGCAAGTCACACTTAAGTGCCTCGCAGAGGGTTCATCGAGCCACCTTCACAATAATTCTCTATTATTCCACTTTCGAACAGCGCGCGGAAAAAAGAGACGAACTTCTATACTTGTCCGTGAAAGCTCTGATTTCACTTATTTATTCTGATGAGTCAGCAAAATATTTTCGCATTCCGAGAAGGTTGGTGATTGACATTTCGTGAGAAGATCCCGCTGCGACGAGAAACGCCTTTTTTGAAATGGTGTCCACCCCCAACACTGTATCATGTCCGTAACACTCTCTCCCCTATTTCTTGGTAATGCAAAATGTGCTTCCCTTCTTTGAAGGGACTACCTGGTAAGGATCCCACATTGCGCAGCAGTACTCTTAGAGGACGAATAGGCTTAGTGTAGGCAGTTTCTTTAGTAGATCTGTTGCATTTTCTAAGTGTTCAGCCAATAAAACGCAGTCTTCGTTTCGCCTTCCCCACTAAATTTTCTATATGTTATTTCCAATTTAAGTTGTTCGTAATTGTAATTTCTAGGTATTTAGCTGAATTTACCGACCTCAGATTTGATTTCTCTATCGTGTAACCGATGTTTAACGGATTCCTTTTAGGACTCGTGTGGATGACCTCATACTATTCATTATTTAGGATCAACTGCCGATTTTCGCACCATGCAGATACCTTTTCTAAATCATTTTGCGGTTTGTTTTGATATTCTGAAGGCCTCACTAGGCGGTAAACGACAGCGTCATCTGCAAACAACCTAAGACTGCTTCTCAGATAGTTTCCTAAATCGTTTGTATACACAAGGAACAGCAGAGGGCCTATAACACTACCTTGGGGAACGCCAGAAAACACTTCTGTTTTGCTCGATGACTTTCCGTCAGTCACTACGAACTATGACCTTTCTGACAGGAAATCACGAATCCAGTCGCATAACTCAGACGATGTCTATAAGCATGCAATTTGATTACAAACTGCATGTGAAGTACGGTGTCGAAAGCCTTCTGGAAATATAGAAATACGGAATCAACATGAAATCCTTTGCCGATAGCACTCGACACTTCGTATGCCTAAAGAGCTAGTTGTGTTTGACGAGATAGATGTTTCCTAAATCCGTGTTGACTGTGTATCAATACACCGTTCTCTTAGAGGTAATTCATAATTTTCGAACACAATATATATTCAAAAATCCTGCTGCATATCGACGTTAATCGTATGGCCTCGGCCGGCCGTTGTGACCGAGCGGTTCTAGGCACTTCAGTCCGGAATCGCGCTGCTGCTACGCTCGCAGGTTCGAGTCCTGCCTCGGACATGGATGTGTGTGATGTCCTTAGGTTAGTTAGGTTTAAGTAGTTCTAAGTCTAGGGGACTGATGACCTCAGATGTTAAGTTCCATAGTGCTCAGAGCCATTTGAACCATTTGAATTTGATATGGGCTCTTAATTTAGTGAATTACTTTTATTGGCTTTGTTGAATATTGGTGTGACCTGTGCAACTTTCCAGTCTTTGGAAACGGATCTTTCGTCGAGCGAGCGGTTGTATATTATTCAAATGGTTCAAATGGCTCTGAGCACTATGGGACTCAACTTCTGAGGCCATTAGTCCCCTAGAACTTAGAACTACAGTAATTAAACCTAACTAACCTAAGGACATCACAAACATCCATGCCCGAGGCAGGATTCGAACCTGCGACCGTAGCGGTCTTGCGGTTCCAGACTGCAGCGCCTTTAACCGCACGGCCACTTCGGCCGGCGTTGTATACTATTGTTAAGGAAAGAGCTATTATCCGCCCGCCTAGACGTGCGGTCTACGCACTGCTTCCCGAGCGGGAAGGCATGCCGGCCCCCGGCACAAATCCGCTCGGCAGAATAGTATCGAGGTCCGGTGTGCAGGCCAGCCTGTGGATGGTTTTTAAGGCGGTTTTCCATCTGCCTCGGCTAATGCAGGCTAGTTCCCCTTACTCCGCCTCAGTTACACCATGTCGGCGAATGTTGCGCAAATACTGTCTCCAAGTACGCGTACACCATGATTACTCTACGACGCAAACATTGGGGTTGCACTCGTCTTGAATGAGACGTTCCCGGGGCAGTCCACTGTGGGCCGAACCGCATAGTAACCCTGGGTTCGGTGTGGGGCCTCTCCGTCGTTTCTAGGTCCCCGGTTCGATACATACATACATACATACATACATACAAGGAGCTATTGCATCAGCATACTCTGTAAGGAACTTAATTGGTACACAATTTGGACCGGAAGACTTGCTTTTATAAAGTGATTTAAGTTGCTACACTACTCTGGGGATATCTTCTTCTAAGTTACTCATATTGGCAGCTCTTCTTGATTCTAATTCTGGAAAATTTACTTCGTCGTCTTTGGAGAAGAAATTACGGAAGTCTATGTTTAGTAGTTCTGCTTTAGCAGCACTGTTTTCGATAGTGTTTCCATTCCTATCGCGCGGAGGTGGCATTGATTGTGTCTTACCGCTAGCGTGCTTCACATCAGAATCACTTTGGATTTTCTGCCAGGTTTCGAGACAAGGTTTCGTCATGGAAAGTATTATAAGCATCTTGCATTGGAGATTCGCGCTAAATTTCGAGGTTGCGTGAAAGATAGCTGATTTTGGCGATTTCGCGTTTGTTTAAATTTGGCATGCTTTTTTTCGTTGTTTCTGCAACAGTGTTCTGACCTGTCCTGTGTACCATGGGGGTTCAGCTCCGTCGTTTGTTAATTTAGTTGGTATAAATTTCTCAGTTTCTGTCGATAATATTTCTCTGAATTCAAGCCAGATCTGATCTAAACTTACACGGTTAATTTGGAAGGAGTGGAGATCGTCTCTCACGAAAGCGTCCGGCGAATTTTTATATGCTTCTTTGAATAGATTTGTTTTCGTTTGTTTTTGGACGACTTGGGAGTTACGGTACTCAGTCTCTCTGCGATAACCCTGTGTTCACTAACCACTGTTTCCATTTTGATGCTCGTTATTAGCTCAGGATTATTTGTTGCTAAGAGGTCAAGTATGTTTTCACAACCGTTTACTTTTCGAATGGACTCATGAATTAATTGCTCGAAATAAATTTCAGAGAATACATTTGGTATAATTTCGAATGACGTTTTATTTGTACCTCCGGAATTAAACGTGTATTTACGCCAACATACAGAGGTTAAACTGAAGTCACCAAGTCACCACTAACTATAATTTTATGCGTCGGATGTGTGTTTGCGATTGGACTCAAGTTTTTTTTTTAATCTTTCAGCAATTGCATCATCTGAGTTTGGAGGTCGTTAAAAAGGATCCAATTATTATTTTATTTCGGTTGCCAAGAATCAGTTCTACTTATACTAACTCACAGGAACTATATATATCAATTTCACTACAAGATAAAATACTTCTAAGAGAAACAAATACGCCGCAGCCAACAGTATTTAAAATATCCTTTCTGATCACCGTTAGGTCCTTCGCAAAAATTTCTGGTGAATTTATGTCCGGCTTTAGACAGCTTTCAGTGCCTATAACGATTTGAGCATCAGTGCTTTCTATTAGAGCTTGGAGCTCTGGTACTTTCCCAACACAGCTACGACAATTTACAACTGTTATACCGATGGTTCCTAGATCTACGTTCTTCCTGTGTTGAGCATGCACCCTTTGAGACTGAAGCTCTTTTCATTTTTCGCCTAGGCCCTCTAACCTAAAAAATCGCCCAGTCACGCCGCACAGCCCCCGCCTCCCTTGTAGCAGCCTCCTGCATATAATATACTCCTGACCTATTTAGCGGAACCCAAAACCCCACCATCCCATGGTGCAAGTCGAGGAATCTGTAGTCTACAAGTTCGCAGAACCGTCTGAGCCGCTGATTCAGGCCCTCCACTCGGCTCTGTACCAGAGGTCCGCAATTGGTTCTGTCGACTATGCTGCAAATGGTGAGCTCTGCTTTCATCTCACGAGCAAGACTAGCAACCTTTACCACTTCTGATAGCCGCTCGTAATCAGTGAGGATACCTTCCGATTCCAAAGTGACATGCATCATTGGTACCGATGTGAACCACCAACTGCAGCTGGCTGCAGCCTGTGCTCTTCATGGCATTCAGATGGACCCGTTCCATGTCTGGAATGATTCAACCCTGTACGCACACAGAGTGCACACTGGCATTCTTTCCCTCCTTAGTAGCCATGTCCCTAACGGGTCCCATAACACGTCTAGCACTGGAGCTTCCAATTACCAGTAATCCTACCCTCTCTGATAGCTCAGGTCTTGCAGGCTGAGAAGTTTGCTCTGAAAGTGGACAAATGACTGCTTCTAGCTGAGGGACAGTGACAGCCACAGACAGCATGTGGAGCCCGCTTGTCAGACTAACTGAGGAGACCTTACGTTCCAGCTCCCTGGAAGGTCTTTCGTCATCTGCCACTTCCTGAAGCCAGCCCACAACAGTGATGCTCATTCACTGCAGCCTCAAGCTGTGTAACCGAAGCCAACACTGCCTGGAGAAAATGAGAGCAAAGTGTCACCAACTCGGCTTGTAGCTGCACACAGCGATCACAGTCCTCATCCATGCTAAAGACCGTATAAAACTACACTACATACGCAAACAAAGGACTATCGACACGCACTGCAGAACTCTACTGTGGACACTGACGACAATGCAAGAACTGTGTCCAAGAAATTAGTTTTTGAATCTCTGCTTGTTAATCTAAACTACCAAAGCACACTGGTGAGACTAAATAATTCGCTCCTGGTTAGGAAATTGTAAAATGTCACAAAATCGGTATACTTTCCGACACAAATGAAAATGTGAGAACTGGGTCTTCAAATGGTTCAAATGGCTCTGAGCACTATGGGACTTAACAGCTATGGTCATCAGTCCCCTAGAACGTAGAACTACTTAAACCTAAGTAACCTAAGGACATCACACAACATTCAGTCATCACGAGGCAGAGAAAATCCCTGACCCCGCCGGGAATCGAACCCGGGAACCCGGGCGCGGGAAGCGAGAAGAACTGGGTCTAGTAAATGCTAAATCAACACGCAAAAATCCAAAAACTAAACTACCAAACCACACAGATGGGACTTTATACTTCGCTCCTGGTTAGGAATTCGTAAAATCTCACAAAATGGGCTACTTCCCTGTTGCTGCTGTTTATCGGCAGACGGCTGCTGCCTGACTGACGGGCTGACTAACGCCAACAAGCGATCACTAGCTTTGAAAACAAAGGCACAAACGACTATCGATCGACACGCACTACGAAATTCTACTGTAGACACTGACGAAAACGCAAGAACTGTAACTAATAAATTAGAGACTCAAAACCCAATATACTGCGCTCAATAACAGCAGCATTTCGCGGCACGCACTGTCTGTGTGCACTGTGGAGTCAGAAGAAATGAACTCTCATCGAAGTGCCCAGAATGGACAATGTGAAGTCAGTTGTCTCTATGACCAAGCGATTCAAGACATTAGCCATGTCGGAGGACGCTGAATGCAGAATGATTCTGGTGGCAATTTTCACGATTGCTGTGCTATGTACAAGTGCGGTCATAATGGACAACAAAGTAGAGATGACGGGTTTACAACACATCAAGTACGTTTGGCGGCACATTAGAGACTAGCGCGGGAGAATTTGATCAAAAGCGTTTCTTATCTGTAAGGAAGTTCCAAGTGTTTTGGAACGCTGCCAACAGGTTTCGCCCTCGTGCCTGGCTTGATTGATTTCAATGCTCTTTACAGCCTACCTGTCCAGTTAAGAATAAGGTTGAATACATGTTTGATTATCTCGAAGCGGAAGTGACCATGCGAATGCTTTTAGCGGCACGAGAATGCCACTCTTATGACTTCTGTTACGTGTTTCTTGGTATGCATTGGTCACAAGCTATTCGACACAGAGTGACACACAGTATATTAATGTTAAAGAACTTCGAGAATTCTGAATACTCCAGTCCAATCACACTAATGTGACCACCTGTCAAAAGCCTGAGTAACCACCTTCTGCAGAGCAGACATGCAGGAAGAGCGTCAACGAAATTGTGGAAGATACCAATAAGAATGTGGAGCCATGTCAACTCCCGTGCTGTTGCCAGCTGCGCTAGGTTTCCCGGGTGAGAATTCGTGGCATGAAAAGCCTGATCGAGGTGGTCACACAGATTTTCGATTGAGTTTAAATCTTAAGATTTTCATGGCCAGCGGAGTACGGTAGATTCATCCTGGTGCTCTTAAAACCAAGCACGTTCACTGCAAGCAGTGTGATATGTTGCATTGTCCTGCTGCTAGATGCCATTGTGCCGAGGAAACAACCGGCTCGCAAGTGTGGCCATGGTCTCCAAGGATAGATGTATACTTGTGTTGATCGATTACGCCTTCTGGAAGGACGAGTTCACCCAGGGACTGCCACGAAAACATTCCCCGGCCCATTAAGCTCCCTCCTCCGGCGTGGACCTTTCCAATGATTGTTGCAGGGCTGTACACGCCAGTGGCCTTCTGCCCGATGGAGCATAAAACGTAATTCATCAGAAAAGGCCACCTGTCGCCATTCAGTGGACGTCCAGTTCTGGTATTGGCGTGCAAATACCAGCTTTCGTCGTCGATGAACAGCAGTCAGCGCTGGTCCATAAATCAGGGGCATATGCAGCAGTGTTCATTGAACTCTCGTTAAGGAGATATCGTTGGTAGCCCCTTGGTTCATCTGGGCGCCAGCTGCCCAACAGTTGCACATCTATTACCGCGAATACATCTCCGCAGCCGTCGTTTACCCTGTTCACGTTTGGCCCATGGTGCACAATTGTTGCTTCGGCGCCAGTTTTGGGTAGGAACATTTTTTTGTCACATACAGAGTACTATAACCACGGCAGCACGCGATCAGTTTAAAAACTTAGCCTTTTCGTAAATACTTCCACCCTTGACCAAAAGCAAATGATCATGCTATTTTGGGTGTCAGACAAATCGCTCTGTTCCTGCATTACACAGTGACTACAATGTTTTCTGCGTCTCTCCAACGCGCTTTATATACCCTCGACTGCTAGTACTGCCGCCTGGAGTTATTGCATGATGACGTCGAACATAGTTGGTCACATTAATATGACTGGACCATTTCTGGAGGAGTGAAGTATCCCTGATGATTGAAAAAACGGCACAGGCCTTCCCTTTTCGAAGAAGGGATGTCAACACACACACAGAACTACAGGCCTTCATCTCTGGTTTGCGCTGGCAGTTTATGATGTTTCAGGGGAACAAAAATCTTTTCTATAGGAATCAACATGGGTTCCCAAAACAATGATCGTGTGAAACGCCACTTGCTCTGTTCATCGATGCAACCAAGAAGGTGGTAGATACCAGCGCCCAGGTATATACTATGTTCTTTGCCTTCCGAAACGCTTTTAGTACAGTTCTTCACTGCCACCCAGTGAACAAAATACAAACGTACCAAATTTCAGACCAACTATGAGATTGGATTCAAGAGTTTCTAGCATGTCATTCTCAATGGAGAGAAGTTTTTGGACGTAAAAGTGAGTTCGGGTGTACCACAAGGCAGTGTTGTAGATCAATTACGTTTCACGATATATGTGTAAATCACATAGTAGACAACATCGTAAGTTACATGACGCTTTGCGTGAATGATGCTGTTGCCCAGAGAGAAGTCGCAAAGCCAGAAAATTGAGGCGAAATGCAGGGAGACATAGAGAGGATCGACGCTTGGTGCAGGGTGTGGCAATTGACCATCAACTTAAACAGCTGTAACGTACTGCGTGTACATATACAGAACGGCTTATTATTGTGCCTTTACATGATTGCAGAATAATCACTGGAAGCAGTTACTTCCATAAAATATTTAGGAGCATACATATGGAGCAATTCAAAGTAAAACGACGTCATAAGACTAATCGCAGGAAAGACAGACGCCAGTCAGATTCATTGAGAGAATTCTCAGGAAATGCAATCTGACAACAAAGGTTGTAGCTTCAAAACCCCCATTCGATGGATACTTGTTTCTTGTTTGTCAGTATGGCATCAATAACAGATTGGATTGACAGTGGACTCAAAGTGGTACACAAAGTACCGTCCGCCACATACCACGTGGTGGCTTACTGAGTATAGATGTAGATGCAGTGGTCATATAAGTATCAGTGATGGTGATATGAGGATGCAGTTGTATATATACGCGTAACTCATTATTGGTACATATTCTTTCAGGCAAGGCAAAGTCATCACAACAACCTGATGTGAAAATAATGTTGACAGTTCACCATACAGTATAAACACCAGTAGCAGTAAATACATTAGTGTTGGAATGATGTAGGATCCTGAGTGCTTATTTTCAACATTACTCAATTTAGTGACACGAAAACGGCATTTACCTGGGATAAGTCGATTCTTATATGCGTTACTCCAATGGAAATTAGTGCCATCTTCAGTAGGACTGCTCAAATTACGACAGTGATGTTAGACAATCGTACTATCTTCGCAGGGCACTTTCCACGAACGATTAAACTTTTTAATGGGAGAGAGGGCACTCATCAGCAAGAGCACACGTTTAAAAACGTGATGTTTTCCAGTTACATGATACATAGTGTTCTAGACAGACAACTAAACTGACAGCCATAAGTGTACAGATTCTACGAGGAAAAAATGGAGCATTCATTGGAGTTAATACGCAAAACATCCATAAGAAGGAATCATCATTCAACTCTGACGCATGGTGTGCATCATACCCAACTTTATTTAAGACATCATAAATAAAAAAGGTGTTAGAAGCATATGTTTGTGCTTTTTCTCTATAAAATCCCTTTTATCCTAAGGCAGACATACAGGATGTTCGGAAATTCCCGTTACAAACTTCTACGACTTGAAGAGTGAGTACATAATATTTTGAATAGGAACCCATGTCCAGAAACGTTATCCAACGTCGCTACAGTGTGTCAAAGTCACAAGCGCCGACGCCTGTAAATGTATGTAGGCAGGGTGATTCAAAAGTAACTGCACACAGTTCGTAGGTGTAATGTATACATCAACATAAGAGTAAAATGTTACCTCAAGTTTTGTCTATAGTCACGTTATTTCCAAGATATGCATTAGAGTAGGAATCACAGGCCGGCCGGAGTGGCCGTGCGGTTCTAGGCGCTACAGTCTGGAGCCGAGCGACCGCTCCGGTCGCAGGTTCGAATCCTGCCTCGGGCATGGATGTGTGTGATGTCCTTAGGTTAGTTAGGTTCAATTAGTTCTAATTTCTAGGCGACTGATGACCTCAGAAGTTAAGTCGCATAGTCCTCAGAGCCATTTTGAGCAAGTGCAACAAACAACACAAAATTAATTCTTGGTGATTCAAAAGTAACTGTACACACTTGGTGGGTGCACTGTATGCATAAAAATATGCATAAAATGTTAAACAAAGTTTCGTCTGAAATGACTTTATTTCATAGTTATGCAGTAGAGTAGAGATCACAAGTGCAGTACAAAGTTAATTATTCTCAGAAAGCAATAACACAAAGGGACACGAAATTCAACACAATTACATAATGTACATTTACCCCAGAACATGTTCAAAATGATGTCCATGTAGACGAAAGCAGTGACGTACTCGAACTTACTCAAGGAATTTTGCGGGCTCCGTTCCTCTCATTCTGCACAGCCGCACAACTGTTTTCAGTTCGCTGCTGTATGTGTGCTACATTCTCTATTGCAACACCATAGATTGAAATGGCCCCACAGGTAGAAGTCCACGGGGTTAAGATCCAGAGATCTGGTGGACCAAGCAGCTGATTCTGCACGACCTATCCACTTATTGGGATAAGCAACACTGAGATACTCTCTCGCTTCCCGACGGAAATGTGCATGGGCAGCGACGTGCATAAACCTCATGGTTCGTGTACCAAGGAGGACATGATGAAGCAGACCACTCAATTCACCGCCCAAAATCTCTCGATACACTCTGCCAGTCAGGCACAGTGGAATAACATACAGTCCGGGTAACTGATTGTCGACTGTCGCATATCGGAGACCAGAGAAAGGAAGCACCCTTGTGGAAAAAGGTAGAGAGGGGGCATAATGGTGAATGCCTGGGAATGAAGTAGTTGTAGTAGGCAATTTTACTCAAGAAAGCCTGCAGCTCATTCAACTATGAGGGACCCAACAGGTCCATAACGGTCTCGAACTGACTCGCAAGGGGTTGGACACATTGCCCTTATATACTGTGGTCCAGACACTCAAGACAGGTTTGGAAAAATTTCGACGTCTGTAGATTACAATACTGAGTCACGGCCCATAGGTTTTCAAAAATGGCCGGAGATTGTGCAAGTGGTCGCTCATTGTGTGTGCGTGTAACGACAATGTCATCCATGTTGTTGAAACAGTGCGGAATAGTGGGCGTGATCTGCTGCAGGCAGAATTGAAAAATTGTGAGGGCACTTGTCATGCCAAGCATTAACTGTTGGTGCTGATACTGGCCGAAAGGCGTATTAAGAACCATGAGACACTTGGACTCCTGGTGATATGCTTGGGAAAGATCATGTTTGGAGAAGAGTTGCCTCCCTACAAAGCATGAGAACAGCTCTTCTGACGTGACAACGAGTGTTTGTCTATCATGGACTATGGATTCACGGTGACTTAAAATTAGCAGAAAGTTGCAGTTTGCCAGAGGTTTTCAACGCGATAACGAGGGGTGTGCCCCGTTTACTAGAGAAAATGGGAACCACAACCCCCAGAGATGAGTCAGTCGAGCTCTGCGTTGTGAGTGGAGGGCTGTTGGAATGTGCAGCGATGAAAAAAATTTAAGATGAGTCGACTGCTTCAAGGTTATGTGGTCTTTAAAGTCTATGGAGCACCCTAGAACTTCCGCAAAAATATCCTGAAATTCAGAATACAGAGATTCCAATGGGATGTCAGCGGATACCAAAGGCCTGAAAGACACCAAACCGGGAAAGGTCTGCTGAAATAGCTTTGTGAACAACAATAAAGGTGACAGACCGAGTTACTGATCTGTAGCTAATGTCAGTGTGAACTGACCAAGCAAGGGGATTTGCTATTTACCATATCCCCGTAGGCGCTTGTTTACCGGTAACAGCGGAGGAGAGCCGACGTTTGAATATGGTTGGGTATTAAGTGCAGAAACTGGCGCACCAGAATCCGCCTGCAGACGCAACTGTCGTGAGATAGAAAGCTTATTGGACGCCTGATCGGCGATCAGTCCTGATAATGACACTTCCTGAACATCCATATCCATACTGTCTGGTGCTGCATTCTGTGTCATTGAATGGCAGACTACCGCAATGTGGCCTTTTTTCCGACACTTACAATTGACGGCATCGTGCTAGGAGTAACAAGATGTACACGATGGCAACAGGGAGCGGCGGCTGGAACGCTGTTCACGTGCTGCACGGAAGCTGCCGCATCGGCCGGCTTGCACCGCCGCAACTTCATCCTCCCCAGATGCAGTGGACGTAGCAGGGCCACCCTGCACAGCCGTGACGTCGCACCTTGCTGGCTGCTGACCTGCAGCGTGCGAAACTTCATACGAGTGGGCAATGGACGACACCTCGCCTAATTGAAGGGCCCGTTGCCGGACATCCTTATCTGGGGAGGAGCAGAGTATAACACTGCGAACCACGTCGTCCGCGTACGACTCTTCCAACTTGGGCATGACAAAATGGCACTTGCGACTGAGGCCGTGAAGAGTTGAGGACCAGTCACGATTGTACTAATGGGGCTGTTTCTTGTGCTGGTAGAATTCAACCCTAGCGGCAAAGCGTGCGTGTGGTGGCGATAATAGGAAGACAATAGCGAGCATAAATTGACAAGAGGCAACCAAGAAGGTTGCTGAAATGGAACCAACTGCCGCAACACCTGATACAAGGCGATACTGTGCACGACATACCTCCACACTCGTCATGTGGGAGGCGTGGAATGTTGCCACAGGTGGTGTTCGTACGCATCCCAATCTTCCATCACATTGTCAAATGGTGGGGACGGAGGGAGGAGGAAACGGAACCAGAGATAAAGGAGGAGAGAGTATCGCCGGCACAGCTTGTCGCATTACCGAAAGAAGTTCTGTCTGTTGTTCACCAAAGTCTGAAGCAGAGCTTCCGTGTCACAGCAAGAAAAATTGCACAATTAATGCGAAAAGCCACTGCACAACGGACATGCGAAAAAGACCCTGCTCGTCGTCAGTGTATGCTGACTACAGAGAGGCACGGATAATAACAAACACAACATTTTACTACTTCAAGAATGCCGCGCAGAGTGGACGCGCGGTTTGAGCCACCATGTCACGGATCGCGCGGCCCCTCTCGCCGGAGATTCGAGTCCTCCCTCGGGCACGCGAAGGTCTGTTGTTCTTAGCGTAAGTTAGTTTAAACAGTCTGTAAGTGTAGGGACCGATGACCTCAGCAGTTTGGTTGTTAAGTTGAACACTTACTTCAAGAATACTGGTACAGCCGGCCGTTGTGGCCGAGCGGTTCTAGGCGCTTCAGTCCGGAACCGCGCTGCTGCTACGGTCGCAGGTTCGATTCCTGCCTCGAGCATGGATGTGTGTGTTGTCCTTAGGTTAGTTAGGTTTAAGTAGTTCTAAGTCTAGGGGACTGATAACCTCAGATGTTAAGTCCCATAGTGCTCAGAGCCATTTGAACCAACACTGGACAGGAAAAGCTCGGGCCACAGCGACGCTTCCTTCCTACCTCGAGACACACAGGCTGAATGTAAACATATGACTGAGAGCGAGCCTGGCCGGGTCCGACTCTATAAGCTGTCTGCCCGCCAGTAGGGTGTCCTACGGAGATGCTACGCGCGCATCTGAGAGTGGAGGCCTCTGTCGGTGCCAACATCTTGCGACTTCTGTGGCGTGCCGTATAACTGCACACCCAGATCACGGGGTGGAATCTTACGCAGGTCACTACACGCATTATAACTTCGATGGTATTAATTTCCCCATAAATCTCAGGACGTACCTAAATTTTAGGGGCACATTTCCGGTATATCTGATCACATTTATAGCCAGAAGGAAAGTGAGCCAGAGGAGAATAAAGTTGCTGGACCCTTGTTTTCTCCAGTTCAGCCAGTCAGTGTCAGCGACATGTAGATATGTTTATTTCTCCCAGGGATAAAACAACACTACGAACAACGCCACTGCTGGGGTCAAAAACATGTGCCATCTTCCTTCCTCACAATTGACAAAAACTGTGGTACGCGACGTTTTCTGACCTAGATGTCAACCCATTTTCAACAAGTGAACAATTAAGCAAAGCATCTGCTGGATTTCTCTACGCTAGAACCAGTATGTGCGCAAAATACATTCTTAAAATTTAAGAATATCCACCACCAGGAGTACATATATTTCTCCTCACTCCCATGTTGTGTTGTGAGATTGACCCCACTGCCTCACATACCAGCTTCACGTAATGACATGTACAATATGTGACAGTGTCTCAGGTTGTACGCACATCCGACTCGAGTTTTAATAATTTTGAATCATACATCAGTGAAAATCGTCTGAGGTGGTTGCTCTCTGAGTTTGAACAACTTGCGATGAAAGCTGATGTAATTTATTACACCAACATTCCCATGACCTCGTCGCAGAAAATGGTACATTATACAAGAAAGTAGTTAACTGTGATTTTTGTGATCTTCCATTAGGTAAAGTATCAGAAACTCTGATTGGGATCATTATCATCTAACTTGCAAGTCCCTCAGTGCAGCACACAATGCATGCAACATGAATTATAAACAATCACGACACGTATCCGTTTTTTCCCGCAATTTTAGCTGGTATGATGATCATTCGTTGTTGAACACTTGGATGATTTTGCTTTGCACTACGATCAGATTGGTGTCATACCTGAGAACACAGAAACATTTGATATTCCTAGTAAATCACCAAGAATATTACACTAACCTTCCTGAACTAACTAAATTTCATTCATTTCCTGAGTCAGAAGGACATGCACCTCACTCAAGCTGCACTTCCGGTGATGGTATGTTTCAGCTTGTGAAGAAAAAGGGGTCTTCCCATACGAATACCTGGATTTAATGGAGAAACTTAATGAAATCTCATTGCCTGTCATAACCACATTTTCCAGTAACCATACAAGCAATGCCATAATGGATGCGGAGTATAGGCATGCAGTGAGTGTTTAAGAGTTCAATATCTCTGATTTAGTGGGTTATGCATAACTTTATATGGACATGTACGTATTCGTACTTGAAGATATTTTCGAAAAATTCTGGAGAGTATTCATGGAAACATATACGCTGGATCCTGCTTTTTATTACACTTGTTACATGTGTGCAATGTACAAAAGCACAGAAATCAACACCAAACTCTCAACTGATGTCGACATGCTTCTGCTTTTCGAGTGGGGAATTCACAGGGGATTTTCTCAATGTGTACTTATGCATGCCGAGGTAAATTATCCATGAATGGTTCAAAAGCTCGACGTTGCATCCTATAGTTGGATTTAAACAAGTTATACGGACATGCCAGACAAAAATCTCTGCCAATTGGAGGATTTCATTGATTGTTAAACGATGAAATCGTCAGATTTTCAAAGATGTAGCAGCGGATTCTGATATAAGATATGTCGTGAATTTGGACATGGCGGATCCCAATAGAGCGCATGACACACAGCAATTTGCCATGTCTGGAGCACTGTGTTCCGTATAATAGTTCCGTCCCCAAGCTGAAGACGAGGCTGGGAGATAAACAGAGATGTATAATGCGTTATAGAAGTTTCCTCCGATGTCGCAGTTTGGGGTTGAAACTGATTAAAGACATCTATGTTATTAAATTCAAGTAGCCTCCATGGTTGAAGGAATATATCGGTATTATCGCCAAAAAGAGAGCTTACACGACAAATAATTTTGAAATAGATTTTTTTAAACGTATGAAGAACGTCATTTTCGGCAAAATCATAGAGAATGTTAGAAGCCACGTAATTCACTTAACAAGGAAAAGGGATGGGCATAATGGCGTGAAGAATACAGCGCCAGGGCATATTTTAAATGAGCCACAATATTCAACAAAGAATCCGTCGCTCTGGAGATGGCTAAGACTTCGATAGAGTTGATGAAACCTGTTTAGTCAGTATGTGTATATTGTACCTATCCAAACTCCAGAAGCATTAGTTACATTACGAGTTTGCAACATTTCTCAGACCCAAAGTTAAGTTAGTTTTTGTGGATATGGTCAGCTTCACCCATTGGGTGTATGGTTGTGATGTTTGACGTTATAAAGTGCCACCCCGAATCATTTGTGGACACCTTGATGATAATTCTTATGGCATGACATCTGAAACAACAAGGTCATCGGCCTACGAAAAGATGAAGCAAATGGATTGCAGATTAAAGAGACTGTAAGTCTTAAATCAAAAATGTACAAATACCATACAGCGACAGTTGGCACCCAGAGCTCAATGTCTCTCACAGTTGATGATTACTTGGAATGCTTGGTCGGTGATTTTGGCAGTGCTCTACCTCCACTTCTCCATATGTTACAGCAGGTTACAGTTCAGTCACGAGACCATGTATTGCAGCTGAATATCGGCCTGTCACATCATGATAGTAAATAAGCCATTTGTGTTGACGGGATCGATATCCTACTGTATGTACATTATTCACTTGGGCGAAAGTAAGAGGGTGGATGTATTTATAAATGTGTGCATGTGTGTGAGTGTATGCAGAATAGTATGATCCTAGTATCAGATGAAACTGAAAAAAAGTCACACCTTGAAAAACCATTACAAGTATCATTTAATAAGTGGATCTGATAACTTCCTGCATACGGTTAGAAAGTCAGTCCATAGGGTCGTGGAGGTATGTCACATCCAGGTTAAGCCACTCGCTGAGGATTTTATCGTGCAATTCTACTTAAACTGTGGTGATGCTGATTTTGGGGTTTTACCTACCGTTCCAACATGCCCCACAGATTCGGTATGCGGTTCACGTTAGGTGATTTTGAAGGCCAATCGAGATGCAATAGGGTGGGCAAGTGTTCAGAAAACCAGTCACATATTCTTTCAGCCTGATGAACGTCGCTATTATTTTTATGTGCCTGCGTGAGCAATGGCCTTTTGCGAGGTGAACGACTTTGAATGTTCATTGCTTGCAGTTCTCGTCTCAGTGTTCTCTCGCTAACAGGTTGAGATGGACCTCCACTCGCTGCATAAAGCAATTTCTGTAGGGTTTGGAAGCGATTTTGTTTCATAACCAATGAAACATATCTTCGGTTCCTCTCAGTCAGGGTCTTTTTGTGTTCAAAACTATGACGGCATATTTCAGGGCCACTTGTGTTACACCACTGCTTGTAGATATGTTGAACACTCTGCTGTACAACATCACCAAACCCAGCAACTTCACACACGAATACCACGTTTTGCCGTTCTTCACACCCTTTCATTACCCATGTTTATGTACAATTTCTACTTGAAACATAAATGTCTCACTGATCGCTCCTGCCTTACGCTCACGTAGAGGTAGTGGACATGTGTTTTAGCAAGTGATTCGACCACTGTGCCATCTGTTAAGGCTTAACGATTCATCTGTGTGTGCGCAGTGGGATGACTAATTATTTGTCTGGTGAGCTTATGTGTGTTTGTATGTGTGTCTGAGTTGCATATATTTTGTGTGTGTGTGTGTGTGTGTGTGTGTGTGTGTGTGTGTGTGTAGGAGGGGGAGGGGGTGAAAAAATGTGTAATATGTACATGTCTGAGGCTATGTGCGTGTATGCAGGGTGTTACCAATTGGTATCGACAAACTTCGAGGGGTTGTAGAGGGTGTCACGCTGAATAAATTGAAAATAGGAAACCATGCCTGGAGACTTCATCTAACGATGCTACGCAGTGTCGAGGTTATAGGTGCTAGCACCTGTTGCTCTGTCACCACTTCAGCACTTCTTGCAAAATTGTTCGTTGTTAAGTGAATGCGACTGATTGCCACAATCGCTGCCTTGCCTCCTATGAATGTGATGGTCTGTTGCCTTGGAGCATGATCGTTTTGGGCACAGGTTTCCTTCCACTATTTATTTGTCTCTTGGAACCTTCTGAAGTCTCCAGTGTTTTTCGGTATACAGGAGAAAAATAAATTGCAGATGGAAACTTGTGTCCGAAATCGTCATCCACTGAGGTAACAGAGCACCACATTCCTAGGAGATGTGGTCTGTCTACGCAGCAGCTAATTATGTGTTCTCCACTGGCAATCGTGGTAGTCAGTCACGATTACTGAATAACATGCAACATTGCGAGACGGCACGCCTATGGTCCGTCAGCATACAGAGTAACGTTTGCTGTGGAAGGGGTGGCCTACTGGCAGGCGCCTATAATTTCGATGCTCTGTACTGTCGTTGGGTGATGTTTTTGGACACGAGTTCGAATCCTCGATTTGTTTCTCACGACACCCTCTACAATGCCTCTAAGTTTGTTGGTCTCGTGTAATACCCTGTACATTGTACAGTTTCGTGAGTTTTTATTTTTCATCTGCTGCTACTCATCCTAGTCTCTATTTCTAGTGTCAAGTATTTCCTGTTTCCAGTGTTAAGTCTGTCCTTAACTTTGCAAGAATATGACTACAGTAACACTACAACACCATATATAAAAAAGAATGGCATGACTACAGTAAAATTACAACATAAAAAAGAGTGGCTTTGCAACAGCTAAAATGTAAAATTT
Source organism: Schistocerca piceifrons (assembly GCF_021461385.2). Lineage (NCBI taxonomy): Eukaryota > Metazoa > Arthropoda > Insecta > Orthoptera > Acrididae > Schistocerca > Schistocerca piceifrons. Next base: position 718,025,128 of record NC_060138.1, read on the forward strand.
TTACATTGCAACAACTTTACATAAAAATGACAACTGCATTCTTTTTAAACACTTTCATGGGGAAAAATTACTGCAAACAGTATTAAAGATACTCTATTAAAGAAGATGCTACCAACTGCTATATTAAATAATTTACTACCAAAACTTAGTATAATATATTCTGAACAAATAAAAAGTAATTCTTGAACCAATTAAATTTGTTAATATATATATAGGGTGTATCATAATTAATGGCGTTAATGCATACAGTTGAAAGTACACGATACTAGAAGCAAAAAAGTCTCAGTAAACTTAGGGTCGAAAATGCATACCTTAAGAGCTACGAGCAATTTTTCATCTTCGATACTGTGAAACAAATCTCTTCTACTGCAAGTTCTTTGCTTTCCATATTTTGTGAAGTGGTAGTATGGACCAAAATAAGAAAACCTGTCCAGCAAACATGTGCCCTAGAACGCATACCTTTAAAGTTTCGAGCATTTGATCATTAGAAGATTTTGTTTCAAAGTAGCAGAGATGAAAAAGTGCTCATAGCTCTTAAGGAACGCATTTTAGAGCACATGTTTACTGGACCTTTTTTTTCTTGTTTTGGTCCATAGCACCAGTTCCCAAAATGTGGAAAGCAAAGTACTTTTTTTAACTTCTCACATATTGTGCGCATACTATGACCAACAGAAACGTGTGCAGTGAAATGGAACCCTATTATATACTTAATTTGAAGAACTGATGTCTATACAATTACAAATTTACGGCATAAGAATACAATTAAAAATGTTCAGAAAACATCATTAAAGAACATAATAATACAGATAACATTTGTAGTAATACAGGCTTTACAAAAGTATAGAAATAAACATATACATCAGTGTTACAGGAATTATGACATAAGTAAATAAATAAAAGATGAGAATATCTTTCGAAACATTAACTTCACACATGGGCATTAAAAACAGAACAGAATAAATAATGTCTAAACATCTTTACAAAGTAGAGAATATATTATTAATGCAAATTTTATTTGAGGATAACAGTATTCCTCATCATAGTGAATGTAGCTAACGTTAGTATTAGAAAAATTCTACAACATAACTCTTATCAGGTAAACACATAAAGCTAGGGAGAACATAGACACACCGCCATTTGCAACTTCAGTGGTTTGTTTTCAGTATAGCATTTGGTACTGCAGTATTTATCGTATTTGACTTGCAAACAAAACTTTCTTTACTTCTCTGAGATCTCCCTTAGTTTTTCATTATTCCCGAAAAGTCCTATCTGTGCCTGTTTTCTGTGTTTCTATTCATATCCTCTTTCAAAATAATTATTCTTCATTGTACAGTACTTTTTTTGACAAACTTTTTCATATAACTTCTCAACGTATTTCTTCCAATTCATCACAACTCACTCTCTTATACAGCCTACCCCCTATTAAGCTAACTTAAATCTACTGAGCTCAGATACATAAACTAAGGGACGAGGCAATGCAGCAGCACAAACATTAACATAATAAGAACGAAAAACATGCAAAGTGGCAAAGCAAGCAGCAATAAATATAAATTAGCAAAGCAAATGTAACATTACAACTAATATGAGTCTATGTGCAGCAAAAAAATAAAAATAAATCAGTAGTAAAACTGGCTTAGCAGAGTAATACAAAGTGAAATGCAAACAGCAGCAGCAAATGCAATAACTTATACCTAAACATGACAAAGATCAACCAGAAAAAATATTACAGTAAGGATAGGAAATGTCTAATATCTATGACACATCTTAACGCTAGAGTGATCATCACAGTAACTTACTCTACCAAACAAGTTACCAAATCGTTGAAAAAAAATTATGTACTCAACTCCTGTGTAGGGAAATGTCTATTTGTGCCCCTCCACCCTTTTTTTTTTTAAGAAAGTAGATCATAAAATTGTTATGCAATGGATCTGTAGACAGAAAATATTTACATTAGTACTTCTATTACATTTTATTTTAACCAATGCTGCAGCGCAGCTAGAAACTAGATATTACACAAAATGAGCAAATATACAGGATGGTCCATTGATCGTGACCGGGTCAAATATCTCACGAAATAAGCGTCAAACGAAAAAAAATTACGAAGAACGAAACTTGTCTAGCTTGAAGGGGGAAACCGGATGGCGCTATGGTTTCCCCCGCTAGATGGCGCTGCCATAGGTCAAACGGATATCAAATGCGTTTTTTTAAATAGGAACCCCAGTTTTTATTACATATTCGTGTAATACGTAAAGAAATATGAATGTTTTAGTTGGACCACTTTTATCGCTTTGTGATAGATGACGCTGCAATAGTCACAAACATATGGCTCACAATTTTAGACGAACAGTTGGTTACAGGTAGGTTTTTAAAATTAAAATACAGAACGTAGGTACGTTTGAACATTTTATTTCGGTTGTTCCAATGTGATACATGTACCTTTGTGAACTAATCATTTCTGAGAACGCATGCTGTTACAGCGTGATTACCTGTAAATATCACATTAATGCAATAAATGCTCAAAATGATGTCCGTCAACCTCAATGCATTTGTCAATACGTGTAACGACATACCTCTCAACAGTGAGTAGTTCGCCTTCCGTAATGTTCGCATATGCATTGACAATGCGCTGACGTATGTTGTCAGGCGTTGTCGGTGGATCACGACAGCAAATATCCTTCAACATTTCCCACAGAAAGAAATCCGGGGACGTCAGATCCGGTGAACGTGCGGACGACCAATCCACCTGTCATGAAATATGCTATTCAACACCGCTTCAACGGCACGCGAGCTATGTGCCGGACATTCATCATGTTGGAAATACATCGCCATTCTGTCATGCAGTGAAACATCTTGCAGTAACATCGGTAGAACATTACGTAGGAAATCAGCATAATTACACCATTTAGATTGACATCGATAAAACGGGGGCCAATTATCCTTCCTCCCATAATGCCGCACCATACATTAACCCGCCAAGGTTGCTGATGTTCCACTTGTCGCAGCCATCGTGGATTTTCCGTTGCCCAATAGTGCATATTATGCCGGTTTACGTTACCGCTGTTGGTGAATGACGCTTCGTCGCTAAATAGAATGCGTGCAAAAAATCTGTCATCGTCCCGTAATTTCTCTTGTGCCCAGTGACAGAACTGTACACGACGTTCAAAGTCGTCGTCATGCAATTCCTGGTGCATAGAAATTTGGTAGGGGTGCAATCGATGTTGATGTAGCATTCTCAACACCGACGTTTTTGAGATTCCCGATTCTCGCGCGCTTTGTCTGCTACTGATGTGCGGATTAGCTGCGACAGCAGCTAAAACAGCTACATGGGCATAATCATTTGTTTCAGGTCGTGGTTGACGTTTCATACGTGGCTGAACACTTCGTGTTTCCTTAAATAACATAACAATCCGGTTAACGGTCCGGACACTTGGATGATGTAGTCCAGGATACCGAGCAGCATACATAGCACACGCCCGTTGGGCATTTTGATCACAATAGCCATAGATCGACACGATATCGACGTTATCCGCAATTGGTAAACGGTCCATTTTAACACTGGTAATGTATCACGAAGCAAATATCGTCCGCACTGGCGGAATGTTACGTGATACCACGTACTAATACGTTTGTGACTATTACAGCTCTATCTATCATAAAACGAAAAAAGTGGTCTAACTAAAACATTCATATTTCTTTACGTACTACACGAATATGAAATAAAAATGGGGGTTCCTATTTTAGAAAACGCCGTTGATATCCGTTTGATCTATGGCAGCGCCATCTAGCGGGAACCATAGCGCCATCTGGTTTCCCCCTTCAAGCTAGACGAGTTTCGTTCTTCGTAGTTTTTTCGTTTGATGCTTATTTCGTGAGATATTTGGCCCGGTCACTATCAATGGACCACCCTGTACACATAAAGCAAGGCTTGAAACGTCATTCACTAGCCATATGGCATCTACTAAGGCAGTACAAAAATCTCCCAACTAGAAAGACAGTAGTCATAATCAGGTGTGCAGACGCAAAATATTTCTCATCATTCATTAGGCATTTCAGTAAATATCAGAAATTACTAGCTCCAAAGTGTAATCATGTGTCTTCAAGTATGAGCGTGGCGTATTTTCGATGCTTTCTACAAAGAATTGTCGTCCCCTTTGAAAATTAAGAATGACAGTGCTGGAAGAACTCTTACATTATTTGATTTTCAAACAGCTGAGCAAAACTGAACGTACTCAGACAGTTCTCTCTTTCCTTATTCTGATCATCATTAAACTGACACACAATATTTTTAGCGCAACGCTATCTGACTTTCAATAATACCTACAAAAGAATGGCCCTGACTATCAATAACGTATACCTTTCATGAATCACTTACCTCACAAAAATCTTCGTTACTCGAACTACTGCAAATACAGCGAGCGCCAGTACTACCAGCTAAATAAAAGATTCTAACCACTGAAGGCACTAACTACTGACAGGCATAGATAGCAAATGAAAGATTTTGATAGAGAACAAACAATGTATTTACCTTAATAGTGTTCAAAAGTCATAATATATTTATCAGTTCATGACTTCGAGTCTTACAAATTTCCTTTTTCTGACGGACACCCGTCCAGATCGTCCGTTCTCAAAACTCTGGCATCTCTCTCCCCTCATCCACCACTGCTGGTGGCTCGCCTCCAACTGCCCAAAGCTACGCGCTGTTCACATCCAACTACCCAACACTACACTACACATCCAACTACACAAGCGAATATTCCAACAATGAGTCCAACCAGCCACAGACTGCACACAGCGCAGTCAGCGATTTTCATACAGAGCACTACGTGGCGTTACCAACATAAAAACCTAAACAGAATACTTACAGTTATCCTGAATGAAGTCATTCATAAAATGTGCATGATGGGGGCGCGAATTGTCGTCCATGAAGACGAATGCCTCGCCAGTATGCTGTCGATATCGTTGCACTATCGGTCGGAGGATGGCATTCACGTATTGTACAGCCGTTACGGCGCCTTCCATGACCACCAGAGGCGTACGTCGGCCCCACATAATGCCACCCCAAAACAGCAGGAAACCTCCATCTTGCTGCACTCGCTGGACAGTGTGTCTAAGGCGTCCAGCCTGACCGGGTGGCCTCCAAACACGTCTCCGACGATTGTCTGGTTGAAGGCATGTGCGACACTCATCGGTGAAGAGAACGTAATGCCAATCCTGAGCGGTCCATTCGGCGTGTTGTTGGATCCATCTGTACCGCGCTGCATGGTGTCGTGGTTGCAAAGATGGACCTCGCCATGGACATTGGGTGTGAAGTTTAGCATCATGCAGCTAATTGCGCACAGTTTGAGTCGTAACACGACGTGTGTGGTTGCACGAAAAGTATTATTCAACATGGTGGCGTTCTGTCAGGGTTCCTCCGAGCCATAATGTGTAGGTCGCTGTCATCCACTGCAGTAGTAGCCCTTGGGCGGCCTGAGCAAGGCATGTCATCGACATTTTCTGTCTCTCTGTATCTCCTCCATGTCCGAACAACATCGCTGTGGTTCACTCCGAGACGCCTGGACACTTCCCTTGTTGAGAGTAACAATGCGGACTCGGTCGAACCGCGGTATTGACCGTCTAGGCATGGTTGAACTACAAACAACAATAGCCGTGTACCTCCTTCCTGGTGGAATGACTAAAAGTGATCGGCTGTCGGACCCTCTCCGTCTAATAGGTGCTGCTGATACATGACTGTTTATATCTTTGGGCGGATTTAGTGACATCTCTGAACAGTCAAAGGGACTGTGTCTGTGATACAATATCTGCAGTCAGCGTCTATCTTCAGGAATTCTCGGAACCGGGGTGATGTAAAACTTTTTTTGGTATGTGTATTATAGGGCTATTCACATAAAATTGGACATCCCGCAATACAGTTCCTTGAACTATCGGCGGAGGATACAATATAAGACAATCAAGACTTCAGTACGTGATTAGAATATGTTGATGCGAAAAGTAAATAAACTTTTTATAAGTATTTTTTTACGGGAATGGGAAATGCCTGTGAGACCACTGGATTTTTACAGGGCGAACAAAATCAGTTGTCGAACTCAATAGCGTTCGAGATCTAGTAAAATACTGAAAGGAAGTCCTCAGTATTGGATATGGGCTGCTTCGATACATAGAGATTGACTACTATGATTAACGTATTTGTTAATTTCTTAACTTGTTGTTTTATTATTACTCTTATATATCGTGAGGAATGTTACGTCTAGTCGCCATAGCTTTGGGTAGCTGTTTAAATTTTGCTTTCTCGCTGCTTGCTGCCGGAGATACGGACTTAGAATGCAGATGACGGAGTGGTCTTAAATGAGGTGACGTGAGGCGGCAGCAGGCGCTGATAAGGTAATTGCCAGGCGCGCGCTATGCAACGCATGACGAGAGCAGCTGTGCTTCGGTGGGAAATGGAGCACGCTAGCAGGAATGGAAACATGCTTACGAGAAACGGGCCTTCGAAGCCGAGATCGAATCAAATTTCGTCACCAGTAACTGAGTAGAAAAGAGGCAAGAGGTGCTGACATGTTGTTCCCTATCAGCAGACTGTGGTCAGTATTTCAAAGCTCTCCACAATGTCTCATGCAGTAAGGGCGTGTGATAATGGTGACTGCGATCCATGTGTCGGATGGGTTCGTTTAAGCTCGACAACTCCCGTGAACTTAATAGAGAAGTGGGGCATGTGCTGGTACCCCTCACTTCTCTTTCAAAGAGTAGTCAACAACACGAACATTACAGTACGCCATATGCACACACTCATCAAGGTGTCCCGCATGTAGACCCTCTTTTGCTTCTGATCTACATAAACGATTTAGGAGACAATCTGACCAGTGCTCTTAGATTGTTTGCAGATGATACTGTCATTCACTGTCATGTAAAGCCATCAGATGATTAAAACGAATTGCAATATGATTTAGGCAAAATATCTGTGTGGTGCAAAAGTGACAATCATGAGAAGTATGAAATCATCCACATTAACACTACAGAGAATCCTCTACATTTCAGTTATACGATAAATCATACAAATCTAAAAGTGTGTTAACTGAAGTAAATACTTGGACATTACAATTACGAATAACTTAAATTGGAATGATCACATAAATAATGTTATGGTAAAGCAAACCAAACACTGTTATGTATTGACAGGACATTTAGAAAATGTAGCAGGTCTACTAAAGAGATCACTTACACTACGCTTGTCCATCCTCTTCTATAGTATTGCTGAGGGGTGTAGGAACTGCATTCAGGTAGGATTGACGGGGGACAACGAAATAGCCCAGAGAAGGGCGGCTCGTTTTATATTATGGTGAAATAGGGGAGAGAGTGCGATGGATATGCTACACAAATTGGATTGGCAGTCATTGCACAAAGGCGTTTTTCGTTGTGGCACGACCTTCTCGTGAAATTTCAATCGCCAGCTATCTCCCCAGAATGTGAAATATTTTGTATGCGCCGACCCACATAGGGAGAAACGATCAGCATAATAAAGTAACACAGAAATGACAGATCGGGCGGAAAGACCTAGTCTTCGTTTTTTCCGCGTTCGAGAGTGGAACGGCAGAGAAGTGACTTAAAGATGGTTCGATGAACTCTCTGTCATGCACTTAGCTGTGAATTGCAGAGTAAACAAGTAGATATAAATTGACATATTAAGCTCACAGTTCGCAAATCAGGGTTATCGCAACGGATGACTGAAGTACCTTTGCGCATTAATCGGCTAGACTAAAAGGAGGTTTGCTTCACATAGCTGTGAGGTTTGAACGTCGGGGGTATCAAAACCAAACTAAAGTTCTGCAGAGACAAGTAGGGACGCGGAAAAAGTGTCGATTCTTCTTGACATCGAGTACTATCTTCTCGATGTAGATACTATTTTCTCTGTGCTTTTCCATTGATGCTAGTCCTCAGTAGTTCCTTCCAATGATTGATTACATTTTTATCACTTATCCAATATTTTAGACTGATGAGTCAGTCCCAACACATGTAGCTATTGAACCCGTGTACACAAGCATTTAGAATGCACGTTAGGACAAACTGAAGATAACCATCTGGTTGCAATATTCTGCTTGCTTGACATGCGATTCAAAAATACATATTTTCAGGATCCCTGACCTTGTACCAGGGCAGTATTTACAATTAGGCGTTCTTCAGCAACTAATATTGCTGTTACCAATCACATGGGCAGCAGTGAACCAGAGTGTGATCATCTTGAAACGATGTACTGCAAGTGACAAAAATGTCAAGCACATAAAAGAGGAAGAGAAATGAAATTTCACTTTTTAAACGGTATGTGATGATATTTGAGGGATTACGAAATGGAGTCAATTGTACAATGAAGCTGGTGGCATGATCCCACTTATCAGTAAGTCGTTGTACCCCTTCTGGCCTGGTTGTGTGCATTGATTCGTTGGGAACGGTGTCATAATGCTATTGCACATTCTCCTGAGGCAAGCTGCCCCACAACTGTTGTAAGTGGTCTTTGGTAAGCCGGACGGAGTTGGTGTCCGAAAAAAATGGTTCAAATGGCTCTGAGCACTATGGGACTCAACTGCTGAGGTCATTAGTCCCCTAGAACTTAGAACTAGTTAAACCTAACTAACCTAAGGACATCACAAACATCCATGCCCAAGGCAGGATTCGAACCTGCGACCGTAGCGGTCTTGCGGTTCCAGACTGCAGCGTCTTTAACCGCAGTTGGTGTCCGAGCTGATCTTACACGTGTTCTATGGGGGAAAGATCTGAGCCTCTTTCTGGTCAGAGAGTAGTTCAGTATCACAGAGAAAGTTCATAGGGAGAAGAGCCACGTGTAAAAGAGCTTTATCCTCTTGAAAAATGGCACCACGGCACTGTCGCATGAGAAGAAGCACCTTAGAACGAAGAATGTTCGTGACTTCTCGTAGTGCCGTCGGAGTTCCCTCAAGATCTACCACACTTAACCTGAAGCCATACTCGATGGTTACCCAGACCACGACCGCTGTGCCGGTCCAAAACATTGGAAGAATGGGGTATCTCTCCAGGTCGCCACCACACTCACCAGCGATAGTCATGTGGGACAGTCAAAAACCACGATTCATTGCCGAACATAGTGCGAAGCGATTCATCAGTAAGCCAAGCTTCCCGCTCTCAGCGCTATTCAAAACGCAGCCGTTTGTGTTGTGGGAATGGCAGTCTACGCGTGGGACGGTAATTCCGTGGTCCAGCTGATGCAGTTCTCCGATCAGTGGTGCAGGACGACGCAGAACGTTGCAGGGAGCAATGGTGCGTGATGACACAGAAGCAGAATGTTGCACAAAGTCCATAACTTGTTCTCGGGGTGCACCAGCACATATGAAGGATCTACTATGCGCTTGGTACATAATACAGCGATCCACCCTTGTGGTGGTCAGACGCGGTCGCCTGGAACATTGGCAACGAGTATGCCTTCCTTCACGTTTCCATAAGGCCAGTGCCACATCCGAATGCCCCAAAGATCTGGGTGTTGCACGATTCGACCAGCCGGTCATATAGAGACACACACTAAGGCCCCTTTCAAACTCTCACACCTGGTGAAACGCTGTCTCACATGAGTACGTGCATCTCCGTGTCATTCACAGTGCCCACACAATATCTGATGCTCTTCAAGCCCGTTACATACCCTGCCAGGCCTGGTACCAACATTAAACACGAAGGGCTGGTACCAACATTAAACACGAACTACACTCATACGCTCTAGTCTCCGTTCTACCTGTCGCAGAGCTCTAATCATTTGCCTACCTGCTGATGGTGCGTACGAGTGCAAAGCTACATTGAAATCCACCATGTCTTAAAAGTGTTTCACCTTTTTTCATTAGACAGAATGTAAATATATATTCAACATTTTAGTGACTGAACAAATTACGACCCAAACGAAATAATTTATATTCTAATCTAAGAATTCTGTTATATGATTGGAATGAATTTGTGTTTGTGCATGTGTAGGAACTAGCTGCTTCTTAAAACTAAGAGAAATGCGCGGTTTTCTTGCTGTTACCAGTCTACATTTTAAGAGTATATCCTCTTTACTCCGGCCGGCGTCAGCTTAACTATGTGATCAAAAGTATCCGAACACCTAGCTGAAAATGACTTACAAGTTCGTGGCGTCGTCCATCGCTAATGCTGGAGTTCAATATGGTGTTGGCCCACCCTTAGCCTTGATGACAGCTTCCACTCTCGCAGGCATACGTTCAGTCAGGTGCTGGATGGTTTCTTGGGGAATGGCAGACCATTCTTCACGGAGTGCTGCACTGAGGAGAGTATCGATGTCAGTCGGTACGGCCTGGCACGAAGTCGGCGTTCCAAGACATCCCAATGGATGTCAGGATTCACGTCAGGACTCTGTGCAGGCCAGTCCATTACACGGATGTTATTGTCGTGTAACCAACCGCCACAGGCCGTGCGTTATGAACAGGTGCTCGATTGTGTTGAAAGATGCAATCGCCATTCCCGAATCGCTCTTCAACAGTGAGAAGCAAGAAGGTGCTTAAAACATCAATGTAGGCCTGTGCTGTGATAGTGCCACGCAAAACAACAAGGGGTGCAGGCGCCTTCCATGAAAAACACGACCACACCATAACGCTACCACCTCCGAATTTTACTGTTGGCACTGCACACGCTGGCAGATAACGTTCACCGGGCATTCGCCATACCCACACCCTGCCATCTGATTGCCACATTGTGTACCGTGATTCGTCACACCACACAACGTTTTTCCACTGTTCAATTGTGTAATATTTACGCTCCTTACACCAAGCGAGACGTCGTTTGGAATTCACCGCCGTGATGTGTGGCTTATGAGCAGCCATTCGACCATGAAATCCAAGTTTTCTCACCTCCCACCTAACTGTCATAGTATCTGCAGCGGATCCTGATGCAGTTTGGAATTGCTGTGTCATGGTCTGGATGGATGTCTGCCTATTACACATTACGACCACCTTCAACTGTCGGCGGTCTCTGTCAGTCAACAGACGAGGTCGGCCTGTACGTTTTTGAGCTGTACGTGTCCCTTCACGTTTCCACTTCACTATCACATCGGATGTGGGTGATGTTTAGGAGTGTAGACATCTCGCGCACAAGTGATACCCAATCACCTAACCACGTTCGAAGTCTGTGAGTTCTGTGGATAGCCCCAGTGTGCTCTCGTACGATGTCTAATGACTACTGAGGCCGCTGACATGGAGTACCTGGCAACAGATGGCAGCACAATGTACCTGAAATGAAAAACGTATGTTTTTGACGGTGTCGGATACTTCTGATCACATAGTGTATTTAACTTCCCAAATGGTAAAACTCGTTTACTATTTTGAAAGGAAAAGTGCCTGCGGGCATGAAGGATAGGATAAATCTTTCCAGTTAGGCAACTGTTGCTCTGCTACCCGTCAGACATTTTATGTTATTGTGCAAATGACCAAAAAGTTTTGTTGCTGCACGTTGAACTCCTTTCTAAGCCGCTTTAATAATGACTAATAAAATCCATTTCTGCCTCTAGTACTGTACATATGGACATCACTTTTCTTCTCAATCTGCGATGGATTGTTTAAGACGAATTTCTTTAGCGAATAAAGGTATTGTGACGACGAAGTTGAAATGCCAAACTCCTTGGAAAGATACCTACGTGATTTCCGTGGGTGAACACCGCATATTATCATTACTGCTCCCTCATGTGCAACAATACTTTCTTTCTAAGTAATGAGTTACCCCCGAAAATGTTTCCATGAGACATTATTGAGTGGAAATATGCAAAATATAACAGGAGGCTGTTTTGTTTGTTTCCAAGATAAGCAATTACACGAAGAGCAAAAGTAGCTGAACTTCAATGTTTGAGAAGATCAATAACATGCTTCTCCCAATTCAAGTTTTTATCCGCATGCACGTCCAAAGCTTTGGAGCATTCTACCCTATTTGTTGACTGCTGCTCATGTGCTACATCAGTCGTTGGCATGACTGTATTTGCTACACAAAGGTGAATATAAAGTGTTTTTACTTTTATTCTAAATTTAGGCTGAGTCCATTTCCTGAGAACGACTTTATAATTCCTTGGAAAATATCATTTTTCATATCTTTTGTATCTTATGTATAAGACAGCTCGAACATTCGCGAGTACATAATAAATTTCCAGATATAGAGTAAAGCTTATAGTTCATTTTGTTTTGTTTATTTAATTAGAGAGTTTTGTGTTACTTAATTTGATGACGTCAATGAGCCTAGAGAAGTGGTTGGTGCTTGCTAGATTTTGGCGCGAGCCGCGCCCTAGAAGTAAGTTCTCAGTGGTCGTAAGTGCTGACAGCCAATGAGAAGCGAGACAGTTGGCCGCTTAGCGAGGATATATAGTTTTGAGTGTGGGAGAGTGAGGAAGGAGAGTCGCGAGCTAGCTTTGATTGGAGGCGGTTATGCTGGATGTGACTTTTCGCATTATGTGTAAGATGAAGTCTTGGGATGACTTCCGCGTTATGGTCCAGTGTTAATGGTATCTGGTAGTGACCAGAAAATGTTTATGAAAACTTTAGAGTGTTGTGATAATTCGTTCCGACGAAAATCGAGAGTGAACTTTGAATTATACGAGTATAGCGTGGCGGTACTGAGTATATTCTTACTGAGTATTTTATGGCGAGCATAAACTTTTACGAACGACAACCACTGAATATCATGTGCAACAGTAATTGGCCGATCATTGACTGTGTTACAAGTAATTGGTTTCGGAATTTGAGAAGGTAAAAGTTCTGGCTGTTTTAGGTATGGTGATAGCTGTGAGCAGAAACTTTAGTAATTTTCGTAAATGTGGGCTGATGATCTTGCTTAACTGCAATAAAGATCTATTGAAGGTTTAAATTTGAACTTCATGTTTAAAGTACGAGTGACATTCCCTTTCCGAATCAATTCTTTAAAGTACTTAGACAATTTTCAGCAAATTTTACTTATAGCGGCCTCCGGCGTGTAGCTATGAGGTTACAGTTTCCTCAACACTGCTGTGATCTCGTAAGTAGCTGCAGTCAGGAGTTTACGTGCGAAGATCTAACGCTGTAAAGAGGTTGAAACTTCCCCTTTGAACAATTTATACATGACTGTGCTTAAACTGACATAAAATATTTTTAGCGCAACGCAATCTGACTATCAAAGATCCCTGCAAAAGAATGGCCCTGACTAACATTAACCTATACCTTTCACAAATCACTTACCTCACAAAAATCTTCGCTACTCAAGCTACTGCAATACAGCGAGCGCCACTACTGCCAGCTAAATAAAAGATTCAAACTACTGAAGGCACTAACTACTGATAGGGATAGTTAGCAAATGAAAGATATTAATAGAGAACAAACAATGTATTTACCTTAATATCATCACAAGTCATAATATATATATCAGTTCATGACAAATTACAAACCTCCGCCATCTCTCTCCCCACATCCACCACTGCTGGCGGCTCACCTCCAACTGCGCAACGCTACGCGCTGTTCACATCCACCTGCCGCTGCCCAACACTACAATGGCAGACAACAATGCAAAACTAGCCACAGACTGCACACAGCACAGCCAGTGATTTTCATACAGAGGTGGCGTTACCAATAAAAAAACCTAAACAGCCTACTTACATAGCCCCCATGCTCCCCACAAAAAATTTTACAAATTGTGTTGGACAGTGGCCAATACAGATTTGAAGAAATTTTTCATAATTACAATAACAAAGATATCAAATGCACACACTTATTGATACAATGTTGGTCAAAAGCTAAAATTTTCTCACAGTCCATAAAGATAGTCCTGATCATTCATCATAATAGTAATTACAGTTTCTCATTAGTAAAAGAAATTGCACATAGAAGTAGTGGATTTCCATACAGTCTTGAAGAAGTAGTGTTGTCCTTCCAACGGAAAAACAGTGCTGACTCTTGACATGCTGACAGGTAATGGGCCACAATGGAGCAAACCCACAGCAGAGTCATTCGAAGTTTTGAAGAATATTGGTAGGTAGGTCATCACAGAGCAGACCCACTGTAGCCCTGGTAGAGATTACGGTATTGGTGGGCCACCAGAGGTGCAGACCCACTGCAGTCCTTGTAGAAATGTCCAGCAGCCATCTGTTGCGATTGTGCAGGTGCACATTCACCATCGAAGAGTCTTGCGGAGAATATAGCAAGTCCATAAACCACCACTTGTGCACTCACAAAGTTTTGGAATTGTCCTTAGAACCAGCAATGCTGTTATCCAGTCCCTTGCTGAATTAGTAACACACGTGCAAACACTAACAGTCCCAACTTCTCACATATTGTCCATATACTATGACCAACAGAAACGTGTGCAGTGAAATGGAACTTACAAGTTACTTAATTTGATGACCTGGTGTCAATTACAATTTTATAACATAAGAATACAATAAAGGTACAAAATACATCATTAAAAACATAACAATATAGATAACATTTGTAGTACAGGCTTTACAAAAGAATAGAAATAGACATATACATCAGTGTTACAGGAATTATGACATAAGTAAATATATAAAATAATGAGAATAGTTTTCGAAACATTAATTTCACACATGAACATTGAAACAGAACAGAATTGTAAACAACTTTACAAAGAAAATAACGTATTATTAATGCAACTTATATTTGAGGATAACAGTATTCCTCATCATAGTGAATGTAGCTTAATATTAAAAGAGGAAAAAATTCTATGAAACTACACAGAGACAGGAAGAAAACAACTACACAAGGGTACACAAACACATAGGGGGATAACACAATGGAAAGGACAGGGTTCGTTTTCAGTGTAACTTTTGGTACTGCAGTATTTTGCGAACAAAACCTTTTTTGTTCTTGGAGATCTCCCTTCGTTCATCATTATTCCCAAAAAGTCCTATCTGTACCTCTTTTCTGTATTCTAACCATATTTCTTTCAAAAGAAATATGGCTCATTGTACAATACTCATTTAGGCCCAAATCGTTTTCATATAACTTTCAAAGCATTCTTTCCCTATTCTCCATAGTTAGTTTCTTATATAGTCTACCCCCTCTTAAGCTAACTTAAATCTACTGAGCTCAGATGCTAAACTAAGGGACGAGGCAATGCAGCAGCACAAAACAATTAACGCAAACAGCAATGAAAAAAATGGAAATTTGCAAAGCAAGCTACAGTAAATCTAAATTACCAAGCAATTCAACATTACAACTAATATGAGGCAATGCGCAGCAAACAATAAAATAAATCTGGCTTAGCAGAGTAACACAAATTAAAGTTCAGTAGCACTATGCCTGGCAAACAGCAGCTTATATCTAAACATGACATAGCTCAAGCAAAAAAAATAGTACACTAAAGATAACAATGCAGATAAGGGAAATGTATAATCACATCTTAATGTCTAAGTAATTAAAGTGGTGCACCACAAGAAGTTATTCTACCAAAAAGTTACCAAGTACTTGAAAAGAAAATTATGTGTCCAGGTACTGTTACTAGTCCCTTCTTATTGTTCTTTCCTTTCCAAGAGCTCCTTTATCGAAGAATGTGGGTCATAAAATAATTATTTAATAGATCTGTTGACAGAAAGTGTTCACATTAGCAAATGCATTTTATTTTATAAAAGCAATGCTGCAACACAGCTGGAAACCAGATATTAAATGAAATAAGCAATTACGCAAACCAAAGCATAAAAACATCATTCAATAGCTATGTGGCATTTCATAAGTCAGTAGCTCTCAACTCTCATAGAAAGACACTTGTCATAATCAGGTGTGCAGATGTACGAATATTTCCCATCAATTCATAAGCATTGCAGTAATTAGCACAAAGTACGAGTAATCATATGTTTTCAGGTAATGAGCGTGTAATATTTGCGATGCTTTCTACAAAGGAATGTCAATAGCAAGGTTAATGGAAGTAATGAGGGTGTCGCATTTGCAATATTTTCTCTAAAGGAATGTCAATGGCCAGGATAAAGGCCTGCCTTTTTTCCTTTTTTTTTTCTACCTGTGCTTCCGGAAAGGCACACCCTAATGGCTTGTTCTCCAGGTGTTTGACACAGCTGCGTGCCCACAACGCATTACGTGCAGGTGGTCACTTAACTCTGTTACGGAAATATTTACGACAGCAGTTTCCGCTACAGTGACAGTCTCATATACAAAATTCCACGGGTCGAGAATTTGTGTTGCAAATGTGTAGAAACAAAACCCTATAAATATAACAGTGTCCAAAAAATTTTCGCCGGCATTGTGATAAATTCACGCATTTACACACATTTCATAACTCTTAAAGTACGATTCTTGGTTTCCAACATCCTGTTTCACAAGTCAAGAGTCCCTACCCACTATTCATTACTCCTTACCTTATTACACATATACGTATCCATCGACACTCGTCAATATTTCGTCATTATAAATATGAAGCATAATCAAATAACTCATATAGCCTCAGCCTATTAATCATAAACATACATCAGCAGCATAATACACATCGTCGTCTTAAAAATAACATCATAACACCTCAGTCAAATCTCAAAATCGTCGTAGCTTCCTCCAATAATTAAAAAAATTCTCATGTCAAAAGTGTCATCTGCCTCAAACGTACTTTAAAAATCATGAATCCATACCAAATACATTATTCAAAGCTCTCATAGTATCACAATGGTTCTGAAAAAATATGAAAAGATCACACAGTACAGACAAAATACAATTTCGTAAGTGTGAAGTAATCCAACTCTGTAATTGCGTAAACATATGTCACTGATGTAATAAAAAAGTTTATCTCTCAGTTACATGATCAGATAGCTGTGTAATTTGTGTGTTAGAGAAATATGGTACCGATGTGTGAAGTTGTATAAGCAAATACCATATTAGCTAGGGTTCCTTGTGGTTGCCACACACATGGTACACAAAGTAGGCGTATACCCCCCTGAGGATAAATGTAATTATACTCCCAGGTGTTACAAATTACAGCAATGGAATGAAATGTATCATGGAAAACTTTCTTTGTAATTAAAAAAAATCTTTAAAAATAAGTGTTTTAAGTATAAGATTAATCACTCAAATGCGTGTACTGTAGCGCTAAACTGTGCATCTTGTCGCAACATAATCTCTGTGGAAGTGTCGTAGTTATCGTCCTCCGAAAGCTAAGTTCTGCAGAAGTCAATGTACTTACCACATGATAAACAAAAGTGAAATGTTTTGCGTATAGATATCGTAGTTATTATGCTTATTGGCGTGATGAAGAAAGTACTGTACAGTAACGTATTGTTATGCCACAAAAAAGGCTGTCTCATTGTTGCTATACCACAAAAGTTACCACTAAAACATGTTTTACTTTCCAGAAGAATTCAGAAAACTGTGCAGATATAAAACAGATACACTGCGAAAGCAACATTGTGAATTGTCACTCATTAGTAGCGTCATGATAACATCGTGTAGCTGTCACATAAACTAACCACTGTGTCGTCTGGTATTTCACAGAAGGTACATTAAACCCAGAATGTATTTTCAAGTAAACCAAAATGTTGCATTAAAATCTCATTAGCAGTACCAGTATGTGTCCTAAGTATGTAAGCCTGATAGTCGTTACGTAATCGTGCAACTAACAAGCAAGAATGTACAATTAACAACACTGTGTCGTCTGTTCATTATAACAATGCATTCGTAATTTCTGTTTAAATAAGTTCTCTTGGTTCTTGACTGGATATTTCACTTCAAACATTGTTACATGTTAACAGATTCTAAATCTGACAAAGCATACTAGAAATGTGAAGTGAAAAGTTTTATGGCAAAGACAAAGTTAAAAAGCAGATTATCTTTCAATAAACGGTTTTACATGTGAAATGTGGTGTAAACCTTTACTCTTCCTAGTACGCAGAGTTTCAACTTCAACGCAATTATCATGTGGTATACGTCGGATTCTGTAAGGTCCATTGTAAACTAGAAAGAATTAGTGACTCAAGTGTTTCTTCTTATGTGACAATGAATGAGCTTTAATGAGAACTTTCTGACCAATATACAATTTCTTTGCATTTGCTTTACAGTGTAGTTTTCTCCTTTTGTCTGCTGCAGATTTTATATTTTTAAGATCCAAATCAATTATGTCTTTGTGTCGAAGTTTACGTGTATTTGGGAAAGGTACAAGCTCTCTGATTCTGTTCGGTGGTTCTTCATTCTTTAGTACAAGAGTAGGTGGTAAAGCATGGAATCATGAGGCATTTCATTCAGCACATTTTGAAATAAGTGTAAATATCTGTCCCAATGCTGATGCTTTCTGTGACAATAAAGTCTGCAAAGCTTATTGATGTCTTTCATAATCCGTTCAGACGGGTTACAATGTGGTGAAATAAAAACAGGTTTGATTTTATGGTTGCGAAGCATGCGTGACCAAACAGCAGATCTGAATTGCGGTCCGTTATCTGAAATGACTTTACTAACGTGTCCAACTTCACGTAAGAAATTTTTAACAAAGGCGTTGGATACAGACCGTCCAGTGGCTTTACGTAACGGTGTGAAAGAAACAAATTTTGAAGTAAGTTCAACAGCGACTAAAACGTACGAAAATCCATTAGATGTTCTGACAAGCGGTCCCAAGAGATCAACAGCAGCAAATTCTTTTAATTTAGAAGGAATGATAGGAAACAGCAGAGCACTATGGGAGATAGTAGATGGTTTCGCCTTTTGACAAAGTTTACAAATAGACAAGACTCTTCGAATTCTCTTTTCCATATTGTTAAAATAACAAGTCGTTCCAAGAATATGATAACATTTTCGTGGGCCAAAATGTGCGTAGCTGAAATGAATGTACCAAATGAGCTTATTAACAAAATCGTCTGGAATGCAAAGTACCCATAGCTTGTCATCAACAGTGCAGCGTTTGAAGAGTATGTTGTTTCTAACCAGGTAATAATGCCGAATCTGAGTGTGTGTCTTTTCATGCCATTTACTTTTGATGTCTTTCCAAATCGGATCTTTATCTTGTTCATGAGCAATGTCTTTTAAAGATGTGGTGATGAAGTTTTCAAAGGCGACTTTCTGAATGTAAAGAATACTAAAATTTTTCTCGAGGTTGCCTTCTTTGTTACTTTTCTCAAGCCCAGCCGGTGCGCGTGACAGTGCGTCCGCAACAATGTTCTCCTTGCCAGGAATGTAGACGATTGTGAAGTGGAATTCTTGCAGAAACAATGCCCAACGTTTTAACCTGTCATGATTTAATTTTGAAGACATAAGAAATTGTAATGCACGATGATCACTGTATACTTTTACGTGCTTACCAGAAAGAAAGAAACGGAATTTGTTAAATGCCCAAACGATAGCTAAAGCTTCTAATTCAGTAACGGAATAATTTTTTTCAGATTTTGTTAGCACTCGGCTAGCAAAAGCAATGGTTTTCTGAACGGTAGTGTCATTTTCTATGGCTTCTTGAAATAAATGGGCACCAAGACCGACTTTAGAAGAATCCGTGCTAAGGCAGAAATCTTGTGACAGATCTGAATGAGCTAGTATTGGCGCGTTAAGTAGCGATTCTTTCAAAGAATTGAATTCCAACTGTGCTTGTTCGTCCCAGTTCCAAATAGTATTTTTTCCAGTGAGAGAACAAAGTTTTGGTGTAACAAGAATTTGCATATTCAGAAAACGACGGTAAAAATTTACGAGACCTAGAAAACTGCGGACTTGTCTTTTTGTAGATGGAACTGGAATGGCTCTGATTGCTTCTAACTTTTCAGGATCCGGCTGAATGCCTTCAGAAGAAATAATATGTCCCAAAAACCTCACCTTTGACCTACCGAATTCAGACTTTTCCAAGTTAACTGTAATTCCAGATTCTGCAAAAATATGTGACACGCTGTTGAGGATGCGATTGTGTTGCTCCCATGAGGCTTCTGCTATCAGAATATCGTCTACATATAAGGTGATGTGACGTTTTAAGAATTCAGGTAATATGGAATTTAGCCCGCGAATGAATGCTGCTGAAGAAATGTTCAAACCAAAAGGAAGTTTCCGAAACTGATAACAAACGCCGAAACAAAGGAAAGCTGTGTATTTTCTACATTCTGGATGAAGTTCGTTCTGATAAAAGCTGGATCTGAGATCAATGGAAGACAACACTTTTACACCATTAAAATTTTGAAGAAGTTCTTCCATCGTCTGCGGCCTGTCTGTTTCAGGAATAATGATAGTATTGATTTGTCTCGAATCTAAGACAAGCCTGATCGATCCATTTTTCTTCTCAACAACATGTAACGGATTGTTGTATGAGCTTACTGCAGGCTCAATAATGCCCTCGTCAAGCATAGATTGTATTTCTGTTCTAACACGGTCCCTATAATGCGCCGGAATTACGTATGGTCTAACACAAAATTTAGTATGCTCACGAACACGAAATTGGTATTGAAATCCCTTGATTGTTCCTGTTTTGTGAGTAAAAACTGTGGAATGTGCTTGTAAAATTTCAAAAAGGTCTTGCCTATCATTGTCATTACAATTCTCAATTGTTTGAATTTTATTCTGAATTAACTCATTAGTATCAAATGCGCCGTCGATATCACCCCTGTCAGTACTTGCAGAGTGATTGTTAGTGTCAAGTTCCGTCGAAAATTCCGAACTGTTGTCTAACAGGAGGTAAAGCCAATTAATTTCTTCGTCATGGTTTGAGAGCCAATCTTCAAATTTCAAAGCTACTGACTTACCTTCTTTTTCTAAAGTTATTTCAGCATCGTGAAAGTTTAAGATTGCTTTATATTCATTCAAAAAGTCTACTCCCAGTATAATTTCCGTCGACAATAATGGAACAATAAGAAAGTTCATAGAGAAGCTGTGGCTTTGACAAAAGAATTCTAAGTTGGTTTGTTGGCGTACATCTACACTTTTTCCAAAGATTGCACCTTGTAATTTAATCTTACGTAACGGAAGTGTGGGGCAATCGTTCGATTTGTTGCATTTGCTAAAGGCTGTTTCACTGATTACTGACATGGGACTGCCAGAGTCAAGTACTGCCGTAAATTTTACGTCATTTACAGTAATGTGAATCACAGGATATGCAATGTTGTTAAGTTTTACGTCGTGTTCCTGGAGTAAGATGTCCCTAATGTCTTCCATTTTTACGTAATTACTAGCTACGGCAGCTGCGTCATCAGTTTCATAAGTACGTTTTGTTGCTGCCAGCGGTGTGAGTCATTGCCTATTGTCTCTTTGTTGGCGCGCGTCGTTGTTGGGATTTGGAGACCTAACTTCTACAAATTCACCGTGACGAGAGGGCCCTGCTCTGTTTGAATCCCGCCAGTTCTGATGCAATTCAGGTCTGTCGTTACGATCATATCGTCTGTCGTCATGTCGGTAGATTCCATAGTTTCTTTCTTGTCGGTCACATGGTGGAGAATTTCTCCCTGAATCGTAACTGCGCGCTGGACCGTTGCGTCTAAAGTTATTCTGTCTCCCTTGATAGTATTTATTTTGGTTCCCATATTGTCTGTTTCTCTTATTGTCTCTGTGATAGTCATTACCACGTAGAGGTGATCTTTCCCTGTAGTTATTAGTACTCTGCCAACGGTTGTCATACGGGTGGTGTCTGTTTTGGTCACGATTTGTGTTGTGAGAATAGCCTTGTCGTGTCAAGTTATTACTTCTTTCATCGCGGAATTGCGACGAATGTGACCTGTAATTGTTGTGTTCCTGGTTTCGCGTTCCGCGATTGTCAGTGTCAATTTCTAATTCTTGTAAAAGTCCCTGAAATGCTTCAATGTCGTCTTTGCAACGTCCTGCCAAAATAATATGTCGTAAATGTTCAGGCAGTTTGATTAAGCAAATGCGGATGAGTTCTGAGGGGCTGTATGGGTTTGAAAGATACTGATTCTTATGCAACATGTCTTCAAAATATTTCATAAGACTGGAAAATTCAGATTGTTCGAAACGTTTCATCATTATTATGCTATGTTTTACTCGGTCTTGTGTGGCTTGAGACCAATATGCTGAGAGGAAGGCATGGTAAAACTCTCCTTCACTGTGGCAATCGTGAATTACCGATCGCATTCTTACAGCTGGTTCATTCTCCAAGTAGCCACACATAAATTCTAATCTATGTTCTAACGACCAGTTGGGAGGAAAACAATGCGAGAATTGATGGAGCCATGCTTGTGGATGAATGTCGTTGCCAGAATTCTTAAATGTTTTGAATTTACATGTAGTAATGAACAGCTTATAGTCAAAAGCATCGTGTCGGCGAGTAGCATATCGGTCATTGTTACGTCGTGTCGGCGGTTCCATCTCAAAATTCGGCGTACCTTGCCAACTTCTTTCACAATTTCCGAAGTGCCTTGTGTTGTTATTTTGTGTCTGTTCCGTATTTCTATGTCCCTCTTCTCGTGTTGGAGCGCGAGTGTCCTCTAAAATACGTAATTCTTGTATTACCTGTATCAGCTGATCTTGAACTTCCCGGATTTCTCTTTGGTGTTGCGTATTAATTTGATTCTGATTTTGTTTGAATTTCCTAATTTGTTCATACTCTTCTGTGTCAGTGAAGGCTACAGGTCTTGTGTCATTCAGATCATCATCTACCTTTGTAGATAAGTTAGTGACCTGATCCGAAAGTTCGGCTACTTTCTCCGATAGTGAACACATTTCTTCAGTGTGTTTTTCTGAACCAAGTTTCAGAGTGTCCATCTGTGTTGAAATCGAATCTACTGTGTCCTTCAAGTTTTCCTGAGTTTTTGCAAGTTGCGTAACCGAATCGGTAGATGCAACTGAGTCAAATTTAGCTTCCAAGGTCTCATGATTTTCATGAACAATGGTTTGCAGTTCTTTTATGGCTGCTTCGTGATTCTGTAATGCATTTTCATGCCGCGAAAAAATAGGTTGAAAATGCTCACAAATTTGTGTTTTTACGTCATTACAGACTTTTTGACATTTCGATTCAATGTGATGTAACTCAGTAGTTAAATCCTCACGTGTTTGTTCAAGAGTTTGCTCCAATGAGTCTAACTTTTGAAGATTTTGTTCCATTGTGTCTAACTTTTTAAGATTTTGTTCCATTGTGTCTAACTTTTGCAGCTTTTGCTGTGTTTGTCTCTGATTTTGTTCCATTTGTTGCATTAGTTGTAATAACAATGCATTAGTGTCTGGAATCTGTTCCTCTACTCTTTTCGGCAGTGCATTTGCACCGGCAACATTCACATTTTGACAAGCTGAAAATGTGTCTTGACTTATTTGAGAAAACGGTGAGGACGCAAAACCTGAATCTACAGTATTTGTAAAATTGTGTCCTGTCATTTCGGATTCCTGAGGCGAGCTGTTGCCGACCGATCGATCGATAACGCTTCCCTGTTCACTACCTGTTTCACTGTCTACACCATTATTTACCGCCCGCTCAATTTCCCTATGCACAGTTACCAAATTACTACTTGGAACGTCTGTTAATTCACTACACAGTGGTGCTGATAAGCCACGCTCGTCGTCACTATTATTTCTCAGTTTACTTTGGAGCCTAGTGTTACGTTTTTCACACGCCATTATTGTCACAGTATTTCACACGACAACACAGAAGAACACAATTTGAAGAGCAAAAATAGGGGAACACATTAACATAGCACTGAAAATAATATCTAGTTAATTGCAGCTGCGAAATACTTGCTGCAAATCTACATGCATGCCACAACTGTTTTACTGTACAACAATGAAAAACTACAACTACAAAGGAAATTCTCTCTATAATTACGCGCTAGCAATAAAAAAAATCTACACTGACTACACAAACTACAAGAAAAAAATCAGAAGATTCCAGTGAGGTATCCTAGGCTAAGGGTCGACATATGAAACTTCCCCTTTGAACAATTTATACATGACTGTGCTTAAACTGACATAAAATATTTTTAGCGCAACGCAATCTGACTATCAAAGATCCCTGCAAAAGAATGGCCCTGACTAACATTAACCTATACCTTTCACAAATCACTTAACTCACAAAAATCTTCGCTACTCAAGCTACTGCAATACAGCGAGCGCCACTACTGCCAGCTAAATAAAAGATTCAAACTACTGAAGGCACTAACTACTGATAGGGATAGTTAGCAAATGAAAGATATTAATAGAGAACAAACAATGTATTTACCTTAATATCATCACAAGTCATAATATATATATCAGTTCATGACAAATTACAAACCTCCGCCATCTCTCTCCCCACATCCACCACTGCTGGCGGCTCACCTCCAACTGCGCTACGCTACGCGCTGTTCACATCCAGCTGCCGCTGCCCAACACTACAATGGCAGACAACAATGCAAAACTAGTCACAGACTGCACACAGCACAGCCAGTGATTTTCATACAGAGGTGGCGTTAAGAATAAAAAAACCTAAACAGCCTACTTACAAGGTAGGTGGACAAAAATTATAAAAGAAATTGCATTGCAGCAGCAACGTATAATCCGTCGCAATTGGTGCATCGCACACACGCACGTAAAAATTCGTCTTTTCTTTCTAAGTGATGAGTTACCCCCGAAAATGTTTCCATGAGACATTATTGAGTGGGAATATGCAAAATATAACAGGAGGCTGTTTTGTTTGTTTCCAAGATTAGCAATTACACGAAGAGCAAAAGTAGCTGAACTTAAATGTTTGAGAAGATCAATAACATATGCTTCTCCCAATTCAAGTTTTTATCCGCATGCACGTCCAAAGCTTTGGAGCATTCTACCCTATTTGTTGACTGCTGCTCATGTGCTACATCAGTCGTTGGCATGACTGTATTTGCTACACAAAGGTGAATATAAAGTGTTTTTACTTTTATTCTAAATTTAGGCTGAGTCCATTTCCTGAGAACGACTTTATAATTCCTTGGAAAATATCATTTTTCATATCTTTTGTTGCTTTCTCTCTAATGGGATTGATTATGACTGCTGGCCGGTGTGGCCGAACGGTTCTAGGCGCTACAGTCTGGAACCGCGCAGCCCCTACGGTCGCAGGTTCGAATCCTGCCTCGGGCATGGATGTGTGTGATGTGCTTAGGATAGTTAGGTTTAAGTAGTTCTAAGTTCTAGGGGACTGATTACCTTAGAAGTTAAGTCCCTCAGAGCCATTTGAACCATTTTTGAGTATGACTATTATTACCTAACATTTATTTCCTAATATATTTCCAACAGCATCGCCTGTCTTAATTCAGCTACACTCCACTACCCCTCTCTTATTTTTCCTATGACTTTTTAAAAATTGATAGTCTACTTACTAATTATAGTTGATATTCTACAAATTATAATGAGAAACACTTATTTTAGAAAACCGAAGGTACACCTATCGACACCAAGCCACTCATCAAAACACACACACACTCTCTCTCACACACACAGATGTAGACAAACAAACATTCATTCTAATCATATAATCGGATTGTTCGATTAGGACAGAAATTATTTAACTTAGGTCGTAATTTGTTCGGTTGCTAAAAAGTGGAATATATGTATTTAAACTCCATCTGATGAAAAAAGTGAAGCAAACATTAGACATGATGGTATGTTAATGCACCTTCCTATACATACATCTACATCTACATAGATACTCTGCAAATCACATTTAAGTGGCTGGCAGAGGGTTCATCGAACCACCTTCACAATTCTCTATTATTCCAATCTCGTATAGCGCGCGGAAAGAACGAACACCTACATCTTTCCGTGCGAGCTTCGATTTCTCTTATTTTATCGTGGGGATCGTTCCTCCCTATGTAGGTCGGTGTCAACAAAATATTTTCGCATTCGGAGGAGAAAGTTGGTGAATGGAATTTCGTGAGAAGATTCCGTCGCAACGAAAAACGCCTTTCTTTTAATGATTTCCAGCCCAAATCCTGTATCATTTCTGTGACACTCTCTCCCATATTTCGCGATAATACCAAACGTACTGCCTTTCTTTGAACTTTTTCGATGAACTCCGTCAGTCGTATCTGGAAAGGATCCCACACTGTGCAGCAGTATTCTAAAAGAGAACGGCCAAGCCTAGTGTAGGCAGTCTCCTTAGTAGGTCTGTTACATTTTCTAAGTGTCTTACTAATAAAAGGCAGTCTCTGGTTAACCTTCCCCACAATATTTTCTATGTGTTCTTTCCAATTTAAGTTGTTCGTAACAGTAATACCTAGGTATTTAGTTGAATATACGGCTTTTAGATTAGACTGATATAGCGTGTAACCGAAGTTTAACGAGTTCCTTTTAGCACTCATGTGGATGACTTCTCACTTTTCGTTATTTTCTCTAAATCGTTTTGCAGTTTGATTTGATCTTCTGATGACTTTATTAGTCGATAAACGATAGCGTCATCTGCAAACAACCGAAGACGGCTGCTCAGATTGTCTCCCAAATCGTTTATATAGATAAGGAACAGCAAAGGGCCTATAACACTACCTTGGGGAACGCCAGATATCACTTCTGTTTTACCCGATGAGTTTCCGTCAATTACTACGAGCTGTGACCTCTCTGACAGGAAATCACAAATCCAGTCACATAACTGAGACGATATTCCATAAGCACGAAATTTCACTACGAGCCGCTTGTGTGGTACAGTGTCAAAAGCCTTCCGGAAATCCAGAAATACGGAATCGATCTGAAATCGCTTGTGAATAGCACTTCAACTATCAGCAACAATTAGAGTGTTGCGATTTGTTGTGAGAGATAGAACGGCCACCAGAGCGCATAAGTGTAATTCGTGTTTAGTGTTGGTATCAAGGCTGTTAGGGTGTATAGGACGTTCTGACAGCGTCAGATGCTGAGCGAGCATTGTGAAGGATACGGAGATGCGTCGTACTCGTATGAGACAGCGTTATCAGCACATGACATTGTTTGAGGTGAGCGTCATTGTTTGTCTCCATTTGGCTAGTTGGTCGAATTGTGCAACGTCCAGAATTGTGGGGAATTTGGGTGTGACAGGTGCCTGATGTTGGACTGCAAGGAAATGTGAGGGCAGGCATACTCGTCGTCAAGAATCTGACAACTGAAAGGGGAAATCGCCGTACTGTGTAACAAGCACATCGTAACCCCTTGACATCTGCACCTGCCATCCAAGAACGAATAATGAACTCGTTCTGTGCCTTTCCACACTATTGGTCTGCAACTAGCAGCAGCCAGAATGCGGATTAGTGTCCCATGTGTAGGCTGCCGTGACCATCACAAAAAAAAATGGTTGCGCTGAAGTGGTGCCGTGACCGGGAAGCATGGGCTGCTAATGAATAGTGGCGCATTGTGTTTAGTGAACTGCGGTTCTGCACTATTCTGGATGACTATTCTCGGCGAGTATAGCAGCGATCTGGAGAGAAATTCCATACTTCGAATGTCCTGGAGAGGCATTTCAGTGTTACTCCTGGAATCATGGTGCGGGGAGACATCGGATACGACTTCAGGTCATGGTTAGTAGTGATTGAAGGAATTCTGACGGCACGTGAGTACTTCAAGGATACCCTGTATCCTCATTCCTGACGAGTTTCCTTTCACATGACAGTGCTGTTAACTGCCACCAGGTAGTTTTCTAATCGAAGAAACAACGGTGTAACAACTTGAGTATGGCCTTTGAAACGTGGGTTGCTGAAGAATGAAGTGATTGGTCAGAAGAATCATATAGCCTGGCCAGTTGGGTGCATGGTCGCGGCCCGTGGAGATAGTTCCGGAGAACGCAAAGAGATCGTCCTGGAGGGACACTTGCCGACGCCATGGCAAAGTAGACATTTGGTGGCGAGAGTGGAGACATGAGACCTAGCATCTGAGCACCCCTGGTGTCAGCGCCGGAACCCAGCTCTGGTCGTAACCGAAGGCCGCACATTCTGCAGCGCCGAACCCACGATTACTGGCGCGAGAGGTGGACAGCCGACCCCAACGCGCATTTGCCTCTCTGCCAACAGCTCGGCCAGAACCCGCGAAATGAACTCCACTGCAGATCTCTCACCAGTGACCACCTGCCAGTTCCTTTTGCTTCTCAACAGACACTAACTGGAACTCTGTTTACGACCCTGAGAGTCATGTTACTGATAGTGGGCAAATTATTTTAGAGGGGCGTTCGCTAAGTAATGTAACACATTTTTCCTCGGGCAGTTTCGGCTGAAAGAAAGCGGAATTTGTTGTGGGCATCGTGGAATATTCCCGCTTCGGGTGCTATAGTTTCATGAAGTTCCGATAGGTGCGGCGCTATACGCAGCCTTCAAAATGGGGTGTGTAAAGGAGCTGGGTTACAAGCAGAGCACCGCAGATATTCGTAGGCATTGAGGGAGGCATCTGTCATCATCGCAAAAAGGTCACGCAAACCCGTCCGATCTGCCACGTGCCAGCCGGCAGCACACCGCAGTGACTCCTGCTAAGCGTCCGGCCAACCTGATGTAGGTTTTTCCTGATTTCCCTAAATCGCTTCAGGCAAATGCCGGGATGGTTCCTTTGTAAGGGCACGGCCGACTTCCTTCCCCATCCTTCCCTAATCCGATGAGACCGATGACCTCGCAGTTTGGTCTCCTCTCCAAATCAACCCAACTCCTGCGATGTTGGAACGTGTGGACACTCTCATTCGAGTTGATAGACAAATTACAATCAGACAACTCGCTGCTCAACTTGACGTCTCTGTTAGAAGTGCTGATACACTCGTCCACCAGTTGAGGTACTCAAAGGTGTGCGCCCACTGAGTTCCTCGCCGCCTAACGATGGACCATAATGAGCTTCCGTCTGGTATGCCCAATGAAGGATGCATTCTGCGGGAAGCGGCACGTGGATGACTGAACGTAGATTATATTGAAAAATAGGGTTTTGTAGCCAAAAGAATGGGTAATAATACGGTGTATTAGAGTACCGAAAAAAGCGAACCTCCTCTCAGATAAAAATGTGTTTCATTGCTTATTGAACGCCTGTCGTATTTCACGAGTAATGGTAATTTGTAACTTGTGTTTGTATAACCGCTGTCCAATAAAATTTTGTTTATAAAAATAAATGTTTATGACTGATCTCTTTGCATTCTTGTGGCTGGCACTCTCAGTCCTTTAATTTAATCTGCAAATCTCGCACTCAAGTGCAATTTAAGATATTCTAACAAGTAAATTCCAAGAGCTGACCACTACAATCTCCAAAAGCGATTGCGGGGTTACGTTCTCATCGTCACTAATATCGCAGTTCTTCGAGTTCACAAATATCGAATGTCTCTTACCGTAATTTCAGGTTTCAGGCCGCGTAGAGAATGAACTTAATATATATGTAACAGTAAAACGGCTAAGGTAAAAGACAAATGCATTGGGATCCTAGGAGACATGTAGTTTCCTAGGCAACTTGTTTGTTATTCAAGAAACATTTCAGAATAAAACACTTGAAAACTACAAGGATGTGCTGAAAAGTAATGGCTCCGAATGTGTTATCCCAGAACTCTTAAAGCTTTTTAAATAAAACAAACCTTATTAACATTCTGCATCTTTATTCTTCATGTCTGCAGAGCTGTAACCCTCTGCTGCTCGAGGCTCCAAATGGACCCTCTCTTTCAGCAGTCTAATGCCAGACCACAATCGTGCGCTCACGCCTTGCGCTCACTGTCTTCGATCAGCATCCCTACAGAAATGTGTTCGTCGCCATGGTGACTATGTTGGCAAATAAATGACATGAAGAATAGAGATGTAGAATGTTAATAATGCTCGTTTTCTTTAAAAAGCCTTATGAGTATTCACATTAAAAAAATTCTGAGGCATTACTTTTCAGCACGCCCTCCTACTGTTGTGCATTCATCTTCGTAGCAAATATTGAAACAAAGTAAAATCACGTTTTTTATAGTTAGCAATGGTACATTTGGGGGTGGTATAACTTTTATACTTTTCGAGATCTTGGGTAAGAATTGACTTGCTGTGCCATTGTGGACCTAAAGTGCAAACTACAGTGCGAACCCTGCCGTAACTTATGTTTTCTCACATACATAAAACATTACACTTGGTGAGTAACACGTTCAACGCCAGGATAATAATCTAGGGCTTCCCACCCGCTATTTATGAACATTTTGGTTTTTATAGCTACAATTATCGAAGCACCGTCGGCCAATATACTAAATATACTCATGAAATGTCAAATGGTGGATTCTTCAAGTATCAGTCACATAAAAATCCAGGTAGATAATGGTTCAATTCAAACAGAACGAAATTAAGTTGTTTTTATTACAGCAGATAGACCAACATTAAATTACTGTACGGTACGAAAATCAGAGTAGAAAAGAGATTAACGAATTTTTCAAAAGTGTATTATTATTTCCTGAAAGAAGTCATTTCCTACGATGTCCTGTTTCTTACGTGAAACAAACACTTTATTTTATTAGGCATTAGAACATCCCCCGTCCCCACCACCGACATCATCAACCATAATCAAACAAAAATGACCTTTCACTCTTCCATTTGTCTTCATCTCACTTTTTTTTTACTTGGCAAGATGTTAACCGTTTAACGTATGTTGTTATTTCAAGACTATTCTATTGTAGTTTGTGTACTGCTGTGGCTTTAGGTGACAAATATAAGAACTGCACGTATGTAGTTTTGTTATATCGCACCATTCGACGGCAATATGTGACACAAATGTATGCTGATCTCTCCACAATGCTGTGCAATTCGGGGTATGCTGGCAAAACAATCAAAAAGTTAAAAGGAAAAATTAAGAGGCATAGCAGGTTCATCAATGAGTTCTATGCATCAACCAGCCACTCAGAAACAGTTTGGGTAGCTGTCAGAATGACACACGAAACTTTTGTGCTTGATGACCCAAGTAGTCGAAATTACCTAATCTCCAACTGAGTGAAGTATTCTTTTGAAATAAAAAAACAGCTTCAAGCAGAAAAATGCCTTCTTTCCAGAAATTTATCGCGGCTATGACCTCAAGCATAAGAAAAACATTGTTGTTTGTTTTTACATGCTGTCATGATGGGACTAGACACTGACGCAGTAATTACAGTGCTGGACATGTACTCGACCTTTCCTTTTCAGTCAATAGTATTCTGACTGGTTAGGTGTGGCCCGGCTCGAATTTTTCTCCTGTGCCAACCTCTTCATCTCTGAGTAGCACTTGCCACCTACGTTCTCAGTTATTTGTTGTGTATCTTCTCCTACAGGTTTTACCCTCTACCGCTCCCTCTAGTACCATCAAAGTAATTCTCTAATGTCATAACACATGTCCTGTCATCATATGCGTTCTTCTCTTCACTATTTTCCATACATTTCTTTCTTCAGCGATTTTCCTTCCTTACCTTGTCAGTCCACTTAATTTTCAACATTCTTATGTAGCACCACATCTCAAACGCTTCGATTCTCTTCATTTCCATATTTCCTACAGTTCATGTTTCACTACCACACAATGCTGTACCACAAAGGTACATTCACAGACATTTATTCCTCAGGTTAACGCCCACGTTTGATGTTAGCAGACTTCTCTTGGCCAGGAATGCCCCCTTCATCTATGCTAATCTGCTCTTGATGTCCTTTTTTCTTCGTCCGTTTGTATTATTTTGCTTCCGGAATGTTAGTATTCCTCAACTTCCTCTTCTTCGTGGTCTCTAATTTTGATGTTGAGTTTATCGCTAGTCTCTTTTCTCCTAGTCTCATTACTAACGTCTATCTTCGCTTTACTTTCAGTCCATATTCCGTACGTATTAGAGTGTTCATTTCATTCCGCACATCATGCAATTCTTATTCACTTCCATTGAGGATAGCAATGTCATTATTGAATCTTATCATTGATGTTCTATCAACCTACATTTTAAGGCCGCTCTTCAACCTTTCTCTCATTTTCGTCATTGCTTCTTCGATGCATATATTGACCCTTTTGATCCGAGCACTTCGTTCTTGTTCTTGCAGTCTTATTGTTCCTTCTTGTTCCTTGTACACATTGTGTATTACCCGTCTTTCCCTATAGCTTACTCCTTTTTTGTCAGAATTTCGAACATCTTGCACCATTTTACAATGTCGAACGCGTTTTCCTCTGTGGTGCTCTTATCTTCCTCAAAGCCAAACTGATCATCATCTAACGGATTATCAATTTTCTTTTACATTCTTTCGTCTGTTATTTTTGTCAGCAGCTTGGATGTATTGCCGTTAAGCTGGTTGTACGATAGTTTTCGCACTTACCTGTCCTTGTGTATTGTGTATTGGACTGAGGACCTAGAAACGACGGAGAGGCTTCATCCCGCCGTAGCCTTCAGTGGTGCACAACCCCACAATAAGCCACAGGAGTCCACCCACTACACTGACGCTCCACACCGAACCCAGGGTTTTCAGGGTTATTGTGCGGTTCGGTTCCCAGTGTCCTGGTCTCACACCAGACGAGTGTAACCCCAATGTTTGCATGGCAGAGTAATTTTTGGCGTACGTGTACATGGAGACAGTGTTTGCGCAGCAATCAGCGACGTAGTGTATCTGAAGCGAAATAAGGGGAACCAGCCCGCATTCGCCGAAGCAGATGGAAAACCGGCTTAAAAACCGTCCAAGGCTGGCCGGCACACCGGAGCTCGACACTAATCCGCCGGGTGGAATCTGCACACCATCTTGAATAGTCGCCAGCTTACCACTTGCCCCATTGATTTTAGAGATTCCAAAGGAATGTTAGCTATCCATTCTGTCCCTTTGATCGCAAGTTTTCCAAATACCGCCAAGCAAATACTGCTTAATTACGATGAAATGAACACCCTTAGCTGCTTACAGGCGTTGACATACGTTAACGGGGACAGATGAAAATGTGTGCCCTGACCGGGTCTCGAACCTGGGATCTCCTGCTTACATGGCAGACGCTCTATCCATCTGAGCCACCGAGGACACAGAGGATAGCGCGACTGCAGGGAGTTATCTCTGGCACGCCTCCCGCGAAACCCACATTCTCAACGTATTGTCCCGCACTACATTCGTAGTGCCCCCGCCCATTATACTCATTACTCGCTCTGTGCGAATCCACAAACAGTGCCCGAACTCTTACGGGAATCGGCAACGCGCCGCGAGTAATGAGTATAATGGGCGGGGGCACTACGAATGTAGTGCGGGACAATATGTTGAGAATGTGGGTTTCGCAGCAGGCGTGCCAGAGATAAATCCCTGCAGTCGCGCTGTCCTCTGTGTCCTCGATGGCTCAGACGGATAGAGCGTCTACCATGTAAGCAGGAAATTCCGGGTTCGAGTCTCGGTCGGGGCACACATTTTCATCTGTCCCCGTTGACGTATCTCGACGCCTGTAAGCAGCTAAGGGTGTTCACTTCATTGTAGTTTCATTCTAACGAGCTGCATGGTCACCGACGGTATCTGTTCTTTCGGACATGTCCGAAAGAATAAATACCATCTTAGTATATAAATACTGCTTAATCCACGCATAAGCATGCTTTCAGTACAAAGATTGCTCGATACACCTCTCCTCGCTAGTCTGTCCTGTGGAAGTCTCTTCATCTCTGTACAAATAATGCAACACGAATTTATCTGATCCTGCTTCCTGTAGCCAAACGTTGCTTCACCTCTATAGCCTTTATCTCCGGTTGCTCAAAGACTACACTGATCCCATCTAACTTCTTAACTGTAAAAATAGCACTTAATACCCCAGCAATAGGGATAGACAACGTTTGTCTTATGAACATAACGCAGGAAATATTTGAGGTATAATATTACTGAAATGCGCTGAATTTTCCCTGAGTACCAGATCTTCAACAAATACAACAAAATGAGCGCGCTAACGGTCCCGCAAAAGATTTAATGTAAACTGTACTCGTAACCCCGATTTCTGTGCATAACCACATCCCTAAACATGAAGCATGGTCGTACAACGCGTGGAAAGAAGGAGGGGATCAAACACGATATCAGTGAGGTCGTTACTGCCAATTGGTCCGTGAGGTCGTCAACCATAAGGATGCGTTTCCATTACGGCAACTTCTCTAGTCTGCAACACACGATAGGAGCAGTCACCTTCCAAACTTTCTGTGCAACCCGTCTGCACAAGGTAGTCGGAAGCTTACCATGGCCACTGACGTCTGTATCCGTCTTAAGTTACATACGACTAAAGGAGGCGAGGATTATTAGAGTTTAAAGTCCTGCCAACTACTAGGTCGTTAGAGGCCAAGCACAAGCTAGGGTAGGTTCAAATGGCTCTGAGCACTATGCGACTTAACTTCTGAGGTCATCAGTCGCCTAGAACTTAGAACTAATTAAACCTAGCTAACCTAAGGACATCACACACATCCATGCCCAAGGCAGTATTCGAACCTGCGACCGTAGCGGTCGCTCGGCTCCAGACTGTAGCGCCTAGAACCGCACGGCCACTCCGGCCGGCGCTAGGGTAGGAAAAGGAATTCGGCCATGTTCTTTTCTAAGGAATCACTCCAGCGCTTTCCTTAGGAGAGTTAGGGAAATTATTGGAAACCTAAATCTGGACTGAATTTCCTGGCGGATTAAAACTGTGTGGCTGTCCGGGACTCGAACTTGGGTTCTTTCCCTTGGCTGAGCTATCCACGCACGACTCACGACGCCTCACAGCCTTGCTTCCGTCAGTACCTCATCTCCTGTCTACCAAACTTCACAGAACTCCTCCTGCACACAGCGCACACTCCGCTGCAGAGCGAAAAATTCATTCTGGAAACAGTCCCCCAGGATGTGGCTAAGCTTCGTCTCCGCTGTATCCTTTCTTCCAGGAGCACGAGTCCCGCAACCCATGCAGAAGAACTTCTGTGAAGTTTGGAAAGTAGGAGTTGAGGTAGAGCCTGCTGGTGGAATTAAAGAAGGCAGAACTTGAGTGTTGCTCAGTCGGTAGTTCACTAGCCTGTGAAGGGCAGAAGTCCCATGATCGAATCCCAGTCCTACAGACACTTTTAATCTGTCAAGAAGTTTCAGATTAGCTCACACTCCGCAGCAGAGTGAAAATTCATTCTGGCCAAATTTGTATATCTGTACGGGCGTATGAGACGCCGTTCTGTGTACGAGCCCAGTGCCTTATCACTGCACCACCTCGCTAGATAACTACGACCGATAGTCCATCTCGTGGAAGACGACATAGTCCTACAAAGCTGTTGGTGTGACATAACAGATTCTTTCGGTCAGGTAAATCAATGAGACTTATGACTTTGGCATAATTGCAATCTGCCATCCATCTGACTGAAGAGAGCTGCGCGTTCTTCACTTCAACCATGTTATTCGATAATATGTGGACATACAACGCCAAGTAGTTCATTGGCGTTTTCACTGCATATTTTTCGAAAGATATCGAAGACATCAATTAATATTTCATTATCTTCATCGTTCTGAAATACTCCTATAGAGCCAGGAAGCCATCGCGATCGGACCTTTATCAAGTAATATAAGTCGTAAATTCCCTCAGTGAACTCGGGTTAGCGTCTTTAACTGGTGAACGAAACATCCTGGGTCCTAGGTTCGAAACTATCCACTGCTTGAATTTTGAGCAAAAAAGATTAGCCAAGAGTTCCGGTTTAAAAAGTCACCCTCGTTCTGCTAGCGTTGGAGCGGACAGATGTTCAGGGCACTCTCTTGCCCATTGGGTGGAAACTGCCACTAAAAGACGGATGAACAGCAATGATCAACGGCACGAGGAAGCAGAAGGCAGTGGAAACCACTGCATTAAAAGCACATAAGGTGTATCCACAGAACATGTGACCTGTAATTCAGAAAGTGTCGTGACGATCTCTCCATTGGCAAAAGATGTCGGGTTAGTTCCCCATCCGGATCTCCGTAAGAGGATTGCGGTGGAGGAGGTGACCGTAAGAAGAAGATGGAATAACCAGCGAAAGGGTCATATTCTACGAGCCGGAGCGTGAAACATCAGAAGTTCGCACGTAGTAGGATGGCTATAAAATCTGAAAAGAAAACGCAAAGGCTAAGTCTAGATATGTACACTACTGGCCATTGAAATTGCTACACCACGAAGATGACGTGCTAAAAACGCGAAATTTAATCGACAGGAAGAAGATGCTGTGAAATGCAAATGATTATCTTTTCAGAGCATTCACACCAGGTTGGCGCCGGTGGCGACACCTACAACGTGCTGACATGATGGAAGATTCCAACCGATTTCTCATACACAAACAGCAGTTCACTGACGTTGCCTGGTGAAACATTGCTGTGATGCCTCGTGTAAGGAGGAGAAATGCGTACCATCACGTTTCCGACTTTGATAAAGGTCGGATTGTGGCCTATCGCGCTTGCAGTTTATCGTATCGCGACATTGCTGCTCACGTTGGTCGAGATCCAATGACTGTTAGCAGAATATGGAATCGACTGGTCCAGGAGGGTAATACGGAACGCCGTGCTGGATCCAAACGGCCTCGTATCACTAGCAGCCTAGATGACACCCATCTTATCCGCATGACTGTAACGGATCGTGCAGCCACGTCTCGATCCCTGAGTCAACAGATGGGGACGTTTGCAAGACATCAACCATCTGCACTAACAGTTCGACGACGTTTGCAGCAGCATGGACTATCAGCTCGGTGACTATGGCTGCGGTTACCCTTGACGCTGCATCACAGGCAGGAGCGCCTGCGATTGTGTACTCAACGACGAACCTGGATGCAGGAATGGCAAAACGTCATTTTTTCGGATGAATCCAGGTTCTGTTTACGGCATCATGATGGTCGCATCCGTGACATCGCGGTGAGCGCACATTGGAAGCGTGTATTCGTCATCGCCATACTTTCGTATCACCCGGCGTGTTGGTATGGGGTCCCATTGATTACACGACTCGGTCACCTCTCGTGACGGCACAATCCTCTTACGGAGATCCGGATGGGGAACCAACCCGACATCTTTTGTCAACATCTCGTGGACGTTACATTTCAGATATGTTACGACCCGTGGCTCTACCCTTCATTCGATCCTTGCGAAACCCTACATTTCAGCAGGATAATGCACGACCGCATGTTGCAGGTCCTGTACGGGCCGTTCTGGATACAAAAAATGTTCGATTGCTGCCCTGGCCAGCACATTCTCCAGATCTCTCACCAATTGAAAACGTCTGGTCAATGGAGGCGCCGCGCGGGATTAGCCGAGCGGTCTATGGCGCTGCAGTCATGGACCGTGTGGCTGATCGCGGCGGAGGTTCGAGTCCTCCCTCGGGCATGGATGTGTGTTTGTCCTTAGGATAATTTAGGTTAAGTAGTGTGTAAGCTTAGGGACTGATGACCTTAGCAGTTAAGTCCCATAAGATTTCACACATTTTTTTCAATGGTGGCCGAGCAACTGGCTCACCACAATACGCCAGTCACTACTCTTGATGAACTGTGGTATCGTGTTGAAGCTGCATGGGCAGCTGTACCTGTACACGCCATCCAAGCTCTGTTTGACTCAATGCCCAGGCGTATCAAGGTCGTTATTACGGCCAGAGGTGGTTGTTCTGGGTAGTGATTTCTCAGGATCTATGCACTCAAATTGCGTGAAAATGTAATCACATGTCAGTTCTAGTATAATATATTTGTCCAATGAATACCCGTATCATCTGCATTTCTTCTTGGTATAGCATTTTTAATGGCCAGTAGTGTATGTACAGGGGTCGGATACTGGACCGAGGAATACCAATACAGACCACCATAGTAGGACGTTCAGTTGAAGAGGGGTGCACATCTGTAAAATAAGCAAACACAGATGTTGGAAAGACAAACATAGGTACTAAGAAGGTATGTGCGTGGAAACCTTGGGTTTCAGATAAAATGCTTCAATTGATTGGCGTAAGAAGGAAGTACAAAAATGATCAGGAATACAGCAACATTAATCCCTTATGAATAAAACAAGCAAGAAATGCAGGGCAGCGAAGGTGAAATGTTTGCAGGAAAGATATGAAGTAAGCGAAAAAGAAATGATCATCGGGAGGACTGACTCGGCATATAGAAAAGTCAAAACAACCTCCGATGAAATTAATAGCAACAGTGGTAACATTAAGAGTGCAAAGGAATTCCACTGCCCCACAAATGCTCGATGGGATTCATGTCGCGCAATCTTAGTGGCCAAATCATTCGCTCGAACAGTTGTGACCTGGTGACATGAAGCACTTTCTTCCATAAAAATTCCATCACTAATTGGGAACATGAAGTCCACGAATGACTGCAAATGATCTCCAAGCAGCCGAGCATAACCAGACGACCCAGTGCATTACAGGTGAACACAGCCCACACCATTATCGAGTCACCACCAGCTTGCACAGTACTTTGTTGACAACATGGGTCCACGGCTTTGTGGGGTCTACAACACTCTCGAACCCTACCATCAGCTCTTACCAACTGAATCGGGGCTCATGTGACCAGGCCACAGTTTTCCAGTCCTCCGGGGTCCATTCGATGTGGTCACGAGCGCAAGACAGGCGCTCAGGCGACGTAGTGCTGTTCGCAAAGGCAGTCACGTCATTTGTCTCCTGCCATAGCCGTATGAAGGCCAGATTTCGCCATACTGTGCCAACGGATACATTCGTCGTACATCTCACATTGATTCCACGCGGTTATTTCACGCATTGTTACTTGTCTATTAGCACTGACAACTCTACACTGATGTCGCTGTTCTTGGTCGTTAAGTGAAGGCCGCCGTGCCCTGCGTTGTCCGTGGTGAGTGGTAATGCCTGAAATCTGATATTCTCGACACACTGTTGACACTATGGGTCTCGGAATATTGAATTTCCTAATGATTTCCGAAATGCAATGTCCCATAATTTTAGCTCCAACTACCATCCGGCATCTAAAAATATGTTAATTCCCGTCGTGTGGCCACAATCACGTCGAAAATCGTTTCACATGAATCACCAAGGTCCAAATGACAGCTCCGTCATTCCACTGCCCATTTGTACATTGTGTATGCTATACTACACACTCTCTATATGTGCATATCGCTATCCCATACCGTTGGTCACCTCAGTGCATGACGTGATAGAAGAAAAAGTTGGAGACAATATGGAAGATACTGGGGATGCAGTATTTGAGTCAAAATTTAAATGAATTCTGCAAGACTTTGCAACAATCAAGGCCGGCTCAAGAGAGTCAAGAAGCGGCTCTTCGTTGTCTGTTCTGAGGATGGCAGAGTCTTCGCCTGATTGTTGTACGCTTTTCAAATAAAGGTAAACCAATCAATTTGTATTTGATGTATTAACCATGTGAACAAATAATTGCTACGTTGAACACTGTCGCATTCAATACTAAGTAACGTACCCAAACTACAACTGTTAAAGTTTAAATCGTAAATTTATTGCCCATAAATTGACACAAAAATTCATAGGCTGGTGATAAGCTACTGCGTGACTAAGTGAATTGAAGTTGGCTCGAGCCCCCAATGTCGTGGTTAATGAACACACTGTACAAAATTAATTAATGAAATAGGTGGAAACACAGGAAGTTCTCACAAGTAAAATTAATTGAAGTTAAAGTCCACTCTAACTCAATTAAATAGTAGTCTAAGTGGCACACAATGCCTCAAACTTAAGTGTCTATTAGCAGAAGAAAATATTCAAGGTCCCTCACCGGCTCACTGAGTTATAGTTGAATGCAGTGCAGCAAATTCAAAGTCCAAATCAACTTCACACGCAAAACATTTGTTTTGTTGAAATACTGGCAGAAATAAAACAAGATCCTGGTTACTGCAGTATAGCTTTATGTCCACAATGAGCTCTCGCGAAATACACTGACGGAAAAAAATCGCAACACGAAAAAGTAACTAACGTAGAGTAATGAAAATTCAGTAACACACTTGTGTAGGGATTATATTTAAGTTATTAACGATGCCAGATCACTGGTTAATCTAAGCGCGAGACAAGCCATTGCAAGTGTGAAATACGGGCACATTAATGACCTGTATAACCGCCAGAATGTTTAATGAAACAATGCAAACGTGCATGAATTGTGTTGCACAGGTGCTTGATGTCAGTTTGTGGGATGGAGTTCCATGACTGTTGCACTTTTACCGTCAATATGTTGTTGTTGTTGTGGTCTTCAGTCCTGAGACTGGTTTGATGCAGCTCTCCATGCTACCCTATCCTGTGCAAGCTTCTTCATCTCCCAGTACTTACTGCAACCTACATCCTTCCGAATCTGCTTAGTGTATTCTTCTCTTGGTTTCCCTCTACGATTTTTACCCTCCACGCTGCCCTCCAATGCTAAATTTGTGATCCCTTGATGCCTCAGAACATGTCCTACCAATCGGTCCCTTCTTCTTGTCAAGTTGTGCCACAAACTCCTCTTCTCCCTAATCCTCTTCAATACCTCCTCATTAGTTATGTGATCTACCCATCTAATCTTCAGTATTCTTCTGTAGCACCACATTTCGAAAGCTTCTATTCTCTTCTTGTCCAAACTAGTTGTCGTCCATGTTTCACTTTCATATATGGCTACACTCCACACAAATACTTTCAGAAACGACTTCCTAACACTTAAATCTGTACTCGATGTTAACAAATTTCTCTTCTTCAGAAATGCTTTCCTTGCCATTGGAGGCTACATTTTATATCCCCTCTGCTTCGACCATCATCAGTTATTTTGCTCCCAAAATAGCAAAACTCCTTTACTACTTTAAGTGTCTCATTTCCTAATCTAATTCCCTCAGCATCACCCGACTTAAATCGACTACATTCCATTATCCTCGTATTGCTTTTGTTGATGTTCATCTTATATCCTCCTTTCAAGACACTGTCCATTCCGTTCAACTGCTCTTCCAAGTCCTTTGCTGTCTCTGACAGAATTACAATGTCCTAACGTTTTTATTTCTTCTCCATGGACTTTAATATCTACTCCGAATTTTTCTTTTGTTTCCTTTACTGCTTGCTCAATATACAGACTGAATAACATCGGGGACAAGCTACAACCCTGTCTCACTCCCTTCCCAACCACTGCTTCCCTTTCATGTCCCTCAACTCTTATAACTGCCATCTGGTTTCTGTACAAATTGTAAATAGCCTTTCGCTCCCTGTACTTTACCCCTCCCACCTTTAGAATTTGAAAGAGAGTATTCCAGTCAACATTGTCAAAAGCTTTCTCTAAGTCTACAAATGCTAGAAATGTAGGTTTACCTTTCCTTAATCTATTTTCTAAGATAAGTCGTAGGGTCAGTATTGCCTCACGTGTTCCAACATTTCTGCGGAATCCAAACTGACCTTCCCCGAGGTCGGCTTCTATCAGTTTTTCCATTCGTCTGTAAAGAATTCGCGTTAGTATTTTGAAGCTGTGAATTATTAAACTGATAGTTCGGTAATTTTCACATCTGTCAACACCTGCTTTCTTTGGGAGTGGAATTATTATATTCTTCTTGATGTCCGAGGGTATTTCGCCTGTCTCGTATATCTTCCTCACCAGATGGTAGAGTTTTGTCAGGACTGGCTTTCCCAAGGCTGTCAGTAGTTCTAATGGAATGTTGTCTACTCCCGGGGCCTTGTTTCGACTCAGGTCTTTCAATGCTCTGTCAAACTCTTCACGCAGTATCGTATCTCCCATTTCATCTTCATCTACATCCTCTTACATTTCCATAATACTGCCCTCAAGTACATCGCCCTTGTATAGACCCTCTATATACTCCTTCCACCTTTCTGCTTTCCCTTCTTTGCTGAGAACTGGGTTTCCGTCTGAGCTCCTGATATTCATACAAGTGGTTCTCTTATCTCCAAAGGTCTCTTTAATTTTCCTGTAGGCAGTATCTATCTTACCCCTAGTGAGATAAGCCTCTACATCCTTACATTTGTCCTCTAGCCATCCCTGCTTAGCCATTTTGCACTTCCTGCCGATCTCATTTTTGAGACGTTTGTATTCCTTTTTGCCTGCTTCACTTACTGCGTTTTTATATTGTCTCATTT
This sequence comes from Schistocerca piceifrons, assembly GCF_021461385.2. Taxonomy (NCBI): domain Eukaryota; kingdom Metazoa; phylum Arthropoda; class Insecta; order Orthoptera; family Acrididae; genus Schistocerca; species Schistocerca piceifrons. The sequence goes on from NC_060138.1 coordinate 718,066,881, forward strand.
CTTCAATTAAATTCAATATTTCTTCTGTTACCCAAAGATTTCTACTAGCCCTCGTCTTTTTACCTACTTGATCCTCTGCTGCCTTCACTACTTCATCCCTCAGAGCTACCCATTCTTCTTCTACTGTATTTCTTTTCCCATTCCTGTCAATTGTTCCCTTATGCTCTCCCTGAAACTCTGTACAACCTCTGGTTCTTTCAGTTTATCCAGGTCCCATCTCTTTAAATTCCCACCTTTTTGCAGTTTCTTCAGTTTTAATCTACAGCTCATAACCAATAGATTGTGGTCAGAGTCCACATCTGCCCCTGGAAATGTCTTACAATTTAAAACCTGGTTCCTAAATCTCTGTCTTACAATTATGTAATCTATCTGATACCTTCTAGTATCTCCAGGATTCTTCCATGTTATAATCTTCTTTTATGATTCTTGAACCAAGTGTTAGCTATGACTAAGTTATGCTCTGTGCAAAATAGAGACGGTTAATGTTGTTTGTGGATGACGCTGGAGTTGTCGTCCCATGATGTGCCATACTCGTATGTGGTCGACTGGAGACAGATCTGGTGATCGTGCAGGCCGAGGCAATGTGTCTACTCTGTGGAGCATGTAGGGTTACAACAGCGGTATGTGGGTGAGCATTATCCTGTTGTAGAACACCCAGTGGAATGGTGTTCATGAATGACAACACAACAGATCCAATCACGAGACTGGCGAACAAATATGCAGTCAGGATGAGTGAGATAACCACGAGAGTGTCTCTGCTGTTTACGAAATCACATCCCAGAGCATGACTTCAGGTGTAGATCCTGTTTGTGTAGCACATAGACAGGTTGGTTGCAGGCCATCAACTGGCACCCTAACCAACACACGTCCATCAGTGACACCGAGCACTATCACCGTTCATCAGAAAACGTAACAGACCTCCACCCTGCCCTCCAATGAGGTCTCTCTTCACACCACTGAAGTTGCAAATGGCGGTGTGTACGTAGTTCACTTGCGGGCCTCTAGTCCTGCGTTAATACGTTTAAATTTTGAACGTGTGGTGCGAGAGGACTCACTGTCCTCCTCTTGTTCCCACTCCCCAGAATAATTAGACCGAAGACAATCCTATGATAAATGAACGTTTTATTCTGTATTAGTTTACAGGTGCTACTCAGCATTATCTAACAAGAGAACAAGGTGCCCGCGAGCTGCGTCCCTTGGCTGAACGAGACAACGTCTGTTCGCTGCAGTCTCCGGGCTACCAGCTGGCCGCTTACAACAGCCGACCAGCTTACCTGCGTGCACAAAGGACCTGGGAAGTCAACTTCCGCCCTCACAGTTACATTGTTTCCCGAAAGGGAGCAGATTATATACCGTACAGTCTTAGAGAGCCTCTAGGCTCTCTAGACATTCTGACCTGCTCAGTTTTCAAACTGCCGCTAGATGGCTCTTACAGAGGCAAGTGAGTTACGGAAATCAAAACGGTGGTTTGGGGTCAATGGAACGCACGCTATACCATCAGGCTCGGAGCTGTCCTTGAAGTAACCAATTTGTAACAGTTCGTTGTGTCACTATGAAGGCCAAATGCTGCTGAAATTGCTGATGCAGATGCGGTACGATGTGGCCATACTCCGAACATGATGACCTACCGCTTCGGTAGTGCCCCATGGCCATCCAGAGATCGTTGTTCTTGCGACCGTACCTTCTGGTGGCAACCGCTACCAACAGTCATATACAGTGGGTACACCCCCGCCGAGTCTTTCTGCAAAATCGCAGCAGGAACATTCAGCTTCTCGTAGTCGTATTATACGTCCCTGTTCAAACTGGATGAGGTGCTAATAACGGCATCTTAGTCGCCTTAAAGACGTTCGGTGCCAACATCGACTCACGACGTCCAATCTCAAAGGTAAGTAACGCTCACGATCGGTACAGCGTGTATTCAAAGTAAACCTGATTTGCATTCTCACAACGGCGCTTCTGTGGCATTCTTGTGCGACTGGAGCGAAATTTGAACCGACATCATCTTCCAGATATAGAAACACACCTACCAGCTTTCGTTAATATCACACAACTCCTCCTTGGTGTTACGATTCTTTTTTTCTGTCCGTATATTTCAAAGTGTCACGACCGGCTGTGCGAAAAATTTCTATCACCGCAACTGTGCACCGCTGGATGACCGCTTAAACCATCAAAGATCTTGTCTCTTCAACCTTGTTCAAGTTGTGAGGGCGTACAAGATGGCCGCAGCTAGTTTGAATGTGACGGCAGCACGTGGTTCAACGGCACGGCTGCTGCAGCGGGCAGTCAGTCAGCCGTCTCTGCTGGCGGCCAAGTACGCCGGAGGCCACGTGAAACCGGCCACTTAGTCGCGGAGTGCGTTCGAACCGAAAGCTGCTCGCGACCGAAGTCGGCCACCAACACTCGGATACAGCACGTCGTGTCACAAGTTGAGGTCAAATAAGACGCAAGGGATATATAACATTCCATCGGAATATCTAAAATCAGTGGAGGAAGAGGTAAGCAAACGACCATTCAAGTTCGTGTGTAGAGTCAATGAGACTGGCGACATACCATCTCATTGTTTGGAAAAATATCATCAATTCAATTCTGAAGATAGCAACAGCAGGTAAGTGCGAGAACTATCACACAATGAACTTAATAGCTCATACATCTAAGTTGATGACAAGAATAATATTCAGAATGGATAAGAAAACATTTGTTACATGAAGATCTCTGTGGTCTTAGAAAAGGTGAAGGTACCAGAGAGGCAACTGTCATGTTGTGCTTGATAATGGAAGTAAGACAGAAGAAAAATCAAGACAAATCGACAGGGTTTGTTGACCTTGAAAAAGCGCTCGAATACGTAAAATGGTGCAAGCTATGCGAAATTCCAGGAAAAATGGAAGTAAGCCATAGGGAAAGACGAGGAATATACAATATGTACAAGAACCAAGAGGGAACAACAAGATTGGAAGACCAAGAACGAAGTGTTTAGAGCAAAAAGAGGGTACGAGCTGGATGCAGTTTTCCTCCTACTGTTCAATCTACAGGTGTTCGGAAATTCCAGCCGTTTTCGCTCTACGACGAATTCATTTCAGCTGTTTATCTCATTCACTCCTGCTTGAAGAATTGAATTAAGCTTGATGGAGTACAATTATTAGATAACAATTTGAAAGGAAACATAACGAAACACCCATTTATTAGGCCTACTTAAGCACATTTGTTTGTATTAACACTTAAACATTACGTTCTCTATCTTCAGTATGCTGGGTTCTTTTTTGTTTTGGAATAAGTATACACGTAATAGTCAAATGTTAATACAAACAAATGTGCTCTTAAGTGACAAATGGATGTTTCATTGTGTTCCCTTTCGAGTGGTTACCTAATAATTGTACTGCGTAACTACTAATTCAGTTCCTCAACCAGAAGTGGGTGAGTTAAACATCTGAACTGAAACCGTCTTAGAACGGAAACGGAACTCACTCCCCTCTAGAATTCCTACACGTTTGTAACAGCAATTTTCGAACACCCTGTATACATCGAAGAAGCAATGGTGGAAATAAAAGAAAGGTTCAAGAGTGGGATTAAAATTCAGGCTGAAACGACATCAGTGATAAGATTCAATTATGATATTGCTATCCTCAATGAAGTTGACGAAGAGTCACAAGATCCGTTGCATAGAATGAACAGTCTAATGGATACAGAACGTGGATTAAGAATAAACCGATGAAACACAAAAGTAATGAAAAGTAGCATAAATAAGAATGGCGAGAAACTTAACGTCAAAACTGGTGATCACAAGGTAGCCACAATTAAGGAATTCTGCTATCTAGGAAGCAGTATAACCCATGAGACGATTCAGTGATGACGTAAAAAGCACACTAGCACAAACAAAGAAGTCATCCCTCGCCAAAGAAAGTCTGCTGGCACCAAACATAGGCCTTAATTTGAGGAATTATTTCTGAGAATGTATGTTTTGAGCACAGCATTGTATGGTAGTGAACCATGGACTGTGGGGAAACCGGAACAGACGAGAATCGTATTTGAGACGAATACGGTATTGCAGTGCCAGTGTTGTTAACAGTAACGATGACCTGGTCCTTCGGACATGCATGCAACGACGACATATAGAGGTTTGGGTCTGATCAGGAGTCGTGCGCGGATAGCCAAATCGCTTAATTCGACTCCTCGCGGAAAGAGGGAAATCCAGGCTCGGGTCCCGGTACTACACAAAATTCTTACTGTCGTCATTCCCTTATACAGCTGAAGGTTGTTCGCATTCGCAACTTCGAATACATTTCATACATTTGGGATGTAGTGCTACAGAAGAATGTTGCAAATTACGTAGACTGATAAAGTAACAAATGAGCAGATTCTCCACAGAGTCAGCGAGAGAGGAAGACATGGAAAACACTGACAAGAAGAAGGTACAGGATGATAGTAGACCTGTCAGGACATCAAGAAATAACTTGCAAGGTAGTAGAGGGAGCTGTAGAGAATAAAAACTGTAGAGGAAGACCGAGATTGAAATGTATCCAACAAATAATTGAGGAGTAGGGTGCAAGTGCTATTCTGAGATGAAGACGTTGCCGCAGGAGAGGAATTCGCTCTGGGCCGCATCAAATCAGACTAATGGAAATGAAATGAGCGTTTGGCGTAATTGGCCTGGAGGCCCCTTCCGGGGCAGGTCCGGCCGCCTTGGTGCAAGTCTTCTTACATTCGACGCCACAATGGGTGACCTGCGCGCCGGATGGGAATAAAATGATGAGGAAGACAACACAACACCCAGTCCCTGAGGGGAGAAAATCTCCGACCCAGCCGGAAATCGAACCCGGGCCCGTAGGACGGCAATCCATCACGCTGACCACTCAGCTATCGGGGCAGACAAGCAGACTAATGACGCTACGGTCGCAAGTTCGAATCCTGCCTCGGGCATGGATGTGTGTGATGTCCTTAGGTTAGTTAGGTTTAATTAGTTCTAAGTTCTAGGCGACTGATGACTTCAGAAGTTAAGTCGCATAGTGCTCAGAGCCATTTGAACCAAGCAGACTAATGACTCAAAATAGATCCATCCCGCTGTACGAAGTTTAATTTTTCCGAACCAATGGGATTGTCATCTCCCTATTGCTTCACGTTACATGTCCTCTACGTAATCTGAACATCTTCACTTCGGTGGTTGAGCAAAGGCCGTCGTGTTTAATAACAACAGTTTAGATTTTTTAACCACACGATCATCACGTACTGAGATGTCTATAAAATTTTCCAACGTTGTAAACGGAAACTGTTTAGGTATTGCGTGTTACTTCGCTGTTTAAGAAACTATCAACATCCATGCGTCCATAAAAGTAGTATCGTAAAAGTGGACAAATTTGTGAAGTTTTAGCTCTCTTTGTAACATAGCTTATACAGATATGTACTGTGACATTTAATTTCCACATGTATGGGTATTTATAACATTTATACTTTTATTTTGAGAGAAATAAATTTTTTATTTACAATGAGGTATTCAGAAAAGTTACTATCCAGCACAGTCTAAGACAGGGAAAGCAGAGTTAATTTCATCTGTCAAAAAGATCATATTATCTAATATTTCTTTATGACGTGACGAGTGTACACATCTGTTTGGAATGCACGTCTGCTTAGTCTACATGTCTACTTAGTGTTCGTTTTTGCTTAATTTTCACACCTGCTTAGTCTACATGTGCATGCTTACTTCATTACAAATTTGCACAGTTTTTTTGAGATTCGTTTCATCAACACACAGAAAAACATTTATCATTATGTTTGTCAATTCGCTGGGCTTTATTTTTCTAATTTTCTTAAAACCCAAATAATTATAGGACGACCCTAAGTGAAAAAAACCAGAGTAAAAAATCTACATTAAACAAGGTAATTAAATAAAACTTTCACGCACTTACAGTGAAACAGTATGACAAAAAGAAAAAAAAAACAGTCCACGACATCCTCTACAAGATGTCATTATTTCAGAGGGTTAGACATTTACTTACAAGTTCAGTGCTATAAGAAAAAATAGGTCATGACCCATTTAATACATTATTGTGAGCAAGTGTATACTATATTTAAAAACAAAGTTATAATGCCAAATAGAACTTTGTCTTTTTCGTTAACCCATTCACAAATGCGCCTACTTTTCTTAAAGGGATCAAAGCGACTGGAAAAAATGCTCAGGTAACTCCCGTATACAAGAAGGTTAAAGATAGGATCCGCAAAATTTTAGACAAATATTATGAACGTCTGTTTGCTATACAGTTCTTGAGTATATTCTAAGTTCAGATATAAAAAATTTCCTTAGAACAAGAAGGTGGAATGTGTCCACAAATCAGCACGGATTTAGAAAGCAACACTGTCACTGGTAAGTTCTATTAACACACGAGTAATACTCAATTGATGCGTGAACTCAGTGCCAATCCCTGAAGAGAAAAGACGTCCAATTCGCGAAACGTTATTGAGAAAGTTTAGAGAACAGGCATTTGCTGCTGACTATAGAACGATACTACTGCTACCAACATACTTCTTGTGTATACAGGTCCCTCGATGTCAACAGAATTCAGAAACCGTGCGGAAGGGTGCAGACAGTCTTTCTTCCTTCGCTCCGTTTGCTTTTGGAACAGGGAAGGGAAATTACTAGCAGTGATACAAGGCACCCTCTGCCATACACCATATGGTGGCTTTCGGAGTATGTATGTAGAGATAGACATAGATGTTTACTTCGTCGGCAACCAAGCGACCCTCGAAATAATCACATCAGTACCTATCAACATTCGAGAATGTTCATTGCTTTACAGTTGCTTGAAAACATCATTTACGGTAATAGCGGCATTCTCCCAACTTTTAAGATAGTGTGTAAACAAGTAGGAATAACAGCATAATCAATTACAAAACGTAATGCCCTATGCTGTTTTAGTATCGGTGTAGCAACATTAAAGCGCTCGGTTTCCAAGGTAATGACACTTCAACAGAGCTCAGACAGTATATAAGGAAGACAGCGGGAACTATGTTCAGAACAGTCTAGCAACTAGAGAAGTGCAGTGAGAAGCCTACACGCTACACGTCTGCAATTCTAAATGTCTGCGAGTCTTCACTTACGCGATTCTTCCCACTTGCGAGTCAACACGTCTGCGAGTGTACACATCTGATTGGAATGCACGTCCTCTTTAATCCACATGTCTACTTAGTGTTCATGTTTGCTTAGTTTTCACACCTGCTTAGTATACATGTGCATGCTTAGGCTACACACGCTTGCTTAGTATATTTGTGTCTGTTTAGTCTAATGTGCCTGCCTAGTTTACAAACTCCTGCTTAGACAAAATGCGAGTGCTTATTCTAAATTCGTCTGTGTCCTCTACGCATGCCCACTTAGCCAACACTAGCCTGCTCAGTCCACACACAATTGCTCAGTGCACACAAGCCTGCTCAGTCTGTAATCCCTGCTTTGCGAACTTATCTGCTTGAGACCTGGCGGCAAGTGTCACGAATTTATTTGAAATAGATTTTAAGTATCTGTAAAACAGAAGATAGTTAAATGTTCTCAAGTATTTTAGAATTATTTAAAAAATTTATGATTTTCATGAGTGTCCTTTACAATGGATACTGGGTCTTGGTGACATAGCGTTAGCAGTAAAGTGAAAAATGTAATAAAAACGTGCTTTATTGACAGTTTAATCAACAAAATAGTCTTATTGGGCGGATATCACTTCTCTTTCACTGGTTATAAATTTAAAAAACATATAAATTGTGGCAATGGGCTACAGCAGGCGAGCGTGATTGTGAGGGCAACGGTCTTCGCCTTTTAGGAGTTGAGTCCTCATCTTCTTCTTCAGAATGTTGTCCTCTTACCCACCTAACAATTAGTCTGCAATTCTTAGTTTGAAATCAAGATGCTGCGGGATACTTCGTTTTGTCTCATCATTCTTAATTTGGTCAGTCCTGTAATGAGAATCTTGCTACTTGCTACTCTCAGACCTATCTAGTGAAAAAGTTTTTACAGTCCACTTTCTGGTACTGGTGTGGCACCTATAAAAACTTATTATTCTGTCAATCAAGTATATGCCACCCACATTTTTATTGAGGTAGCCGGCTATTGCTGGATGTGGAGCCCGAACCTTTTACAATAGTCCACCTGATGTTTTTCAATCTTGGTTGATGCAGCTATGGCTGGCTTTTGGTCATATCATTTCACAAGAGAAATCAGTCTTCTCTCACAGTCTGGTCAAAAGAACTACCTCCTTGATTTGAAGAATCTTATCTGCAGACAGATAGACTGTTCCAGGTATTCATGATTCAGTATTATTCTTGAAAATGACTGTGCTTTCAAAAAATAATAGTAACGTGTCAGATGATGCCATTTAGCAACA